>NW_004955422.1:26085673-26113041 GCF_000276665.1 Chinchilla lanigera | reverse complement strand
AGGTGTCCAGTAGAGAGAGGGGAGACCAGTCACGGGCTCCGGGATGCTCGGCTCTGCCAGCAGAGGAAAACAGGCTGAAGACTGGCGGTGAGGGAAGCCGGCTCTTGAGGACTGGTTGGAGAGGCAGGGGTCCAGGCTGCGCGAGGACGTGGGGGCTGACATGCTTCCTCGTGTGCCTCTCACGCAGGCTCTACCACTCACGCGGCAGCCAGCTTCTGTCCTCGGGAGAGTGGTGTTGGCCAAGGGCCTTGCTCTCCTGGACAGGATGAACTTGGCCTGCATTTGGTAGAATCTACAGAAGTCCCAGAATCTCAGAATGTCACAGTGAGGGCCTTGGCGCCCCCTGCCTGAAGCCCATTTGAGGCATCCACTCTCCACTTTCCTACAGGCGATCCTCCCCTCCCATAATCAGCCGGAACGGTGTCCTCTTCCAACCCCAACCTGCGTGTCCATAACCTGCCGTTCCTGTGACAAACCACACTGCCATATGTGGTTCTAGCCATGTCTTCCTTTATTTATTTGTATTACATACTCTCTTCCAAACAGGTGGCGAACCCAGGAAAAAGGCACATAATTTGTTACAGGCTGCTCTAAGAGACACTTGGCAAGATGATGTGTGCATGTGTGCTTCTGAGTACCTACATGCTCTATTTGTCTTCAAACCCACTCATTCCTTCTGTGCTCCTCCCTTCGTGTGACTTGCTTTACCAAGAATTTCTCTCTCCTCCATGTTTCTGAAACCTCTCCACCCTTTTAAAGACTGACTCTTCTAAAAAACTTTCGTGACCATCTCCATGACTTATCATCCTCTGGTTAGCTTTTCATTTGACACAGCCGTATCTTGTTATCCTGTGGCTTACACATTTAATCCTCATCCTACATTGTCTGGGTCTGATTTATCTATCAATCCTAGGGAATGCACAGTATAAGACTGGTGACATAGCTTAAGTATAAACAGTAGTTGGTGTGTGTGCACGCGCGTGCATGTGTGTTTTGAGTCATATTCGTATTTGCAGTTTGTGTATACTGAGGGGACTGTAGTGTACACTGAATGTGTGTGTTTTGTGTAATCATTTCTCCAAATGACATTTATTCAATAGCCTCAACTATAGTATCAAGTGTTGGATTTTATCACGACCCATGTGTACTTGCTATGTGCATCTATGGGTGTGCAGTTTATGAGCGTTCTCCCTACTCTGACAGTGTGCTGTGTATGGGAATTTGGGGGTCTCTGTCCTGTTTGTATTTTGTGTGAATGAGACACATGAAGTGTAGATGTCGTGTGCCATTTGCAAGAACCGCAATCTTTAGAACCAAACCAGTGGACATAGGTCTGGCAAAGTTTTTACTTCACCATTTATTTTGACTCACGTCCAATTAGGCCATCCAAACTCCCTGGGCCTCAGCTCACACATTTATGTAAAGGGAAAATATTATCTATCATCCTATAACTATGTACCAACAGGAAACCCATCTTTTAGGTTGTTGTGAATATGATGGATGAGAAGAGTAATTAGTCTGAAGTGCCCAGCATAGAGACATACAGTAAGTTGGCACTAAGTAACTCTGATTTCCCTTCACTCCTCTGTGTGTGTGTGTGTGTGTGTGTGTGTGTGTGTGTATTGAGAATCTTGAGTCCAGGGAGTGTCTAACCTGGACTTCTAGATGCCTCTCCTTGCTGTGCAGCCCCATTTTTACACCCCCACCCCCAGGGTCCATAACCTGAGCAAGTACAGTCTTGGGATGGAAGAAGCAAGACTAGGATTCAAAGCGGCTTCGGAGCAGCTTGAACTTGGACTTGTTGGACTTAGTGATGAGGTCCAGTTTGCTGTGGCCCAGAGTCAGCCGTTTCTCATTGTCAGATAGGTCATTGCTACTACCATTCTGATGACCACGAGTGGGGCCCCCAGATAAGACAGGCTCAGGGTCCTGCCTGACCCCCTGAAGCTGGTGGTACTTAGTGATGAGGTCCAGTTTGCTGTGGCCCAGAGTCAGCCGTTTCTCATCTCCACTGCCTACTCCAGCCATGCAAGGAGGGCTGGGTCCTGGGAGACCATTGGGCCCAGGCCCCTCACTCCGGAATGGGCCAAACTTGGTGATGAGGTCCAGCTGGCTGTGGCCCAGGGTCTGTCTTCGCTCATCTAGACCATGCTTGCCAGGTCTGGCTGCGGAATTAGCTTCAGCAGGCACTCTGGAACCCTTGGCCTTGGAGTCATGTATCAGGAGGTCCAGTTGGCCATAGCTGTGATTTGGGGACAGCATCCTGTCCTCTGGGGCTACATCACCATGTCTGACGGCACCTGACTCAGCGCCACCCCTAGCACCCTGGGTCTGGGGCAGGAGATCCAGCTGGCTATAGCCCTGGCTCAGGGACAGCCTCCTGTCCTCTGGACCCTGCTCATCTGACTGATGGGAGCCTGAGTTGGGGGTAACCCCAGGGTCAAAACCTCTCTCGCAGGCTCTAGGGAATGAGACTAGAAGGTCCAGCTGGCCATGGCTCTGACTCAGAGATGCCTTCTCCTCCTTCATCTCCAAGGCTGTGCCAAGTATCCGCTGACCTCTTGGGGGACTAGGCTCCTGGCTTCCTGGAAGCCCATTCTCTGGGAGCCGGGACAGAACTGGAAATCCCCGGGGGAAGTGGAGGAGCGGGTGAGGGCGGGGGAGCAGAGGTGACCTCACTGCCTGGGTCAAAGGACTGGGGCTACTGTGGTTGAGGGCAGGGGAGGACTGGGACCATGGGAGTGCCCCCAGCTTGCCCAGGTTGGCCCTGTAGGGCCCGTGAGGGGAGCCATGGTTAGGGTCTGACAGCTGTCGATGCAGGGAAGGCTGGCCGCCACCTTCACGGTGGGCAGGGCCTAGGGCCGAGGACCCCATAGCCGTGTCACTCCAGCCACCACCTCCTGGTAGAGCGAGGTAGGAAGAGTGGCCCATGAGAGGTGAGCGCTTGATGCTGCTGAGACTGTTGCTAGAGGGCGAGGACGCAGGGCTTGGGATGCCAGGCCCAAAGGCCAGGGCCACTGGGGGAGGACGTGGTACTTGGGGAGACAGTGAATCCTCAGTGCCGCAAAAGCCTTCCACAGGCCGTGACTCAGCATACAGACAGCGGAACTCCCGGTCAAAGTCTTCCACAATGCGGCCCCTCAGCTGCAGCACCATGCTGGTGTGGGCCTGGCTGCAAAGCCAGGTGAAGCTGGGGGGCAGAGGGTCTGGGTCAGGAGTGAGAAGTGCAGGGCCAGGCGCTCAACAGGAATCATAACCAGGGAAGCATGCTGGGAGGTGGACCAGGACTGCACCCCCATGATGCTCACTATGAGAGGACAGAGCTCCAAATCCAGAACCTGTTCTTGCCCTAGTCCTGCCTAGAGGACTTGGGCACGTGGCTGCCCTCTGGAGGCCTGAACTGGCCCACATGTAAAATGGACCAGGAAGGAGATTCCTATAGTCCTTCCATTTCCCATGTGTAGTAGTTGCTTTCTATGCCAAAGGCATTCAAGTAACCCTTCCACTTGAGTGGGCTCCTCCTCTGCTCACTTCCTCCACATTAACTTGGCCCTGCAGGGGTACTGGCATATGGCAGGTGCACAGGATATGTGTGAAAGGATGAATGGATACATGGAAGAAAGTTCAAGATGCCCTCATCAGCCCATGGCACAACCCCAGACTCCTCTCCCTTTCACTTGCTCACCTGTAGCTGCCTGCGACCACCTGCTCACAGTCGATGATGATGAACTTCTCCAGGGCCTGCCCAGTGAAGCGGCGACCTGCCTTGCTGCAGTACGTGTCCCCACCTGTGCTCCGCACACGCATGTTCTGGCCCAAGGGTAGAGGGACATTGTAGGGTTGGCCTCTCTACAGTGTCTCTGACCCCAACTACAGGAACATGATTCCCTGCTCCCAGTGACTCCCCCAGTGTTCACTGGCTACCAAATGGCTCTTCTGCCCTCCTGACTTTCCACCCCAGGTTGCTGCCCTTGGCCCACACTAACCGGCAGGTGACCCCCATTGAGGTCCATCTTGTAGCACATCTCCAGGAAGTGCTTCAGGTGCTCCTGGGCCAGGAGCAGGTAGACAGGGACACCACGCCTGCTTGAGGTCTCCATGAGGTCACACAGAAGCTCCATGTCAGTGAATACATCCATCACCACAGCCACCACCTGGGGAAGGAGGGGCAGCTAAGCCTCCTTGGGCCCAGTCCACATCCAGCCCGGTCTGGATTCCCAAGAGGAGTACAGGCCCAAAAACCAGGAGGCCAGAGCCTGGGAGAACATCTGAATAGGATGTGCTTGAGTGATGCCTACCTCAGGATTCTTAACCTGGGCATGGGAAGATTTGGCTGTTTTGAGCCTCTCATTTGAAAGTTTTTGTGTGCATTTTTCTGTGGACAGAGTATCTGTCATCAGATTCTCAGAAATACCTGTGGAGCTGGGCGTGGTGGAGCATGCCTGTAATCCCAGCACTCAGGAGGCTGAGGCAGGAGGATCGTTGTGAGTTTGAGGCTAGCCTGGGCTACAAAGTGAGTTTAAGTCCAGCCTGAACTACATAGTAAGACCCTGTCTCAAAAAGACGAACAACAACAACACAACAAAAAACCTATGGATCAGCTGTGCCAGTCCAAAGTCCCACTCTATGTTGAGGCCCAGACCCTCTTTCCCAGGCTCATTCCCCACTAGCTCCCTCCCTGGCTGTGGCCCAGGGACTAGCTAACTGCTGCTCCTATCTCAAGATAAAGCTGAAAGCCAGTCGGATATTCAATACCTTTGCCGAGCGTTCCTCAGTTTCCCTGCAAAGGCTTGATGTGACACCTTACTCTCATGGAATCATGTTTACCACTCAGTTGTGGTCTGGGGCTTTTGCCTCCCCTATAAATTGCCTCAGAGTAGCTCCTGGCACCCCAGACCATCTGTTCCCTCTTCCTACTGCATGTGTCCGCCAAGATTATCCTGTTCTGGGCAGGGGCAAGAGGCAGAAGATACAGAGAGCCCAGCATTGCAGCTCTGGAGCCACATAGACCTGGGTTCAAGCCCAGACTCTGCCACTTCCTGGGCAAGTCACTCATCTCCAGAACCTCAGCTTCCTCGGATGCTGCATGGAGATAATGATAGCTGCATCTCTGAGTTACAGGGAATTAAATGTGAAAATGCTGGACACAACAGAAGCTCAATAAATGCAGCTTTCCTGTTGTCTTTGTAGCCAATGAGGACATTGTGCCACAGGGAGAGCTAGTACTTCCCACAGTCACTCAAGGAGTTAGGGACACGAGCCTGGTTCCTAGCCCAGGGCTGGAGGGGTCTAAATGGGGGCGAGCAGAAAGGCACTGGGGGTACCCTGGTCCATGGCAGAAGCCTGGCCAGGAGTGAGGGGAACAAGAACAGGCATGAAAGATCAAAGGGGGCCGGTGATGACAACAGCAGCAGCCTCTCTAATAACCCCGTTCCTGATGCCAATCGGGCCTGGCCCTCTCCTGCCTGGGGCACAGGCAGGCTTGCCTGCGAGGCTCAGCAGGTACTGAGAGATCATGTCATCCTCATCTCTGCT
The DNA here is from genome assembly GCF_000276665.1 of Chinchilla lanigera. Taxonomy (NCBI): domain Eukaryota; kingdom Metazoa; phylum Chordata; class Mammalia; order Rodentia; family Chinchillidae; genus Chinchilla; species Chinchilla lanigera. Next base: position 26,107,506 of record NW_004955422.1, on the reverse strand, counting down.
ACAACAGCCTAACCATGCCTCAGCTCCGGCTGCGAGTCACTGTGTCTAGTCTCTGTCTTCTGAGTAGAGGCCAGGGCTCTGGGAGTGAAGCTGCGTTGCTGTGTGGCTGCAGCTTTCCCCTACATGACCACCCAGACATGCTCTCCTGACTCTTTCCCCTGAGCCCAGCAGCTTGCCCTCCTCCCACCTCCTTGCTGCAGAGCTAAATGCGTCAACCTCAAGACCGGGCTAAGGCTCATAAACTAGTGTCCCCTCCCCACTTCAGGCCTAGCGGGAAACAGCATATCAGGGCAAGGAACAGCAGAGAACAAGAGTCTCATCAGGGACCTCCTTCTCCTGGCCCCTGAGGACTTCTTTGGCCAAGACTCAGCACCACCTCCCTGGCCTCAGTTTCTTCCTCTAAGTCAAAGGGGTGGCTCTGATGTTCTCCAGGTTTGGGTTCTTAGTTTGGGGGTCATAAGAGTTGGAGGATCCGATGAAAGCTATGGACTCCCTCCCAAGAAAGATGCAGTGAGGGCTCCTTGCAATATGTACAACTTCCCATGCATTTGAAGGGGTTTTGTGGAGTCCTAGAAGCCCATGCCCTGTTCTGTGCTTATACATAATGCTGCTGAATGCCAAGGACTACCAAGGGAAATAAAGCACACGCCCGTCCTCTCCCAGCTTGCTGTCTCATAGAGGCCAGAGGTTCTAGTCCCAGTTCTGCATCTAAGTTCCCGTGTCACCTTAACCAGGTCCCCCTCCCTCCTGCGCCTCAGTGGGTACCTCTGTGAAGTAATGCCTGAAGAGATGAAGCCCTTACCTTTCGAGCCTGGCTGAAGAGAAAACGCAGCAAATCCTTGATGTTCTTGGCCTTGTCCCTCTGGAAGTGGACCACAGCCTGGGTGGGGCTAAAGCCCGTGGCCTGTGGGATCTCAGGCCAGCCCAGGTCCAGGTCTGGAGGGTCTACATCAGAGGCCATGGGGAAGTAGGTGCCTGAGGTGACTTCAGAGAGCAGGCTGAGGCGGTCAGGCCCTGAGGCCTCCGGGCCCTGGGGCTCGCTGAGCTCAGGACCTGCACGCACATGGCTGGTCATGTAGTCCATGTCCAGGGCGCTCAGGAAGGGCAGCTCCCGCTCCTCGGAGATGACCTGCAGGTAGGCAGCCTCGCCCCGCTCCAGGAGGGCATCGGCTGCCAACCTAGCTGCCTCGCTGTGCTGCAGCACCAGGGGTGAGCTCTCCCGCCACCAGGGCCGCTTCAGTTCCTCCACCCGGCCCCGCAGGGGTCCTGCCATTCCCTGGGTGCCCCCAGGCCCTAGGCCTCCAAACATGCCTGGCCACCTGGCTGCCTCACCTGCCGGCAGGCTCCATCGCCTGCACCCCAGCTGGCTGTAGCAGGAAGAAGATACCAGCAGCACGCCTCTTGCTGGCCCTCCCAGTGTAAGGCAGGGCCCCCAACCTGTTGCCACCCTAAAGTCAGAGCTATGCTCCGCCCCATTGCCCCTGGCCTCCGGAACCTGTCAGGTCAGCCCCACCTGTCTGCCTGTGTTGGGACTCGCCTGCTGGGAAGCGGCAGCGCCAGGCTTTCCATGCACGCTGCTGTCTCCCTCCCCTCCCTGTCCCAGCAACGCCACCCTACCCTGCCAGGCTCCTCGCAAGTCTCCAACCCTGACCTTCTGAGGATCCATGGAGGCTGGAGACAGTCCAGAGGGGCTAAGCCTGCTCAGGGACACACACGTACACACACACTCCATGGTGGTGAATGACTCAGGACACCCAGAGAACAGACAGGAACACACAAGCAGATATGCTCACTGACAACTGACTGACGTGAAGGCCTACACATGCAGATCACACATTTTAAAAAAAAATTACGGTAATCCTATTTTTTATTTTTCAATTTTGTTAGTATATTTGCAGTACATAATGATTATATTTATCATGGGGAGATGGTACATGCATATAACACATCTTAATTCTTTTTACTTCCCCTTTCCCTCTCTTCCTTTCCCAATCTTTCCATCTCTTGGTCAGACCACACATTTTCCATTTTTTGGTTTTGTTTTGTTTTTTGAGACAGGGTCTCACTATGTAGTTCAGGCTCAACATGAGCTTACTGTGTAGCCCAAGCTAGCCTCAAACTCATAGCAATCCTCCTGTTTTAGCCTCCTCAGTGCTGGGTTTACGGACACAACCTGAGACCACACATTCTGCTCGAACCCCATCACATGAACTGACCCAAACCACCAAGATAGACACTGGCTACACCCTGAAACACATCGCCATGGGTACTGCGTATCTTGGCCCGCATGTACACAGGCCCAAAATAAGAGCTGAATAGAAGGTCACACAAAGCTGCCAAAGATATCAACATTTTCCTGCCCCCCCACCCAGGCCTCTCTCATCATCACCTTGCCACTCTCCACCACCATAATCTTGGAGCCCACAGGCCTTTGCCCCATCCTCTAAGCCCATCCATCCTCTACAGACCTGAAATAGGAGCCCTCACCCTGGCCCCAAGACTGGCCTGGACGTGGTAAAACACATCTCCCAGGCTTCCTACACCCTGAGGTTCTGAGCCAGAAGTTCTGAAAGACTGAGGCCTGGGGTTTGCCATTTAACAAGCGCCTCAGTGCGCCAGGTACGGAGTGCTGAAGCCCACCCGAGACTCACTGTGCTGGAAGCCGTATTTCTAGCACTTTGGATGATGGGGAACTCTTGGCCTGATGGGAACCAGTCTTCAGCCTTCCTTGAACCCTTTTCTGGGGCTGAATAGTAAATGGTTAGACTGCCAAAGGGTTCAGATAGGACACAGCAAGGTCAGGAGGCAAACAGGACAGGAATCTGCCCCAACAAGGGCCAAAGTCCCAGAGCACTTGTGGTTGTCCTCAGGACAAGGGAGAGGCTTTGTGCAGAGAAGGAGTCAGGTGGTAGCTGCAGATGGGGCCCCAGCCCAACCTAGGCAAAAGTGCTCATCGCACAGTTTCCTCTGTGAGAACTTGGGTTTGCTATGGTGGGGCCTTAGGGCGAGAGGCCCCAGGGGACACGGGAGAGCTATAGACCAGGAGCTGAAAGGCTCCCATCCTGTCCCATCCTGTCCCATCCCATCCCATCCTGTCCCATCCCAGGGGCAGAAACTGGAGCACAAGGCTTCTCAGGAAGCCCTTCCCTGGGGGCGGAGAGGCTGCGTGAGTAGCAGGGAACTGGTAAACAAAGCCAGCCTGTGGGAGGGCGAGGAGCTGTGGGGCAGCACAGCTGGCAAGGCCCTCATTAGGGCCTTATCTCCAGATTTGCTTGGAGGGGAGAAGGGGAGAACAGGACCTTATCTGGGTCGGAGAGGGAGGGAGGGAGGCGTGTGTGTGTGTGTGTGTGTGTGTGTGTGTGTGTGTGTGGCTGGTAAGTGTGTTTATTTCTAGTATGTACATTTCTATCACAAGGTGCATATCTTGTTCATTGTAATAGTGGTAAAATTCACATAAAATGTACCATTTTAACCATTTGTAGGCGCCCTTCAGTGTCATTAAGTACGTTCTTCTTTTTTCATCTTGTAAGGCTGAAACTCCACCCCCGTGGGACAACTCACCATTTCTCCCACCCTACCCAGAGCAAGGCAACTGCGGTCCCACTTCCTGCCTCTGTGAATTCTCTAGGAAGCTCCTATAAGTGGAATCATACAGCACTGTTCTTTTCATGCCTGCCTTATTTCACTTAGTCTCATCCATGTTGTAGCATGTTTCGCGGCTAATATTCCATGTGTCTGGGGACAGTTTGTGTGTGGTACTGGGGATCTGATGTTCTCTAGACTGAGCTATATCCCCAGCCCTGGATGTACCACATATTGCATATCCATTCATTCATTTACGGACTTAGGGCCAGGGATATAGCTCAGTGGCATAAGCACCAAGCTCAAGGTCCTGAGTTCGATTCCTGGTACCAAAAAAAGCAAAAAGAAAAGGCAAATCATTCATTTACAGACTTGAACTGTGTCCACCTTTTGGCTACTGTAAATAATGAATGCTACTTGAACATGAGTGTACAAATTTGGTCCTATATATTTTTTCTTTTTTAATTTGGGTCTCTATTTTTTGTATACTTCCCTCCATGTTCAAGTTTGTACTAAATTCCATTTTTGTATGTAAGTACAAAATTCCAAGCCAGGCATGGTGGCACATGTCTGTAATAGCAGCGCTCAGAGGCTGAGTCAAAAGAATCGCTGCGGGTTTGAGGCCAGCCTGGGCTACACAGTGAGTTCAAGGCTATCCTGAGCTACATAGTGAGCATCCGGGCCTGGTGGTGCATGCCTGTAAGTCCAGCACTTAGGCAGCGGAGGCAGTTAGATTCCTGCAAGTTTGAGGCTAGTCTGGGCTACACAGTGAGTTCAAGCGGAGTTTAGCTGGAACTACATAGTGAGACCCTGTCTCAAAAAACAAAAACAAAATTTTCCTTTTTATTTTGTAAGTAAAATATCACTGAAGTATGGCAATTTCTTATGGTTTAACTGAGTATATATGTATCTATACATCCCTACCTGTGCGTGTACATATATGCATGTGATTTTCTGTGCCTGTTTGCTGTCTTTACTATCTGGCCACATGCCAGTAAACGTACCTGTGGAGCGGGTCCTGACTGCAAGCCTGGGCTTTGGTACTGGGTGCTGCTACAGGGAGCCCAACTGAAAGAGGCAGAGGTGGGAGGATTGAGTTGAAGAGAAAGGGTCCCAGGAATCCCTGACATCCTGGGGATAGTAGTGTGGACATCAGATCCAGCCCCATCCCCGTGGGCTGGGTGAGTAAAGGGTCAAGAGAGGGTAGACAGGTGGATCCTGGCCTTGGGGTGCTGGCCCAAGGGGATGGAAGCCACACAGACAGACCCAAGCCCAGCCCCTGGCTGCAGCGTGTGGTGCACAGGCCCCTTAATGACTGTTATTAAGAGGAAGGAAAATATTTTCCTGTTCAGGAGGTGTGTCAGGCGCCCGCCTGCCATTGCTCAGCCTTCCTGGGGGCCACTTAGCCTTGTCTGTCGTGTCTCCCAGCTAAGTGGCGCCTGGGCAGCTGATTCGTGTGGGGGTGGCAGGGGCAGAAGCTGGCTGCAGCCTCCAGTGGCGGGCTGCTCTGGTGCCAGCACTGCCACGCACCTTCGCTGTGGCACCTCTTGGCCGGGGGAGACAGAATTCCAGTGGAAGGGCCGCCAGCATGTGCCCAAATGCCTTGAACCATGGCAAAAGCCACCTAGGGGCTGGGGAGACAAGGGAATAATTGGTGAGGAGTCCCAGAGGCTGGCTGGAGCTGGGGAGTAAAGCTGAGGAAAATTCCAACCAGAGCCAACTACAAGTGGGGTGTCAGGGCTGGAGAAGGAGGGCCAGGATGGCCCGGAAGGAGCTGCCAGGAAGGTCACTAGAGCCGCACTCTGAGGAGCCCTGAGGGCCTTGCTACAGATGACAGCATGGAGGGTGGGAAGATTCCAGAACAGTACTTTAGGATATACTTAGGAAGCCGCTTTTGGGGAGAATGTCCCAAAGTGCAGCACCGGCTTCCCAGGAGCAACCAATGGGGCAGCTCACTGTCCCCTGAGCACCACACCCCCCCACCCAAGAGGTCACTGCTGGATTCCGAGTTGGTTCCCCTGACTCTCCAAAGGCTAGGCCCACCCAGGTCTGTGGTTTGCCACTGTACTGAGACCCCTGGTTGGAGCAATGGTGAGCTGAACTCTGAGGCACAGGGGCTTAATCTATGGAGTGGGGCCGAAGCATCTGCTTCACCAGGCTGCTTCAGGAAATGCTCTAATCTGCATCAGGTGCTGACGGAGGCAGAGCTTTTCCAGTGTGAGAGGGCGAGGGCTCAGTGAAGGCCCAAATACAGATGAAGCAGGAACTACACGAGCTCCTGCTGCTCGGTCCCCTGCTCCTTCCAGACCATGGCTGGCCCTGAAGGCCAACGCAGCTGCTGGGCCATGTCAACGGAATGTGGCTGGTCACCACCCCCCACTGCCCTGGAATCTGGTCTCTCATTCTACCCAGCTCGCAGGAGCAAGACCCTCTCTCGCTCTGTCCAGTGTGCTGGGCGCTGTGGCAGTCTACCCCAGAGGCAGCTGTGTCTGGGTCTACAGACAGTGATGGCATGGCCCGCACTTTCACCCACGTCCTCCCGCCACCATCCCCCTCATCCCATCCCATCTGATGGTGAGAGACTTGTTTCCCTAAGAGGAGAGAATTCCCACTCCACTGTCTGGATGGGCTCATGAAAGGGACAGTGCCTCTTCTGCACTCCACTACCAAGGGAAGAGGAGTGGTGTGATGATTTGTCTGACCGGTGGATTAGGGAAGGAGCAGGCTGAGCTCTCCCTCTCCCACTCTGTCACTGACTCAGCCATGTGCAAGGACGGCACATTCTCCAGCCACATCTACACGGCAGACTTGCAGAGAGGACCCTGCCTTTGCAAAGCAGAGGGCTCCCCCGCACGGCAGGGCAGGGCGTTAGTTCTGAGAGGAGACCTCCGAGTTCACTTGGCCAGCAAATGGAAGCTCTGTTCTTCAGTCAGCTTTGCCAGTAATACTGGCAGAGCCATCGCATTTATTGTCTTGCTGTGGGGCTAGAGATTGTGCCCAGGATTCTGTGCGTGCTCAGCAAGCACTCCACCACGAAGCTATGTCCCCAGCCCAAAGCCGCTGCTTTAGATGTCCAGCTGCCTCGTGTCTTCTCAGTCTGTCCTCAACTTAAGAGGGGAACAGAAGAGATATTACCCACTGACCCCTTAAGCCCTCACTATTTTCACAGCTACCTCTCCTTGCCCATCCGGTTCCCTCTCCATCTCACCACCCCATCCACCCAACACAGATTTAATGCCTACTCTACCTCAGCACTGAGCTCAAAGATGAGTAAGAGTTCATCTCTGCCCTGGAGGAACTCAGTCTAGTGGCAAAGGCAGACTCATAAATAATTATAAACCACGAATTAAACCGAAGTATAAACTAAGTGCTTGGAGTGTAGAGCTCATGACCCATTCTAGAACCTGAGAGGAACCACGTCTCCACCCTGAGCCCTCAACTGGAGTCCAGCCCTGTGGAAGGCTCGCTCAGTAGGGGCCTGAGGTGAAAGAGTTTTTCTGGATGCAGGGAGAGGGAAAAAGAGAAAGAGGAGCAGGTTAGCTGCCAGGCCAGGACTGTGAAACCAGGATTGGGGCCTCTCAGGGCTCAGCTGGCACTGTGAGGATGGCTGGGCCGGAGGTTTCCAAGTGCCTTTGGCACTAACACTGTGGTCTGTCGCTGTGGCATAACAGGTTGGAGCTTGGACACTGTATTCCTGGAGATGCCCTGCCAGGGTCTCTAGGTTCTTTCATCGTGGGCAGAGTCGGGGTCCCAGACTCAGCAGCATGGCTCAGGAGAGGTCTCTGGAAGCCACAGAAAGCCTCTGATGGGCAGTTAGCACTGGGGGAGCAGGGAGTGGGGAGAGGGTCTCGGCCAGGAGCCTGAGGCCTGTCCTACCCCTAAGACTCAATCTTAGAGTCGTGGAAGCTCTCACTCCATCATCCCCTTCCACTCCTGGCTCCCTCTCCAGGTCCCGCCGCTGCTGCTCTTCCTGCACCTGTAAGTGCTCCTGCTCCCCAGCCCCGCCACTGGCCTCCCCTCCCCTCTGGGAACATATCCAGTCTCAGGATTGCAGGGGGCCTTTCAATACCCAAACAGGGCCAGTGTCCTCATCCCAGTCCCAACCACCACACACCCTTGCTCTCACAGGGCGTCTCCACTGCCCAGAGTCCACCTCCTAACAGCATGGCTCCTCACACAGCTCAAGGTGCACGCAAAGCAGTGGGGCCTCAGATTTGCTTTGTTCAGGGGCCTTGTAGCAGTGAGCAGTTTCTTCTCAGTGGCCCTGTTTCCTGATGGCATGATGGGCAGATCTCCTTGCTGACTTGCGGGAGGCAGTATGATTTGGGGGAAGAAAGGGATCCTGGGGTCACACAATGTAGGGCTGCAGCTCTCTTGGGTAACTTTTTTTTTTGTACTGGGAATCAAACTCAGAACCTTCCGCTTGCCAGGCAAGCACTTGTGCCGCTGAGCTATATCCCTGGGCCCTCTCTTGGGTAACTTGCTAGGCTTCTCTGGCCCTTAGTTTTCTCACTTGTGGAAAAGTGATAATAAAAACAAGACAGCACCTATTTTTATAGGGCTATGGTGAGAAAACACATTTAAAATATTCTGTAAATTACCAAAAAGTAAGTCATCTGAAAGTTGGTGATTAGCAGTCTAGGTTTTCTGATACAATTATTTTCCCTCACAATACTAGCATCTTATCTTTCAAAAAAATTTTTTTTGTTTTGTTTTTTTTAAGACAGGGTCTCACTATGTAGCCAAGGCTAGCCTTGAAGTCTCAGCAATCCTCCTCCCTCAGCTGCTGAGTGGTGGGATTACAGGCATGCACCACCATGCCTGGCCTCAAATTTTGTTTTAAAAGTTTTCTTCTGTTTCTTGCCGTGATCTTTTCTGAAGTATAGAGGTTAAGTAGATGACAAGGTCATTTGTAAAGAGCAGTCTCCCTGGGAGCAAGATGCCATGCCCTTTCCTTGTTTTGTATAATAATTTACTTTAGAAAGATTTAGCTGGAGCTTTTGGTTTTGAGTCCCACACGAAGGCCAAGGGAGGAGTTTAATAATTCAGCATTATTTTTTTTTTTTTAACATTACTTTTTTTTCTTTTGGGGAACTGGGGATTGAGCTGGAGTATTGCATATACTGGGCAAGTACTCCCAAGCCTATTTATTTGAGACAGGGTCTCCTTCAATTGCCCAAACTTGTGATCCTCCTGCCTCAGCCTCCTGAGTAGCTAGGATTACAGGGATGTGCCACACTACACCTAGCTCAGTATTGTTAAAATAAGCTGAATTATAGGTCAGTTGGAGAACAACCCCAAAAGAGGCTTTTTTGTTGGGCTTGTCCTAATGAGTGATAATTTAGTCATCTGTGCTCGCGTTTGACATAGTATACACAGAGGCCGACAGTGAGCCAAGCACTCTGCTGGACACTGGGAAAATAAAGCTGACCCACAATACGGTATTTGCTCTGAGTGGAAGCAGCTCACAGCGCAGTATCAGAGGCAGGCATGTGAGAATGCAGCAAGGAGGCGCAGTGACCAGAGAAGTACACTGGAAGGGCCACGTGGACAGCGTGGCCTGCGTGGGGGCAAGGGAGTCAGGTGGGGCAGTGTGGGAGGCGTGTGGCCCAGGCAGAGGACGCAGTGCGGTCCCTTCAGGTAAGCGTATGGGGCTTCAGCGTGCTCAGGGAAGAAGTGGGCTAGAGCCCCATAAAAATAGGCTGGGATGGAGGCAAAGGAGAAGAGCTTATAGCCACCAAGGAACCTGGATTTTATCTTGAAAGGGAGAGGGATTGGTGTGGCCACTGAAAGACGCTGACAGCCAGGAAGTGAGGGCTCTGAGACATCACAGATGAAACAGGTCCCACTCGGCTCCTTCAAATGCGGCCCCATGTTGTAAGTTTTTGATGACTGCCGAATCCTCCGCAGGCAGGGACCATCTATTTGCTACTGGGGGATCCATCCAGGCCCTGCGTGAGCACAGGCCAACGTGGTAGTTACGCAGAGCAGTCACGTTTTGGGCCAGGGCTGGCCCAGATGATTTTGAAAGTTCCTTGCAAATCTGAGGTTCCAGGACTCTAAAGCAAGCCCGGTAGCTAAACTGGTGCTATGCACTAGGATGTGTGGCTGGGGAGCTGCCCTGGGCAGCAAATGGGTTAATGCTCAAATAACTTTTATATATGAATTAATGTGCAGAGCTGGGAGCCAAAATCTGTTCCATTAATTTTTCCATCCATTCCAGGAGCAGTTAGGTACACACAGTAAAGTTTATTTTGGTGCATGGTATACTTCACTCCATTAAAAATAAATTAATCAGCAAATTCCTGCCTGGCTTGGCTCTGGTTTATGTAAATAGTGCCCAGCTGTAATGAGTTACAAGGTGTTATTATCTCACACACACAGAGGAGGCTTCACTCTAGAGCTCTGCTTGCAACAAAAGCATCTTAAATAAACGGAGAGAAGGTGGTTTGATTTGTAATGTTTTCACAGAAGTGGGATATACCTCACCCGTATAGAGTTTCTCTATATGACTCATTTTATAGCGAGTTCAATGAAGGAAGTCTGATGGGGGAGGGAGGGGCAAGGTGGTTCCCCGCCCCCCTTATTTCAATGTAAGAAAACCCCCCAAGAGATGACCCACACTCCAGGTCCTCCAGCTCTCCAACCAGGTGGCTCTGCAGCATGCGCTCCGGAAGCTGGAAGGGGCACGGGGCTAGGTCCCGGGACAGTGTAACGAGGTCAGGAGCAAGGTTCTTTTTGCCCCAACATCTCATAGAAGGAGAGGCCAAGAGAGAAAAGGTGGCATGTTCCTCACTCAGTTCACTGGGGGGAACGAAAGGCCCTTTGTTCTTGAGGCTTCTTTCTAAATGACTTCCGGTGTGATGAGCCCCTTGGACCTCAAAGGCCTCCTGGGTCCCAGAGGAAGGGCAGGCCACGCCCTGGCCAGACAGCGAAACATCTCGTAAAACTGAAGGCAAAAACAGCAGCAGAACCCCAGCTTTCCCCTCTTCCTGCCTCTGAGCTGGGAAGTGCTCCTTATCTTACGGCAGCCACCATCTCACGTTAAGTTCCTAAAAAGACTCTAGAATAAAGAGAAGCCAGGGCAGACGTTAAGTCTGTTTCTTTTAATGGCCAACTCAACCTCCATGGCTCAAAGCCAAGGGACAGAGTGCACCTACCCATCCTGACTTGGCAGCATTACAAACATATCAGGCCCTTGGGGGAGGGTGTGTCCCCTTTCTACTCCCTTTACCCTTTCCTTTGGGAAAAGCTGCTGGAGGGATTTGGGGAGCATGTGTTAAGAAGCTTTTATTTGGGGCGCCTCCGTTATTTTTCATTTTTTTTTTGTACGACTGGGGATTGGACCATGGGCTTTTGCACTGAGCTACATCCTCAGCCCTTTTCCTATTTTTTATTTTGAGATAGGGTCTCACTAAGTCACTCAGGCTGTGTTTCAATTTGAGATCCTCCTGCCTCAGCCTTCCAGAGTGCTGGGATTTTAGTCTGCACCACCATGACCAGCTTTGGGGGCTCTTCTTGCGGGAGACAACACCTCAGAAGAGCTAGAGGTTCTGCCAGCATTATACCCCCATCAGGTCAGACTCCTGGGCATACTAAGAGGAAAATCAACAAATAGGCCAGGTATTTGACAGATGCTGTTCACAGGTCAGCTCAGGCCACTTTCTGTGGGGCCCTGGGCCAAACAAGCACTTCCTTTGCCGTAGTTCCTCAAAGCCAGCTGGCCAGCAGCCTAGAGGGACCAGCCCCTCAAAGACCCTCATCGTTATAAGTAGGAGCATGGGGCTTCAAGATGCTCTGAGGATTCTTTTCCACCAGAGGGCGCCAGCTCACTTCTCCAGTCAGAAGCAGATCCTCGCCATTTATGGAGTCCAGGTACTGCATCTGCAGGAAACAGAGGAAAAGGGGCAAAACACATACAAGGTGACAAAAGGAATCAGCTTCCCCCACGAAAGGAAGGGAAAGGGAGCTGCGGAGCTTGTGACCATCCAGCTCTCAGGTCAGGCTCTGATCCCGATTCTTTCATTAAGGAGATCTGGGGAAACAGTCACTGGGGAGGCTCTCGGGAAGACTTAGGGAATTTCCCGGGACACCTCAGAATGGTGACAACACACCCCAAGCACAACCCCCCTGTCCTCCCTACAGAGTTCCTGCAGGACAGGAAGTCCTCCTGTCCACCCCCATCCAGTGCTGCAGGGAGAAGGAATCCCAACTCTGTCCCTCCCTAGTTCCCCAGGTGACCACTTCCCTTTTCTGAGATCTAGGCTGCTTCCTCTGATGGGGTAGAAATGTGTGCCTCGTGGGACTCAGATGAAGATTAAATAGGGCACATGCACAGTGCTGGTCATGCAAGTGAGTTTTTCCTAACATGGATTTCTCCATTGTCCTCCAGGGGGCCCGGATGCTGGCCAGCAGGTCCAGCTTCCCCGCTCTGGGACGACTGCTGTTGAGGCGGACCCTCACCACTGAGCCTCGGTTCTCACTGGAACCAGAGGGACCAAGTGCCATCTACGCTGCTCACTACAACAAAGAGCAATCATACTCCTTCCGGGCTTTCTGCCAGTTCTGCCACCGGCCCATCTGACATGGAGATGGGGAGCTCCAGATGCCACTGCCCTGGGCAATTAGGCCTCTGGATGCTCTCAGGCCTGCCCAGAAATCTAGGTGCACAGCCCTCCCAAAGGAGAGGGGACATGGAACAGAGGCACATGGGAGACGGTGCAAGAAAAAGAGGTGCAAAAAAAGGCATTAAAAAAAAAAAGAGAGCAGGGAGTCTCAGGAGATGAAGGCAGCTCAGCAGGGTTCCCCAGGCCACCTGCTACTACAGAGGACAGCAGGTGAGAAATGCTTCCCAGTGGACATGTCACATTTCCAGTGAAAACGACCAGAGCAGCAGGTGGCACTGGACCCCAAAGATGAGGCTCCCTAAGGGAGACGGGAGGAAGACGGGGGACGTTCCCTTAGGCCTGGCTCAGGCCCTTCTTCCAAGAACTAATCATACTTGTTGTGCCACCTTCAGACTGCTGACCTCTGAAATCAACCCCAGCCTCTCACACGGACCTCAGATCTGGAATCCCATGGGTCCTGCGTCTCTTCAGGGCAAGAAGCTCAACCGAACTATCTTCCCTAAAACCCATTCCCCTAGCTAGGCGCGGTGGTGCACACCGGCAATCCCAGAACTTCGGAGATTGAGGCAAGAGGATCACGGTGAGTTTGCAGCCAGCCTGGGCTACATAAGTGAGTTCAAGGTCAGAACTACATAGGAGACGCTGTCTCAAAAAACCAAACCAAGTAAAACAACCCCATGCCCCTTCCCAGCAACCTACCCTAACACCACCGCTCTGCCCATTTCCTTGGCTACAAACCTCAACGCTGCCCAGGAGTGGGTATCACACAGTGCCAAGCGCAGGACTGTCTTCTTCTCAAGGCCCAGCTTCCTGGTCTTCCCTGATCCTTCAGTCAAGACGCAACTCTCCTTGCCCAGCCTAGCCCAGTGTCCACCTTACTGGGCCTGCTGTGCACCTAACTGGCCCCTTGATGCAAGACTCAGCCTCATCAGTCTCTGCTGTCCCAGCACAGGGCTGGGCATAGCAGGTTTGCTGATAGAACTGGGTCCCCATTAAAGCTCCCTGCTTTCCTAAAAGCCTCATCACTGTTTGCCTGGCTTTCACCATAGTCATGAGTCTTATGGAGTATTAATTGTGGCAGGTTCTTCCTTTTGGGACCCTGGAGGGGTCCCAGCTGTGTCCTGTTGTGGCCTCTGGCACAAGGCCATCACAGCAGATGGAAAAGTTGGGTGGGTCTCTGAGAAAACAACACTGGATTTGCCAACTGCTACTCTGTCTGAGGGCGAGTCCTGTCAACAGTGTGAGTCTCAGAATTCTCTGTGGGTGGAGCCCTCTGGCCGCAGTACCTTCTCCCTGGCTCTTGACAGATTTAAAGAATGGTCAAACAGAAGTCCTGGCTTCTGGGGCTTTCTACCGTCTAGATCTAAAGAGTCTCAATTGGACAAATCTCCAGCAACCAATTAGCTAGTCCTGTTGGCCCTGGCTGCTCAAGATGTGGTGTCTGCCTTGCTTTTTTCCACATTTTGGAGGCTTGAAGGCCATTGATACAGGTGAACAAGAGACTTAACTGCGGAGTGAGGGCCCTTCTGCCCTGCTGGCCAGGCCCAGGAAGCAAAGGTGTGACTCACAAGACAACCCAAGCTGATGAGCTGTCTGCAGCAGCAGAGGCCTCTAGTGTTACATGAATCACCCAGCCTGGGGTCCGAGGGTAGTAATGCAGACTGACTCACTGGGAGACCCTGGAAAAGGGTCCATGTTTCTTCTCCCTGCCATGCAGCCCACCCATCTAGAAAGTATGAGTTTCCCATCCAGGTAGGATCTGGGAGCAGGGAGATCAAGGAGTTATTTCTCCTTGGGTTTGAGACAGCTCTGGTTCAACAGTCCACGCAGGAGAGCTTCTCCTAGAAGCCTTAGTGTTAGGAAGCCCTGGAGACGTGAAGGGTAAGGACCTGAGGGGTGCTGCTAGCCTGTGGAGAGTGGCCTGTGTGAAGAGGCCGGGTGTGTTTGTGCAGGGCTGTTGCCCTGGGGCTCTAAGTGGGTACAGAAGGGCTGACCATGTCCCTGTCTTCCAGGACTCCATGGCCACAGCAGGTAATGAAATGTGTGGTGAAGAATGGCTATGACTTTCTGAAAGCCAGAGACCACTTGGTGCCCTTTCCTTTCTATTCCCACGGGCCAGCCCCTGGGTCTTTTTCATTCTTCACTGGTGCCAGCCGCTACTGGAGCGGTCAGAGTTCCCTCTGCCTGGCCTCTGGTACCTTGCCTTCCCACAACCCCAGGAGCCCAGCACATGCAGTGCTCGGGAGGACACACTTTCCGTAAGATGTGTGGGGGGCGTGGCTCTCACCTGTTTCCTCACATATTCCACCAGCAGCTCGAGCTGTCGAGGGTCTTCACACTTCTGGTTGAAGAAGGTTCTCCAGAGGGCGGCAGCGAGCCCGTGATCATCTGAAAGGATCCCCTGGAACAATAAAGTACAACAACTGGTCTTCCAGGGAACATTGCAGAGCTATGACACAAACGGGGAAGGTGTGATCACAAGAGCAAAGAACTGGTTTAAGCTGCCTGTAATCCCAATGCCCTGGGGGGCTGAGGCAGGAGGATCACAAGTTCAAGTCTAGTCTTGACAGCTTAGTGACTTAGCCCCTGTTTCAAAACAAACAAGAAAACAAGCTAGGAATGTAGCTTAGTGTGGGCCTCAAGTTCAATCTGAGTGCTGCTACAAAAACAAAAATCCCCCAATAACACACACAAAGAATCACTGACTCAGGGGACCTCAAAGATACTAAGAGAGGGAATGGGACAGCTACACAGTTCAGCTGGAAGGGGTCTGACAGGAATATGTGGTCCAATCCCTTTATTTTATGTGGGGGAGGGTATAGAGACAAGGTCATGCTTTATAGCCCAGGCTGGCTTTGGACTTGTGGCAATCCTCCTGCCTCAGCTTCGAGAATGCTGGGATTACAGGCATGTGCTACCATGCCTGGCCAACAAGTTCACTATATTCAGAGGAAGAACTGGAACCCAGAGGGGCCAAGTCACTGCTGAGGTGACGCTGAGCTGGGACTGTCTGGTTGCTCCCAGGCAGTTTCCCCTTCTCTACTGCAGTGCGCCTGGCCCAGGCAAAGTCTGAGAGGCCAGGAAGAGCAATGGAGTGGCAGTGCCTCTGCTGCTGTCCCCAGGTTGTGGCAGGACTTCAAAAGCTTCTGTTTTCCCAGCCATGGAGCTGGGCGTGGACTGCTCCTTCTCAACCGGTTCACAGGCACGTTATCTGCAAGGCAGCCAGTGCTTTGGGAAAGAGAACGAGGTACCTTTCTTTCACTGTCGCCTGTCTCTGGCCAATCATGAGTGGAACATGCTGCCCAGCAGGATCAGTAAGGGCCACAGAGGGCCACACAGGGCGGTGTTCAGAGTCTGCACTAGTACACGCCTGGCACTGCCCCTCCTGGCACAGGGAACTGTGGGGAAGCCCGACGTCACAGAGGCTAATGAGAGTCATTTCCTAGCTCAGGCTGCTGGGGCAGCTGAAGGGAAAGACCTGAAGAAGCTGCTCTGTCTGGGAGCCAAGGTAGTATGTGCAAGTGAGGTGCTGACCTGGGAAGTCCTCGTACTGTCACTGCCACTCTCAGTGGTGGTGGCTAAACCTGAGCCTCAGACTTCTCAGGTGTTAGAAAGAGATGAAATACTTGTTTACCTACAGCATCCTTGAATTATGAAAGTAAGATAGCGTGGGCTGGGGTGAGGCCGAGTGGTAGAGAGAGCTTGCCTAGCGCCACAAGGCCCTGGATTTAATCCCTAGTACCACCAAAAAAACCAAACCAAAACAAAACAAAAGAAGTATAAAGGCACTTTCAAGTGCACTACCTTGGCTATAAGGCCTAGGAGCATACTTTAGCCGGCAACTGTGGACACAGTAGAGACAACAGTGGTAGCTGTGAGCCAGACAGCCTGAGTTCAAATGCCAGCTCTATGATCTGACTGTACGTGGCTTTTGAAAAGCCACCAGCCCTCCCTGAGCCGCCACCTCTCATCAGTTACACAAACATAATAATCCTGTCCCGCAGGGTTGTTGTGAAGAGACAATGGGTGTGAAAGGCCTCCTACACACGACAAAGGCACAGGAACGTTGCTTGTTGCTTGTTTCTCCTGCGTAGTCGTAGTCTGGGCTCTCAGGCCCTGTGACAGATGAGGCCTGCTGCCAGGAAGGTCCACATCCAGCGTGGGGAGCTGACAGTTCGTGGGGCGCATTCCACTTGCTCCAGATGCCTTCTGCTAAATACCCACACGGTTCCACAGCTGAAGACTGTCCTGGCACCATGGCTGAGTCAGGAAAACCCGGCCTCTCCTGGCAAACGGCAACAGGGCCAAGGACAAGCTCAGGCATGTCACCGCTCTCCACGCTATGTGCTAACACAACAGCCTGCCAGGGTCTGAAGTGCCCTGGGCACAGGCTGGAGTGCTGCTGGGAGCAACCCACGTGTGGGATATGGGAAGGATCAGGAGTGGGAATGGGTGCCATGGAGACCTAACGAAGGAGCAGAGCCCAGGATAAGAAAAGCCTGGTCACCATGAGTTTCTCCAAACAGGCAGCCTCAGTGGCGGGCAAGATGGCTGAGACGGGGTAAGCCCATAAGCAGGAGTCCCAGAACAGGCCGACCCAACAGCGCTAGCTAATGACCTGCCTGCTCAGGACTGTCAGGCTCTCCACACAGCTGGCTCCCAGTGGTTACGCACAGCACAAATATCACTAACCCTGTCTGAAAGGTAAGTGCAGAGGTTCAGGGGTTTTAGCGTGCCAACTGCAACGGAAGCAGAACCAGCATGCACCGCTGCAGTCAGAGGGTGGCGACTGCCTAGCTCCGGACACAGTGCAACCCCTGGCACGCCATGTGAGTGCACTGAAAATGACCAAATCCAGCGGCAGCCTTCTTTCCTCCAGACTGCTGCTAACTCTGGAAACTAACGGGAGATTGGTCTAAGGATGCAAATTTCAAACTAAGAAGGTAGAAAAGGAAAGAGGTTATGTGGGAGCCAAACAGGTTGCACAACAATTCTCCCACAGGCAACAGGTGGGAGAGGTGGAGAGGACATATACCGATGGGACAGCTCACAGAAGACCTGGAATTCCATGCAGCAATTTGGACCTCATGAGACAGAAAAAGAGGAAGGTTCCAGAAGTGTCCAGGGAGGGAAAGCAATCCAGCAAGAGTGTAGGAAGAGGGTGCTGTCCAAGAGAACCTCCCGACTCTGTGACAAGGGGATGCGCCGTGTCTGCGCAGTCTGACGGTAGCCTCTGCCACAGGCAGTCAGGGAGAGCCTCAACTGTGACCACCACGAATGAGGAGCTGAATTTCTAGTTTCACTTAAATTAAGTAAAAATAACTGTGTGCAGCTAGCACTGGCTACCTCTAGAACATTCTAGTTCCACAAGTACTCTGCAGAATGCAGACTCTCAGACCCCACCCAGACTCACTGATTCCAAACGTGAATCTTACATTGGTCTCTTTAAGAAAAACTGTTCTGGAATTACATATTTAAATTCTCTGGGGTCTTTTAAATTACAACTGCCCACCCACACCAATGCCATCAGAACCTTTGGGGCACAGGGCCAAGACACTGGTATTTCATGCAGTTAGCATATTCCCCAAACTTCCCTTGCTGAAGTGTCACTGGGGTGCTTGCTGAAGCATCAGGCAGAACTGCCACTGAACGGGGAGCTTCCCAGGGCTCAGGGAGACATGTGAAAAGCCCTCTAAGTGACTCCTCTGATGAGCCACGTGCAGGTCACATAGCTCTGCCAGAACAGACTGGGACGGGGTCGGAGAACGGACATCACTCAGTTCATTATCCCTAATCATCATGAAAGAGTCAACAGAGCCCAGTCACCTGCAATGGAGACCACAAACAAATGCTAACAGAGGGTGGTATTTCTTCAAAGCTAAGCCTCATTCTTTTATATATTGTAAGGTTTCTGAAGTCAGAATGCAATCAGTAAATGTAAGTATCAGATTCACCAAGACATTCCCAATGTAAATACCACAACACAGATGAACCCGGATGAGACCATGCCAGTCACAAAAGAACAAATACTGTACGAGTCCACTTACATGAGGTTCCTAGAGCAGTCAAATTTATAGAGACAAACAGTACAGGGACAGTTGCGAGGGCTGGGGATACATTCACAGACTGTAAATACCACAACACGAATGGACCTGGGGGAAAACCATGGTTGCCAGGGCTGGGGAGTTAATATTCAGTGGGTATAAAGCTTTAGTTTGGGACAATGGAAAGTTCTAAAGATGGATGGTAGAAATAGTTGTATAACAACAGGAATATATTTAATGCTACTGAGCTGTACACTTAAAATTAGTTAAACTAGAGCTAGATATGGTAGTGCATGCCTGGGATCCCTGCACTCAGGAAGCTGAGGCAGGAGGACTGCCATGAGTTTGAGGCTAGCCTGGATTTGATAGTAATTTCAAGTCTAGTCTGAACCACATAGTGAGAGCCTGACTCAAAAAAAAGTGCATATATATATAAAATTTATCAGTTTAATTGGTTTGTTTTTGTTTGTTTTGTTTTGTTTTGTTTTGAGACAGGGTCTCACTATGTAGTTCAGGCTGGCCTTGAAATCTCTGTGTAGCCCCAGTTGTCCTCGAACTCACTGCACCCCTTTGCCTCAGCCTCCCAAGTGCTGAGATCACAGGTGTGCGCCACCATGTCCAGCTGTTATATATATGTTTTATAATACAAAAGATGAGATGGAGCTATGTGTCTGAAGTGGAAGAATTCCCAGGATACACTGTTCAGTGAATAAAAAGCAAGTCCTCTCCTCTCTATTCCTCTCCTCCTTCTGCTTCCCTTTCTTTCTTTCCAGTGCTGGGGATCAGAGCCTCACACAAGCTAAGCAAGCATTCTACCGATCAGCTATACCCCAGCCCTCGGCCTTCTATTTTGTATTTTGACTGCTTGTGTAGTTCTATAAATTTTTTTTAGGTGAATATGTATTGCTTTTAGTTTTGTTTTGTTTTCTTTTTTTTTTTTTTTTGGTACTGAGAATCAAACTCATGACCTTGTGCTTGCCAGGCAGGCACTGTGCTGCTGAGCTAAATCCCCAGCCCCTGTATCGCTTTTATAATTAAGCCAAAAATGTGTGTAATTTGTTTGGCAGATTCTGGTGTTTGCATGTGAATGTGTCCCTATCTCTGGGAGCAGCTGGGTGTGTGTAAGTGATTCGCCTCCCATCCAGCACCCAGCAGCCACTCAACAAATGCTGACTGGTTGAGTGACTGACCATATTGTACAGTGCCCTCTTTCCCAACACTAGCGAACCAGTCAGTGAAAACAGAGAAGTAGACATGGAGCTTTGAAGTGTAACATATCCAGTAAAGACAGTCCTGGAAGTTTTCTTTGTATGCTGTCATCAAAAGCCTTTGTTGGAGGAGGCCATTGTTATGGCTAAGGCTTGGCAAATGATCTTACCTCATCATACCCCAAGATTGCTGCATAGAAATTATTTGTCATGAGGATCATGTTCTTCTTCAGGATGTAGGGATTAACCTACAAAAACAAAGAGCAAAAACAAAAGTATTAAAGAAAGGAAAAAACCAAAAAGTATGCTCTTTGGCTCTGAGCTGTCATAGGCTGTTAAAAGAACAAAGAGAAAGAAACTCTCAGAAGTCAAACTGCCAGTTCGTTCCCAATTCCCGCATCTGTCAAGATTCTCACTGATTTGCCAACTTCTTTTAGGTTTCTGTCCCAAACTACACAAAGCAGTCAGTTTAATGAACTGACCTCCAGCTACATGTCTGGCTTTGCCGGATGCTATGAACACACAGCATAAGAAACAGTATCTCAGTCGAAGGAATCAATAGTCTAGCTGGGAAAACAGGCATTTAAACCAATTGCTGCAAGCTAGGCATGGTGGTGGATGCCCATAATCACAGCAGTCTGGAGACCGAGGCAGAAAGATCCCAAGTTCAAGCCCAGCCTGGGCAATGTGGTGCCTGAGTAAGACCCTGCCTCAAATAAGGAAAAACAAAAGGACTGGGGATGTAGCTCAGTGAGAAGGCCCTTTGTTCAATCACCAGTACCACAACAAACAAACCAACACTTCATAATTACTGTAGCCTACTGCCTCACATCTTCTCCAAATGTGCTGAGAGACACGTGAGTTTCAGTGCGGGTGAAAGATGCACAGGAACTGGGAGGAGTCCAACAGAAGAAGAGAGGCCTGGGGAGAGAGCATCTGAGGCCGAGGCGAGGAGGAGGGAGGTGAGCGGCTGGAGAAAGGAGTTTGGGGAGCGCTGGGAGGGCGAGCGGGGAGGACCACCAGGAAGGTATGTTGACATCAGGTTGGCAAAGGTCTCAAGGGCCGCTCCAATGAGCTTGTTGCAGTGAAAGACAAAAGCAAGGAGGCTGTCAGAAGTGGGGAGACAAGGGTGAAGGGCAGGACCGTGAGACGCTGAGGAGCAAGGAGACCTCTGAAGCTATGGAGAGCAGGGAAGAATGCGAGGGGTAGCTCAGAGGGAGTCAAACTACACACGGAGGTGGCCTTAGAAACTCAGTTCTAAAAAGTTCTGTGAGACTGTGGAAGCCCTGGTAGACTCCTTAGAGAATGGCCAGGAGCACCTTCAGAGTCGGAAGTACGGTTCACTGAGTATCTTGAACAGGGTGAAACTCTGACCTGCAGGCATGTCGCCACAGGCTTGAGGGCACGATCCACGGTTTAGTCTTCTCTAGGATCCTAGCAGAAAGCCCAGCGTAAGTAAGGGCTCACTGACTATTTAACCTGACAGGTTTTAGAAACCGCCCAACCTTATTTGGAACTTTCTATGGAGAATAAGATTCGTATTTAACAACATCCTCCACAACCACACCCAGCATGGGTTACATTTACTGAGCACCTGCAATGGGTTGGGTGCTTTATGGACACCATTGCCTCTAACCCACACCAGAACGCAGACAGGGAGACATGCTGCAGTAACTGTAGGTGACTGACTGAGAGACCAAGGACGTGAAGTGATTTACCCCAGATCGCACAGCACGTGAGTGATAAAGCTGAGAAGAACATCCGGGTCATTCTGAATCCGAAGTCACGTCCCTCACACACCACAGCTTCCTGCGTCCCAGGGGGTAATTTTACTTTAGATCCTAACTTAAAGACTAAGTGATTTTATCTTGTGGCTCCTAACTAGTCTCTGAAGAAGAGCAGAAAAAGTAGAAGGATTCAGAGTTAGAGTCAGAAAGTCTGGGTTCAAGTCACAGTTCTGCTAGGTAGATCAAGGTGTTATCAAACAAGTCAAATCCCCTTTCCAAGTCTATTTTGTTAGCTTTTAAAGGCCCCAAACACAAAAGCTGTCTTCAAAGTGAGCGCGTGTGTATTCACTCATTAATTTAACAACATAAGCTGAAAGCCTTCTAAACTGCACACTGCTCTGCAAACGCAAGGAATTATGAGTAATACCTTCTGGTTTGTTTATATAAAACTAAAACTGGTTCCAATACTTTATAGTCATGGATAATTTTCAAAAATGAAGACAGAATTGTGAAGCTCAAGGCTGGAAAATGTGAAATTGGTGGTAGCTGGGAGGGCAAACCATGACCTTTCCCACCCACCTTCAACCTGGACCACATCAGCCATCTATCTTTGTGTTTTCACAGCTCCACCCACACATCTCCCCT
>NW_004955422.1:26035986-26085573 GCF_000276665.1 Chinchilla lanigera | reverse complement strand
ACAGTTGCTATGGCCCTGCCTCTCCCACCAGTCTGGAAGCTAATCAAGGGTCAGAGGAACTAAGGCTCACTAATCTCAGCACTCCAACACCTGGTCCAGGGTCTGGCCTAAGGCAGGGGCTAAGGCAGGCATTCTAACTGAATCCTTCCAAGGGCACCATTCACAACACATGTCCAATGATGCCAGCTGTTTTGGGGCCCTTACTCTTCAACCCCTCCCATTTTTCTGAAATCTCAGAAACATACACCACCAAACCTCCACCACAGCATCCTCCATGTGGGCTGGACTGAAAGAAAAGAGTCGAGAAATAAGCCAAATGGAGTTCATCCCTTCTGTCATGTGAGACTTCAACACAGACCTCCTGGTAACCATTTGAGGCTCTCTCCCCTCTCACACCAGTTGTTCTCCTAACTTCAAGAGGGATTAGGGCCACAAAAGCACAACGTGGGAGTGTCAACCACTAAGGCAGGAGCACCTCTCCATGGAAAACATTCAAGGACCTGCTCGGTAGAGCTGGCTTCCTTGTTGCATCATGCTGTAAGTTCTGGAGTTCAAATGCCCCTCAGAGATCATCCAGCTCAATACCTGTGAGGAAACAGTGAACAGAGATCTAAAAGGTGGAATAGACTTATCCAAGGTCACATCAAGTTAGCGTGAGAGCCAGGATTAGAATCCATTTTCTGGGCAGATACTTTTCCTACTTCACCATCTGCAGTCTATTTCCAAAGATCACCAACACATTAACTTATAATCAGTTCTTGCTTTCCAGTAAGGCCCAAGTACGGACAAACTCATTTCGTCCCCTTGGGATTCACCTGCATCCTGGCTGGCTGCTGTCCAGGAAGAACAAAGCGCAGAAGTGGCTCCTCTGTCTCCTGGCTCTCTAACTCCAGTGACCGGTAAGCTGCCTGTCCCTCTCACCTCTAGTTGAGAGAGGGCAGGCTACCTCAGCCAGGAATGGTTTTCAGACATCATCACCCACGCTAGATTAGCTCATGGAAAGGGCCCTTCCTGGAAGAGGGTGGAAGCTCAATCTGCAGACACATGATCTGGAGGCAACAGGTAAGCATAAGTGACTGTAGCTCCTCTACTACTGGAGTCACCCACTGGGCCCTTCCAGCAAGAGGAGCTAGATATTCTCTCTGGTGAGTCCCTGTTGGGTTTTACTCCCTCACTTAAGCGTGTGAGCTGGTGTGCGGGTTTCCTGTTTCCCCAGTGCCAGATCAGCTTAGATGGAGCACCCTTCCCATAATGCACAGATGCCCCTAACAGAAGAGAAACTCCTCCCAGGTAGAGTTGGGCCATTTGCTTATTAAAGTCTTATCCTTTCCATAATGCTTTGCTTTTATAAAAACCCATACATACTGTACACCACATGGGAAAAGTTCCTTTTATATCAGTTACTCATATTTTCCCATTTATTTAAGCTATTAAAATTCATGCAGATATTTTATAAGCCACCAGGATTCGTGACTGGTATTACTGAATGTTTAATAATAAGCTAAACAGAAGAAATCAGAGGGTTAAATGATGACTGCAATTCCTGTAATGACTTAATTAAATTTTTATTGAGTACATAAACTATGATGTCATTTCTAGCCAACCATGGCTCTGCTTTCCCAGCGTGTCACAGGGTGGGAGCCCTCAATAGGAGACTCGGCTAAATGAGCAGCAGGTCTCTGTTGAAATGGGGAGGGGAGCAAGGCTCATGGAACACACTCAATAAATTATCCGTTCATTTTTAAACAAAGTCCATGAGTTATAATATATTTGCCATGCACTTTTTATGACATAATAAAAATGTTACCTTAAGGATTACTTAACACATACTACAAATGTTATAGCAGAGGCAGGCACAAGGGGCAAAGAAAACAAACATGAGCAGGCCAGGGACGGGTCCTGGAGTTTATGTCCCGGGGGAACAGCACAGTATATTAAAAAGGGAATGCAAAAAAGGGGGGATGCAAGAGTTCAGGGTTACTAATCAGCAGATTAATGAATGAGACAACCAATGGGGAGCACAAGCAATAACGAATCTTGCAAGGCGTATGTTTAATTAACGTTCTCTCAAGGAGGAATATTAGCTTTAAAGAGATGCCAGTTCATTTGAGGCCAAATCACTGCTCTTTTTCCTTTTTTCCCTATTGTGGCTGTTAAAGACATTTATGAGACTGCTTAACAGAGGACCCAGACTATGCAGATATAGGAGCCAGAGGGGGAATCAAGCCTTTACTTCTCCACAAGCTGCCCTTGGTCATCTTTCCTGCTTCACCTCCTCCTGCCTCCCCACCTTCCTTCATCCCTCTGTCACAGTCCTGTGTGCTCTCCAGCTACGTCATGCCATCCAAGTCTCTCAGCCACAGGCCTGCCGGAATCCTCTCTTGATTTACTGATGCTGACTCTTATCTTCTAAGGTCTAGCTCACAAATTACATTCCCTATAAAGCCTCTCCTCTCTCCATTCTACAGGTACCACAAAAGTGATCCAAATCTAGAAATAGGTCCCATAATTCACTGTTTACCAAGTGCCAAGAACTATGCTAAGCGCTTTCTACAGATTAGCTCACTTAATCCTTTCTGATGAGTGTACGAGATAGGCACTGTTACAATCTCCACTTTAAAGAGGAAACTGATGTGTGGAAAAGTTAAAGCTACACAGCTAGGACTACTGGAGTCAAGATTATAGCATAGGCTGGGGATATAGCTCAGTGGCACAAGTGCCCACCTGGCAAGTACAAGGTCCTGAGTTCGATTCCTGGTACAAAAAAAAAATATTATAGCACAGCTGGACATGGTCAAGCACACCTGTAACCTCACCACCCAGGTGGCTGAGGCAGGGCAATTGCCATGGGTCTGAGGCCAGCGTGGCCTACACAGTCAGTTCAAGGTTGGCCTGAACTACATACCAAGGCCCTGTCTGAAAAGGAAAAAAGATTACAGCATAAAGCAATCCAACTCCAGTGATTATCTATGTTGGCACAAACTCCACAAATAATGTGGCTGCTCTTTCACATGTCCCACACCTGAGGTTATCTGTAAGGACAGAACTAAAAAGTACTAATGTGAGCTAGGGATTTAACACACAGTGGTAGAGCAGTTGCTTAGAATGGACAAGGCCTGGTTCAGTCCCCACCACCACCACACACACTTGAAAAAAAGTGCTAATGTGGTCTTAGGACTCCCAATTTGGGTCCACTAGGTCACTACACACCCCTAATATATCCCAGGAATGCTCCTAGGAAAATGGGGTGAGCATCAGGAAGGTATAATAATGTGAGGGGACAGGGAAGGGAAGAAGGTTGGTATGAAAGACAGAAACCAAGGAGCAATAAGGTAAGAGGAAGCATTCAGGTTACTGACTTGGCACAAAGTCATTTATAGCAGCGGGCTAAGGCTCTGTGGGAAAGAATTAACGACAAGGGGTGGCTAGAGTTGCTCACTGAAGCCTGAGGAATATATCAAATTCATCACAAGGCAATAATACTAACCAAGAGATAGCAGGCCATGTTTTCAGTCATTTTTAGTAGACAGTAATGCCATCATCAACAGTCTGTAGTACCAACAGCATGTGCTACAGCCAGTGATGGTGAGCCTATGGTACACGTGCCCCAGTGGACTAATTATATCTTTGAAGGCTCTAAAAGGTTCACCATCACTGGAATCTAAGCTAATGGGCACTGTTAGCTAGTCTACAAATGTCACGGTAGAAATTAACCCATGGTGGAATATTATTATAGGAGATACATAAAAATGGAGTGAAAGCAGGTAGAACAGTAAGAATGGGGACATGGAGAGACCATTTACAAAAATACATACTTGGATTTTCACTTACTTGGATTCTGACTAAAGTATTTATTGAAGGTCTTTCAGCAATGATCAAAAAATACAAACAAAACTCTGTGTGGGCACATGTGTGCTTGTGTGTGGCTGCGCACACAGTGTACAGTTCCAGAGAAAACTGTTAATGCCAAGAAGAAAAGGAAAAATAATAAAACATGACAGATGCACAATTTCAATTTCTTCTTCCCTTTTTAGAAAATGATCTGAGCATTTGAGTAAAGCATGTTCTAGTTGTGATGAAAGGCCAACCTAAACAAGGCATGAGATGATCCTTTTAAAAACCCAGCTTAAAAAATCATCTCAAACTTTTAGTGCGAAGGAAGGGAAGTTAAGTATATGAAGAGAAGCTTTAAAAAAAACTTGCTGGGTGTGGTGGCGCACGCCTGTAATCCCAGCACTCAGAAGGCCAAGCAAGGCAGGAGGATCTCTGCAAGTTCAAGTCCAGCCTGGGCTACAGAGTGAGACCCTGTCTCAAAAAACAAACATACCAAAAAAAAAAAAAAAAAAAAAAAAGGAAGAAACAAAAATCCCTTCTCATTTATTTATTTATTTTGAAAATTCCAGTTTGCTGCTTGTCATCTAACAGTATACATTCAAAATCTACGATGCCGGATAATGTCCTGAAAAACAAGTTACATAGCTGGCACGCAAAATTCCAGAACCAGCAGCCTTAGTTTCTGAATGACCACAAACTATAGTCCTTTCCAGTTTTGTTAAACAGCAAATTAAGATTTAAAAAAAAAAAAGTAGCTGTCTTTGGAAACTGCAGTGATTGTTTAACTGGCAAAACACTCAAACACACCCATAAATCCATTATTACTTTGCAAAGCAGCTGATGAGCACTACTTTAACATCCTGGGAAGACCAGACTATCCTACCAGTTTAATCCTCTTCTATGTCAGGATGTATGAATCACTGCAGTACGACAGCTACAACCTACTTTGATTTCTGGAAGCTTCTGACTACCTCCTGTGTGGCAAGTCTCACGCTTACTCCAGGGAGAGAGGTCAACATTCAGCTTGAAGAGTCACTGACGGTACGGAGTACTAAATGAAGTAATCCTGGAGCTTTCCATTAAAATCCGCACTGCTATTGAGTGTGGTGGTGGCGGTACTGACGATCCAACACTGCGTTTGATTTGACAGTTTTCATATTTATGATCTTACTTGTGCCTCACAATTATCAGCCTGCCTTCTAGTAGCTCAGCCTAAATGCTGCTGTTGTCCTGACTCCATAAACAAGGAGGCAGAGGCTGAAAACTGCCAAGAAACTTGCCCTCAACTCATGCCCAGCGTGCAGTGCCAGTGCTGTGGCTTTCAGCTCAGAGCACCAGGCTCTAAGCCCAGTGTTTTTAAAAAACTATCATAGCTTCTGTTTCTGATGAGTTACATCAGAAATGAAGAATCACACAAGCACAAAAACTAAAATCACTAATTTTCTGTACTTTAGGAAATAAAAGTAAAACAGAAATGCCTCTGAATTGTTAGAAAAAAATTATCTTAAAAATAACAGGAAGGCCAGCTGTGGTGGCACATGCCTGAAATCCCAGCACTCCCGAGACTGAGGCAGAAAGATCACTGCAAGTTTGAGGCTACACAGTGAACTCAAGACTAGTCTGAACTACACAGCAAGACCTGTCATAAAACAAAACAACAAAACTAACAGGAAAGTCAACAAGGTCATCTCTAGAATAGTTTGTCTAGACCAAAATAAGTAACAGGAGGGATAAAAGGTTTGACCAGGTAGACATAATAGGATACCCAGAGCAAATCTCTGAATATAAACTATTAGGAATGTTGAAAAGATAACTATAATTTGGTTTATTAAGAGAGAAGCTACATATAAAGGTAGCTATTATAGTAATGTCAAAAATCATTCTTTTAGCTATTATACTTAAGAACGAACCACGAACCCAGGTATGGTGGCACACACCTGTAATTGAGAGGCTGACGCAGGAGGATTCCCTCAAGTTTGAGGCCAGCATGGACCACACAGTAAGTTTGAGGCCAGCCTGAACTACACAGGGAGACTCTGTCTCAAAAAACAAAGAAAAAAGAAAAGGAAAAAGAATGAACTATGGGAAAAAATGGAGACATTTCAGTGAAGAATAGCAGAGTTGGCACAGGTATCCTATGGCCAACAGGAACACCCAGAGGCTGTTCCGTGGGCTGGCGTGGTTGCTTCTATCTCAGACTTAATAGATCAGTAGACCTTAGGAGTGCCCTGATGCAGCGGCATGATTCCTTCCCCTTCATTCTCTCTCTTCTCTCCTTCTCTTTTTCTTCCTTCTCTTCCCCCCACCCCTTTCTTCTACCCTTCCATAGGTCAGTGACCCACTTTTCTCTCCACATGAGTGGAAGGGTGCTGAGTTTGGAGCTCCTGCCCCACAGAGATGAGCACACAGCCTGCGCTGACTGCTCACACTCTTTCTTCTGAGCAGAGACAACCAAAGACAAAAGGCAGCTCAAGCTGAGTCACCCACAAGTCTACTCCTAAGTCCCTGTTACTAGTACTAAGCTCCTCAGCCTCCCTGTGTCTTTCTTTCTGAGGACTACTGTTACACTCTCCTTTCCATTCTTGGGCCTGTTACCTTTCGGTACATTTCTTTTGCTTAAACTCGCCGAGGTCAGTCTCTGTTGCTCACAGTCAGTGGATGTAGTATCATTCATCAGTTCATTTAAAACTAAAACCAGCTAACACTGATTGAATGTTTGCCATGTGTCAGAAACTGTACTGAAAGTTTTTATGTTATCGTTTTAATCTTCCCAGTGATCCTTTAAGGAGTTGTTGCTGTCCTCATTTTATAGAAAAAAAGTCACCTCATTTTTTTTGTGAAGCTTTTCAAATCTTCTCAAAGCTTCCTTTACATGGGTTTTTAATACTTTCACCAGGAACACTTACTGTACTACTTTAATGATCAGTTTAAAGACAGACAGACACACACACACACACACACACACATACACACACTGCATTAGACTATGAGTTCCAGGAGGGCAAAGATGGTACATTGCTCAGCACATATCACTAGAATGAGTCAATCTGCTTTTGCCATAAATACCTCTTACAGTATGGATGTCCACATACAGTACTTAAAAGCTCCCTGACTATAAGCAAGTTTGTACGTGCTGCTGCTGTATTAATGTTTTTCAAACACAACTCCACTCTCGCTGAGCAGGCCCAACTCCTGTCATTTTCATCTGTCCTCAAGTAGCCTCTGAAACTCCACACGCCTCTCAAATCAATCTGAAACAAGTCTCTAGACCAGCTCCAGTTCCTTCACCACCACTTGTAGAAGTTCCAGACTTGCTGTCCACATACTTATACCAAAGTCTGAAATAAAGACCAACACTTCAGACTATACAGAGAAAGAATTTTGCAGTGGGTATGGTGGTACATGCTTGTAATCCCAGCTATTCAGTAGGCTGAGGCAGGAGGTTCATAAATCCAAACCCAGCCAAAGCAATTTAGTGAGACCTTGTCTCAAAATTAAAAAAATAAAAATAAAGAAGGATATAGCTCAGTGCAAAGGCCCTGGGTTCAATGCTTAAGAATGAGTGAATAAATAATTAAAAAGGGCTCGGGGTTTAGTTCAGTTGTAGAGTGCTTGTCTAGCAATTATGAGGTGTTGGGTTCAATTCTCAGTATAGCAAAACCAGTCAAACAAACCAAACCAAAAAAACAAACAACAGCTGAGCTAATCCCAACACTTCGGAGGCTGAAGCAGGAAGATTACAACAAGTTTGAGGTCAGCCTGGGCTACATAGCTAGACCCTGTCTCAAAACAAAACAAAACAAAACAAAACAAAACAAAACAAAACAAAACAAAACTTTGCAATTATCAGGGTCACCCTAACAAGATAACAGCCAAGAAACCCTAGTAGGAAGTAAAGTAAGCAGGTTAAACATTAGCCAACCTTTTATCCCTACCTGTTTTATAAAAAGTACAATGGAAAAATAATAGGAAACTTTCCTAATTAGTATTTTTTTATTCATCTAAGTTTTAAAAAGGGCTTATGCATTACTTATATACAAGTAATTGGTTGAAAGTTTTGGTTAGGCTTTGGTTTTCTGCTGCAAAATACAAGATGTGGAAAGTGAAAACAATTTCTTAGGGATCACCAATTGCCAACAGTCAAGGTGAACAAGCAGGACAGTTACCTAAAGTATAACAAGCAAAGATAATTGTACTGACACCTACAATGATGGCTGTAATTTAAAATAAAAACAAAAGGAGAAATAAGTGTTGGCAGGGTGACAGAAAAGTTGGAACCCTCATGTATTGCTGGAGGGAATGTAAAATGGGGCAGCTGCTTTGGAAAACAGTTTGGTAGTTTTGTTACAGGCAGCTGAATTAGATAGAAATATTATAGGCCGTCAGACAGGGCCAGGCCCTCGAAGAAGCCAATATGAAAGACAAGGTAAGATATGTAGTTACTGTGGGCCAGACCTCAAGACCAAAGATTAAACAAATGCACCCACATACCTCCCTAGGGATGGACATCAGGGATTGATATTCTAAATAGGTAGTGATCACCCTGGAGTCACTGACCCAACCCCTTATAGGAAAAGCCCCTGTTCTGTATTCATGACCATTGCTACGTGACTCGCTTCTGCATTCGATCCTAGTTTACTCATCTTACCTGAACAATTATACTTGTAATCTTATTGGCGGACCATAGTTTTGTCCCACCTTATGCCCACCTTGTAATTTCCCATTTTCCCCCATCTTAGACCCGCCTCACCTCATGGTGGTTTTGCTCTATAAAAGTCCCTAGAAAAGACAGAGTCTTGGGCAACCCACTCGGGCCTCCCTTTTGTCCCTCTCTTGGACAGAAGCTTTCTTTCCCTCAATAAATATATTCTGCTCTTAACCTTCGTTGTTCCTAAAATTCATTCTTCGATTTTAGAGAACATAAACTCGTCCCAGATACCATTCAGGTTGGGAGTTTTTATTTTCCTGTGTCCGTTTCTCAAAAGATTAAACACAGAACTACCCTATGACCTGGCAATATTACTCCTAAGTTACATATCCAAAAAGAATGCAAATAGGGACAGGAGCAAAGTCTTACATACCAGTGTTCACAGCAGCATCACTCACAACAGCCAAAAGCTGGAGATAACCCAAGTGTCCACTGACAGAAGAATGGGTAACCAAAATGTGGTACATAATGACACAATACTATTCAGCATGAAAAGGCATGAAGTGTGATATACTGTGTACTATAAAACAGATGGGACTTGAGATCCTTATACCTAGTGAAACAGGTCAGAGGAGGACAAATACTGTGATTCCTCTTATAGTATATGAGGTATTCAGGATAGGCAAATTCATAGAGACAGAAAGAATAGCAGCTCCCTGGGGCTGAGGAGAGGGAGAAGTGGGGGAGTTATTATGGGTGGTGTTTTCGCTGGGAATGAGGAAAAAGTCTTAGGTACAGATAGTGATGATGGCTGTGCAACACTGTGAATGTACTTAATGCCAGTGCACTGTATATTTCCAAATGGTTAAAATGATAAATAATGTAATATACACTACCACAAGAAGAAAATTTCTATTACAAATGGTTCTTCCCGGACAGGTATTTCAATCTGTGATTAACCATGCACATATCAGAGCCTCTCTTATGACACTCAGTCTGCACAGTGGTACCATGAAGAAACTTATGTTCTTGAGAAATCACCACCAGCTATCTGGGGTGCAGAATCCAGCATGGCCCGGTCCATGTTTGATAAGCATGTATTAAATGCCTATTAATTTTAGGTATTACAGTATGTGCTGAAGGTTAAAAAAAAAAAGTGGTATATGAAAAGCCACAGAAAGGGGAACAGGGACAGCATTTTCGGAGGAAAGTCTGTCCCAGAGATTTCATGGTGGACAGAGGCAGAAGGCAGAGTCCAAAAGGCAGTTTATGCTACCTATAAATGGCTCTAAATGCCACATGAGGGAAGACAAGGAAGGGCTGTAAGAACGAGGAAGTTGCATGGACAGATTTATTTGTGAAAAGTAATCCTACAAAAATAGGCCCTAGAGCTGGAGGGAAAGAACAGAGGCAAAAACCCCAGCAAAGGCTGTGCCATACTCTAGACGGGAGTTGGTAAGGAGTGGCCACGGGAACAAAGAAGAGGAAACTTGTTCAAAGAGAATGTCCACACTGGGAACGAGGGCATCGGGTTAGCACGTGGGTATGGAGGAGAAAGTGAGGCTGTGACGTGCACAGGATCAGACCTCACTGAAGAAAGGAGAGAGAAGGTGAAGAAGGAATGCAACATTTGATGTACTCATACACTGAAGACTTCCTGACCCTAGCAGCACGAATGCAGACAACCAGTCTTGAAGGCTTTAGCCATCACTGTGCCCTGAAAGTCTCCTATGTTGTATGGTAATGGAAAATCTTACTTGGATGAGATGTAATATGAGCAAGATGTGTATTTAGTTTGAGCCCAGCAGGCGTCTGCAGGAGAGCAGGGATACAGCACACTAGAACCTAGGAGCCTGAGCCTCCTTTTGGGTAATTTTCCCACTCCGTGACAGTATATGTCATCCTCTCAGTCCTCTGTGTTCTACCTGCACCCGTGAGGTCTGCTTACTATGAGGGAGAAGATGCCGGCAGACTGGGGTTCCTAGGGACATCAGCAGGCTCCTAACTGCATTCTGAGCCTCTGACTGCACTTATGAGTCAAGAAAAGCTACAGGTACCATTTTTCTTTTTAAAATGATTTTCTATTAAATGTAGGCAGACAGAGCACAGTAAAATTTATAGGATGCTTGTTCCCCATCCCTACCAGCCACCTCAAACACAAAGACACGTAAGTCAAATAATCAACAAGTTATTAAATTCTCTGCTAATGGAGCTGAGGAAATTCCCCTTGTCATGGACACTCAGGACCTAAACAACCTAGAAAACCTACAGGCAATACTGAGATCACTGGCTTCAGTGTCCTGCTTGTCAGAGCCTAGAACAGATACACGCCACCTGGATGGCAATGTTTTCTCAGAGATCCAAACATCCAGCTCCTTCCCATACTAAGGTTCCTAGTCCCTTCATCTAACTGCCCTGCCTTCTTCTTCAGCGATGGGAATGAGGGAGGTAGAGCCAGGACAATGAACCAAACCACCCTGGTAAACTGACAAAGTAGATCAGTAAGGCGGACATGGCCACTGCTTTCCACGCCTGTCTTTCACTGCGGTAGCCTCACCACTTACTCTCAGAGCTGTACAGTTTCCAAAACACTGAGCTGTGGTAATCTGAGACAGTGGTGGTTCCCTCTGTAGAGATGAGGAAACAAAGGCTCAGAGAAGTCACATGGCTTGCCTAATTATCACTGAGCTAGCACATGCCCAGAAGTCTTCTGACTCTTACTTCAATATTCTTTTTTGTTTGTCTGTTTGCCTGAGATGGAATCTCACTGTGTTGTTTAAGCTGGTTTTAAGCTGCTGGGTTCCAGTGTGTCTCCCACCTCAGCCTTCTGAATGCTGGGACAACATTCTTTTAAAGCTCAAACAGCGGATGTGGTGGCGCCCACCTGTAATCCCAGCACTTGGGAGGCTGAGGCAGGGGGATCACTGTGAGTTCGAGATCAGCCTGGGCTACAAAGTGAGCTCAAAACCAGCCTGAACTGCACAGTGAGACCTTGTCTCAAAAAGACCAAAAAAAAAGAAAAGGAAAAAGAAAAGCTCAAACAGACATTCAATTGATAGCTTCTAGAATCCTGTAGAAGTATCCTGTGAATGGCTGAACTGGAGCCTACGTAGCAGCGATAAGATGATATGAGCAGTTGGGAGCAAGGAGTAAGGTTGATGCTCCCATCACAGATGTGACACTTATCGTGAGTGCTGAGAATGTCTCATTTCTAAGGATAATTCTCCCTTTTTGTCCTTTTCTTCAGGAAAATGCTCTTAAAAGAGCATTTTATCCAAAGGAAAGAGAAAACTCTGCTAGAACGCTGTGTCCATCACATACATCTCTTTGGTGGTCGGTATACAGGTTCCAGCACAGGCCTAAGAAACGCACGGGTCTTTAAGTACAGGATTAGGCCCCAGGAATCACCTCATTTTGTGACTCTGGAAATCAAATTACTCTAAGCCTTAGTTTTTGCATCAGAACTATGTAAGCCTGCCTTTCCCTTTTCTTTTTACATTAACATGTGAGGAGAAAATGCTTAATAATAATAGAATTAACTGCAGTGAATATTTATCTAGCTCAGGCATTGCTTGAAGAGCCTCACATTTTTTAATTCATTTAACCCTCACAATGCTGCAGAATGGAGGATGAGTATTACAGCTACCCTTTTTTATAGAGAGGAATCTGAGCACAGAGACTAAGTACCTTACCTAAGGTCACACAGCTGGGGTGGGATCTGAGTCCAAACACTCTGGCTTTTGTGCCCAAGCTCCCTCAACTCCTTTGTGACAGTGTCCTGGAAAGCAGATTATAAATCCAGCCCCGAGCACAACCTCTCACATGGCAGTGGGGGCCTCAAGGTCTCAATCCCTCTCCCTGGCACTTGCAGCTTGCCTCCTTTCCAGCCCCATCCTCCCTTCACACTCAGCCCTGCTGCGAAAGAAAAAAAAAAAAAACAGTGGGTAAACTATATCTTACTTGTTCATCTATTTAGTTTAGAACTGAACCCAGCAAAGATTCAACTTTTTTCTCTTCTTGGCATAAACTAGATTGTGAGCCTTGTAAGATCACTTCCCTCCGGTATACTCTACCAACAGCATTTAGAGATTAGCATGTGGTGAGGAACAAAAATGTTCCTTGAGTAAATGAACGAAACAATCCTTAATAGACTCAGACAAATTAATAACGCTACTGGAACTAGACGAAAATGTTCTTTAATACCTTCATCACATGTATACTCAATGCTAACTATGCAGCGACCACTGTTCTAATTGCTGAGGCTACAGCTGTAAACAAGAGACAATTCTAGAAAAGGGAGGCAGGGACACTAGAAGCAAAGTAAATAAAAAATACATAGACTGGCAGATGATAATTTGGTGATATTACCCTAATCTGTCATTCAAGGTCCCAAAGACGAGCAATTTATATACCATGCTGTGTATGGTATGTAGATGTAGAGACAGGGGGCAGTCTGCTGTGGTTAAAAGCTTGGAAGCACTGACATGAAAGCAGAAGACACTGCTCAAGAGCAGAAGCAAGGATGCTTACTGGAGGCTCTACCACCCATTTCTGGAAGACAAGACCATATTCTGGCCGGCTCTGTATCCGCAGGCAGTGCCCCACACAGGACAGGGACTGAATGAGCTCTTCACGACAGTGTAGGGCATCTGGGACCACGGGGGAAGGAGAATGCTAAGCTCCACATACATCACTGCTCTGCCACTGTGCTGTATGAGGAAGGGGGAAGGTGGGCCCTCCTTCCCCAAAAGGAGGTTCTTCTTTGGCAGGTAACTCATCTTGGATTTTCAAAGCATAGAAGATGATAAATACCTTGTCTTTGAAAGAGAGGGGAAACAGACATAAATATCTTTACTCAAGATGCCAAAAACAACAGGGTTCACT
The DNA here is from genome assembly GCF_000276665.1 of Chinchilla lanigera. Classification (NCBI taxonomy): domain Eukaryota; kingdom Metazoa; phylum Chordata; class Mammalia; order Rodentia; family Chinchillidae; genus Chinchilla; species Chinchilla lanigera. The sequence continues at coordinate 26,072,207 of NW_004955422.1, read as the reverse complement.
TGAAACCCAAAGGGGACAGAACTGGGTTGAAAAGAAGTGCAATGGGAGACACCCAGAAGGCCACTGAGCACTTAATGGGAATCATCTTTCACCTCCCCACAAACCTCACAGATATCGTAAGACTGCTGATTCTTAACCCCAGCAGCTCAACTGCCCAAGGCCTAGAAAAAGAGCAACACACAGTTTACCCTTTATTATTCTGATAGAAATTTTTCTCCTGGGAAGGAGTCGAAAGTCCAACACCAAAAATATGTATGTTTGTAAGTCATGAGCAAAGAAGCATTACACCAGTTATTAAAACAAAAATATTGACAGTGAAGAGAGCTGAGTAGGAGGTGTTAGAAAACTCACTCCACTAATTTATTCACTGGGAACCAAAAAGGACTTTCCCAAGAACAGCAAAAACAGCATTAATTTCCCCAGTACCCTCCTTTTAAAGAGCTTCGAACACTTCACATATATCCCTTTAAAGTATTCTCAAAGGCTCAAAATAAGGGCTTGCCGTCTCCCCAGGTACACATGGAGAAGCCAGAGCAGGCATGGCGAGCCTGCTTTGCCCTGCTCTGTTGGGCTGGGCCAGTGATAAGCTGCATGCCTGCTGCGTGCCTGACCTAGCCCAGGTTGATCAGGAGATAAAAAGATAAAAGGCAAGATCTCTGGCCTGCAGAAAACCAGAGTCCAGTCAGGCATGAAAAATACGTAGATACAGATGTAGGTACAGATACCTCCTTTATGCTTATGTGACTGACGTGCTACTGAAAAAGTCCACGTACGGGCTCTAAGAGCTCCTATTTATCAGTGCCCAATATGTGCCAAGTCATATTGCTGTGATGTAGAGGAAGAAATGGAGGCAGAAAGAAGTAAAGACATTTGCCCAGAACCTCAAGGCCACACTGTGGCAGAGGTAGGATAAGAACCCAGGTCTGTATGTCTAAAGAGTCCGTGTGAGAGGAAATGACTGCTTTTTAAACTGGAGCTGGTCTCTGGACTTCCTAACATTGAATGCCCGTATCTTAGCGGCAGATAAGAAAAACTCAGAGTCTTCACTAGGTAGATTTAGGGGGAGAATGGCCTGTTTCCCAGGCCCAGAATTGTGTATACATGTACTAATCTGGATCCACCACAGGGACAAATCCTGCAGGTTAAGAAGCACAAGGCAGGTGTATCTTCCAAAATACAACAGAGCTCTGTCTGGGCAAAGAAGAGCTGAAAGTCCTGAGTCCTTCTTGTTCCTTTGGTGGGCACTGAAAATGGATCAGCACTTGAGGGTACAGGACCCTCTCTGGCTTTAACAGAAGTTGCTCAGCCTGCAAGGGCAGGCATGGTGGCCACTGTGTAAATGCAGGACCATGCCTTTGCTCGGAGCCAAAGTCCTGCAGGGGAAGGAGCCCTCTGCTGGAGATCCCTGAAGAAGGGCACAACCTGGTGACAAGGCCGCAAAACTCACCTCATGGTGGTAAGCTCTGCCTATTTTGCCAAAGCTCCATTTTGAAGGCTAAGGAAAAAAGTGTGAGACAGAGGAAGGGGAGCTTAGGGGGCAGCAGGCCACAGTCCTCAGGTCAGACGGGATACAGTGAACAGGGCCAGCTGTGGGGAATGCCTGGGTCTTAGCAAGGGCCAGGTTAATAAAAAGCTCTATTTTAAGCCCACAGGATCTCAGATGGGGAAAGAACTTCAGGAGCAAAGCTGAGCCTAGAACTAAGGAAGCCTGATTCCCCGCCTAATATTCTTCCTGTTTAACTTACGGCATCCTTCTGTAATTGTCCATCAATCTTCATTTCAACCTAGTAACAACGAAAACCCTTGAATGAATCAGCTACTAATTATTTCCTTTTAGATAAACGATTTGTGTTTCTATCAACCGAGAGGTTAGTTCATTCCTTTGCTCACTCGCTATTATTTATATTCTATCTACTTCCAAAAAAAGTTCGAATTGACTTAAAATAAAAAGTATATGTTATGGTATTCCCAGCACTTGGGAGGCTGAGGCAGGAGGATCGTTGTGAGTTCGAGGCCAGCCTGGGCTACAAAGTGAGCTCAAGGCCAGCCTGAACTGCATAGCGAGACCCTGTCTCAAAAAAGACCAAAAAGAAAAAAGTATACGTTATGGCCAAAAGAGCAAAGGTTTTGAAATCAGTCAGGCCTGGCCTTGTGATTTACTATAGTGGCCACAGGCAAGTGCTTTAACTTTTCTGCCTCACCGCATTCAGCTATGTCAGTGCAATTTGCAGAGACAAACTGAGATGATGTCTGCAAAACACCTGGCCCAGAGCTTGGCTCAGATATAGGATGCATCTCAAAACAAAAGTCAGAGGAAAGAGTTAAACAATAAAGTGTGTGTGACAGAGAAAGGGGAAAATGAATAATTCTATCAAAAGAGCTAAATAAGGAAGCTCTGTACTTTCTGGCAGTCATGGCAAAAAAGAAAGCAGGATTGTTACACTATTCTCCCTGTCTGGTGAAGGAAAGCATGGAAGTTCATCAGGACAGCGAAAGTTCTTAATTCTCAACGCAGAGAGGTGCACATACCCAAAGTGAACGTATATGTCGGTACACACACCCGCACTCCAATGCATGCATACACACTCGTACCATCTTTTTCCAAAAGGAGAAAGCAGTCAGCTTTCCAGAGCCCTGTGGCTCCACTGGCACCACCCCTCTGCTGCCTACAATGAGGTGCTGCAAGAGTTAAAACATTTTTGTGCCAATATTTTAAGAGTGCAGAAGGTTCCAAATTACATGTAAAATAAACAATGCCAGACTGTGAAAACTCTTGGCTGCAATGTCCTCTGATGTTAACAAGAGTTTCTTTATTACTGTAACCTTTCAGAAGTGAGTAAAAATTATTTCTCTGCCCTAGTTTTGCCCTCCAGTAAAAGGGAAGAGAACAGTGACCATGGAAAGAGCTGTACAATGACTCCTCATGAAGGCTGGGGGGCTGGGAAGGGGCGGTTGAAAACACAAAGCCTTCCATATACGTTTCTAGTCAAACGTTAGAAATTTAATTTGAGCTGTGCTGATCATATGGTAAAATTTTACACTCTGAATACTTGTATTTTATGTAGCTAAAATTCTTACAGGGACAAGATGGCGTTTGCGAGATGCCCAATGGAGCCAGCGCTATGGAGAAAACCCAAATCTTGACCGAGTCTCCTCAACTGTTCAGTGAACACCTCACTCAGAAATCTGAGTGTGAAACACCCTTAAAAGACAGGAAAAGAATGAGGCAAGAGAACTGCAAGTTCAAGGCCAATCTGGGCAACTTAGGAAGACAATGTCTCAAAATAAAAAAAAAAAAAAAAATAAAGCCAAAAGAAGTCCTCTCCCTTCTCAAAACACTCTGACTTTATCCACAACAGACCTTCGCCCAGAATGCTCCTCTCCTCTAGTAAACACCCAGAAAGATGCAAATCAGGTGTCGTCCACCCTGAGCTCTGCCCTGAGCTGTCTTAGCAACTTCAAAACACGGAAATTTCTTACACTGTAATCGTCTGTTTATACGCCTGTCTTCTCCTCCTAGTCTAGGGAGTTAAGGACAATGTCTCAGTCATTCTTCTATCTTCAGTGCTTAGCACGGTACTGGGAAGCTAGCAGGCCACAATAAAATGGATGGATAGATGGGTAAAACTTTGTTTGTGTCTGGGAACAGAAATCAGACAGAGAATGATGAACTGCTAAAAAAACAGAACACAAGCTCTGGGATTTAACACAAGGCTAGCTTTTCAGACTTTCACAGAGTTGCTGAATGTTAAGTCTGGAAGAGAATGTAGAAATCATCTAACTCACCTCCCCAGAGAGGTGAGGTGATCTGACTTACTCAAGCTCACCCAGAAAGTGGCCAGGCTGGCCAGAACTCCTCCATTACACCGCATGGTCCCTCCTTACTACTGTCTGCAATGGTGTGTATACATGTTTATTTGGTGGCAGGACGAGAATGTGATTAGAACTATGTACTGTGAGCATGCTATTTCATAATGAACAAAATGGAGGGATATAATGCTGGGAATTCAAATTACTTGATAAAAGATATACTATGAGAGCATCTCATACATTAACATGAGTAATATACAGTCACCACAGGACCCAGCAATACCCAAGAGATCTGAAAACGTATGATCAGACAAAAACTGTGACTGAAATATGCACAATAGCATTATTCACAAAAGACAAAAAGCGGCAACAACCCAAATGTCAATACCTAACAAAATGTGGTGTATTCATAGAAAAGACCATCAGTAAAAAGGAATGAAATATTGAAACATGCTATAATATGAATAAACCTTGAAAACAATATGCTAAGGAAAAGGAGACAAAGTAAAAGGCTGCATATGCATGTTGCACTTATATGAGATGCTCAGAGTAGGTAAATGCACAGATAGGAAGGAAAGTAGTGCTCAGTAGGGGCCAGGGAAAGAGACACTGAGGAGTGCCTCCTAAATGGCACAAGGGCTCTTTCTAAGGTGATGAAAATGTTCTGGAGTTAGACAGTGGTGGCGGGGCATCACACTGTAAATTTAATAAAAAGTACATTTTAAATGAATATTATATGAATTATATCTTCATTTAATTTTTTTGTTTGTTTTTCTGAGACAGGGTCTCACTATGCAGTTCAGGCTGGCCTTGAGCTCACTTTGTAATCCAGGCTGACCTTGAACTTGCAACAATCCTCCTGCTTCAGCCTCCTGAATGCTGGGATTACACACGTGTACTACCATGCCCAGCTTCATTTACTTTTTTTATTTTTAATTTTTTTAAATTTTTTTTTTGAGAAATCGAACTCATGACCTCAGGCTTGCCAGGCAAACACTTACACCACTGAGCTATATTCCTGGTCCCCAGCTTCATTTAATATTTCTGTATTATAATGTTTATAACATATATGTATACAATGTAAGATAATAAATATAATATATTGATTTTCTAGGAGCTAAGAATCTAACTGAAGAAGCCAGGACCAGCAAACTGAGAGGCTTAAGGACCAACAGGTTCAGTGCTCTGTGATATATAGTTATTATAGAAATAAAAGAAGACAGTAACACTTGTTAATCTTGATTCTAACACTAGAGCTATAGTTTTGGTTTGTTTGCTTGTGTGTGTATGTCTGTGTGTCTGTATGTCTGTATCTATTCATTTATTTATTCTTTCATTCTTTCATTTGAGACAGGGTCTTGCTATGTAGTTCAGGCTGGCCTTGAACTCACTATGTAGCCCAGGCTGGTCTCCCTTGCAGCAATCCTCCTGCTTCAGCCTCTGAGTGCTGGGATTACAGGCATGCCCCACCACACCCAGTTTAGAGCCACAGTTTTAGTAATGACCTTTTCAGGTAGCACATACTAGTCAAGAGTAAGAACTAGAGTCTGGAGTCTAGAAGGCTTGTGTTCCTTCCAGGCTGCCATATTTACTCTGTAACCCTGCGTCAGTTATCCAGCCATGGTAGGCTAAAATGAATAATGGTGTCCCAAAAGATACCCATATCCTAATTCCTGGAATCTGTAACTATTACTTTTATATGGCAAAAAAGGACTTTGCAGCTTTGATTAAATTAAGACTTTTTTTTTTTTTTTTTGGTTTTTTTTGAGACAGGGTTTTGCTATGCAGTTTAGGCTTGCCTTGAATTTACTTTGGAGCCCAGGCTGGCCTTGAACTCACAGGGATCTTCCTGCCTCTGCTTCACGAGTGCTGGGATTCAAGGGTGTGCACTTGTCTGGCCTAAATTAAGACTCTTCAGATAGAGAGATTAGCTTTAATTTTCTGGGTGGGCCATAAATTCCATCACATATATCCTTAGCAGACACAGAGGTAGAGGAAGATGTGACCAAGACAAAGGAAACCATGGAGACAGAGATTGCAGTGATGCAGCCACAAGTCAAGGAATGTCAGCAGCCACCATAAACTAGGAGGAAGGAACAGATTCTCTCCAGGAGCACACCCCTGCCAACACCTAATTTTGGCCCAGTAAAAGTGATTTTGGCTCCAAAATTATGAGAGAATAAATTTCTGTTGTTTTAAGCCAATAAATTTGTTACAGCTATATAGGAAATTAGCATACTAATCTCTCTGAGCCTTAATTTCCTCAACTGTAAAGTGGGGTTAGATACACTGTATCTCGTAGGTAAGACTGTTGTAAGATGTGAAGTTGAAATAGTGCTTGTAAAGTGCATGACAAAGACAGAAGACTCAGTAAATGTTAGTTAATACTACTGGGGAGCTCTGTTCTGTATTAGGCTGACATTCTCAACTTTCCCATGGCATTAGCGCATGTGCACACCCTGTTCCTCCTACACGGAGAGCTGTAAGAACTGGCAATCAGAAGAAATGAGTCTCCTCATCCGTGGGCTTCTAACTTAAACGCAGCTCTCCCAGTTTCTCTATTAGTTAAAAGAAAAAGTCAGATTACAAGAAGTGATACTTCTCAGACTGAGAGTCTCTTACAAAAATACTATTGAGTCTCACCTCCGAAGTTTCTGACTCAGCAGATCCAGGGTTCGACCCTGGAACTTGCACTCTTAACCAATTCCCAAATGGCACTGAAGTGGGACCATCATGTGAGACTCCCTGGACCATTACTGCACAATGCCTTTCCAGTTTTAAGTCTCAGATCCCCCAACACACGTAGCACGAAAGTAACAAATACTGCCATACTGTGTTAAAATAGCCTCGAGACTTCTTTTCCTAAAGCAGAGTGGGAGGGATGGAGGGTTACTACAGGGTATGTGGCAAAGACTAGTTTTAACTTTTGAACTAAGTAGAATGAGAAACCTGAAGCAATGGTGGGAACAGGAAGAGGCTGTTCCCTTATCCAACATGCTGGCCCCATTTTAATTTATCTTAATCCCACCTTTCGTACTTTCCACAGGCCGCCTCCCCCTCGTGCCCTTCTCTAGAAACACATCTAGGTGTCTCCTGAATTCATTTATTGGCATGGCCCTGCACTATATAATGCTGCCTTTGTTAGTCTCCTGGCCCAGCCCCTCCGTGCCGGTGTTCAGTCTCGGTGTTCCTCCACTCTTAAAAAAACACAACCAAAGAGTCTCTGAAAAATAATTGTAAAACCAACGAAGGCAAATTCAGATGATGTGGAGACATTCAGACTTTAAATGCTGGAAAAAGCAATAAATTCAGAACATTGTTAGCATTCTCATCTGTCCTTTTTCTCCTCTTAGTCTCTATTAGTCCTGATGAATAGGAAACCCCTGCCATATTAGATTAGAAATTCCAACTAAGGGAAGCCTCACACCTGGGACTGGACTACACAAAAGGAAGGCCCCCGGATTCAAGAAAAGCTGTCCTCTTGGCCCTTGCTAACAGGAAAGAGGACTGAATTTTGGGATGGCATCGTGGAGGACTTGGAATTCGCATGCTAAACTGTAGTCCACATCCTGCTGCTTTCTAGCTGTATGACCTGGGGCAAACCAATGAGCTTCCTTAGGCACCACTTCTTTACCACAGAAATAACAATGGGACCGGACTTGTGCAACAGAAGTCTTCCATGGGGTATATTTCAAAATGCACATACCTGCAAGATCTTTCCATTGATTGAGAATCCCAAAGTTAAAGAATCCCTAAAGCCACCAGGAAATGGTGGTGCATATCTGTAATCCCAGCACTCTGTGAGGCTGAGGCAGGAAGATAAATTCAAGTCCAGTCTGGACAACTTAGCAAGACCCTGTCTCAAGAAGAAAACAAAATTAAAAAGGGGTAGAAATGTAGTTCAATGTGAAGGGCATATACTCAACCACCAGTACTAGGAGAATATATACATACATATATAAAGGCTCCCAATTTAACGTTCTAAGGCTCGAAAGTACCAATAAAGGACAAGGGAATCCATGTGGCAGGGCTAAACTGGGCGTGGTGGCGCATGCCTGTAATCCCAGCACTCGGGAGGCTGAGGCAGGAGGATCGTTGCAAGTTCAAGACCAGCCTGGGCTACAAAGTAAGCTCACAGCTGGCCTGAACTGCACAGTGAGACCTTGTGTCAAAAAGACAAAAAACAAAAACAAAAACAAAAAACAAAACAAAACAAAAAAAAACCCCAGAAGCCATGAGGCAGGGCAGGGAGAGAAAAATAAAATTTTTTGTGGGGAGAAAGGGCCAGAGAAATTAAATCCAGGTATGATCAGAGAACAAGAATTCCTGTAGTGATTACTTTAGGCACACTGTGTAAAACACCAAAGATCCCAGGACCCTTATCCCAGCCAGTGCAAATGACCCACATTAACCAATAACTACAGCACACCGTGCTAAGTTCTATCTCAGAAGTTTGCACACACGATGCAGCAGTACAGAGGTGCAACGGCCAAATATACTAACATTACATGTAAGCGCTGGGAAGAGTATCTTGGAGTAGTACTATCCAGTTGTGTTGTACAGTACCATGAGCAGAGGAGACCCACTTAGCCAGAGGGAACAGCATAAACAAAGGTCTAGAAGCATAAAAGAACACAGCACACCAAGACATACCCAGCCCTAGTACACGAGTAGAACATGGCATGAGTAGAACATGTGTTTGTGTGTGCGTGCAGACATTTTTTTCAGGGTGTAGGGGGGGGCAGTAATAGTTTGTTGATTAGACTAGAAAGGTGGCCTACAGCAAGGGTGTAGCTACTTTTGCCCTCCAGTTTTTTAAAAAAGATGTAATAATAATATAACTAAAATTTGTTTAACCTTTAGACTCGCAAGTGTTAATACAATATTTTGTGATATTCACTTTATCACTGTATGTCCACACATTCCTTTCTTCTTTGCGAAACCATTTGAAACTGCAGGCATCAAAACTTTGTACCTCTAAATACTTCAGCGTGCATCTTCTAAGAACACACACATTCTATATATCTATAAAGGGTTCTGTACACATTGCCGTGAAGTTTAAATAGGTCCAATATGTGATGAGAATCCTCAAAGGTTTCTAACATAAGAGGAACATGTTCAGATGTGGGATTTAGAAAATCTCTGGCAGCTATCTAGCTCCCTGGAGTAAGAACAGCTCACAGTTACTTCAGAAACTACTCATACTAAAGGACAGATGATGATTAAAACGGCCATGGAACAGAGGCGAGGATAAACCCTGGAAATACACTGGATGCAGATAAGGGGCGGCTTCACTTCAGGGACAGTAGGAATACAAAGCAAGGTAGGGAATGGCTCTAGCAATTCCAGCTTCTGGGGCCTGGACCGATGGTGATGACACCAGAAGTGAGACAGGAAGAGATTCATGGAACTATCTGTCTCCTGCCTCCTGAGAAGCAAGAGTGACCCTTGAAAGGCAAGTTGGAAAATGGCTTTGGCGGTGTCCGTTCTCCTACGCAGTCAACTGTAAGTTTTGCTGTGGCTACAGAAAAAAAGGTGTCAAATGCAACAGAGCAGCCATAGACCACAGAGGCAAAAGAAATGGAGGGTTTGAAGAGATTCCCTATTCTGGAAGGATGAACTGAACTGGAGCATTTGGTAGGAGGGGTACTTAAGGCAGGACATTATGGAAAGGCAAGACAGTAAGTATGCCTGAGACAGCCAAGGCTTTGAAAAATGGAATCCTAAATTAAGTCAACTAAGGCCAACAAATTCACTCATTCAGCCAAGAAACACTGACTGAAGACCACATTACGCATAAAGGTTTATTTCAGGGGCAGCAGGAATACAAAGACAAATTAGACCTGAGGAAACTCACAATCTGTGATGGAAGGTCAAAACGGTCACGAGAGATAAGTGATCAAGTGCATGGAGGATTTCATGCTACAATTCATTTCAAAATCGGAAGAGTTTATCACTTCTCTTTCAGAGACACCTCCCGAAATGGAATGAGTACAGTGAGGCACTCAGAGGAACAGGCAATGGAGCCACCAGACTGGTGTCCTGGCTGTGCAGATCTAGGCACCTGGTCAGTTGGAAAACTGCCTAAATACCAATTCTGTGTTCTCCGTCACTTCTTAGTGCCTGAGGGTAGGAAATGTGTATAGAAAAAGGAATGCCTCCACTAGAAGTACATCTTCAGTTGGACTCAGTTTAAACTCCTGAGCCAATCCCAGAATGGAATTACTCTGCCTTCTAAGAAGTTAGCCTTCTCTCACCCACTAACAGTACCTACTCCAACTGCTCAGGCCATTTAAGTACTTTCAAAAGAACTATTGATATATGAGAACAAACACATATTCTTATTTCCATGGCTTCCAGCCCAAGGGACTGTTTTTTACACTCACACCATTCATATCTATGACCACAAATACTGTATTTTTAACATGGCTGTCTTTAAAAACAAAATCTTTGACACTGAGTTTCAGTTCTGACCTGAGATGCAAAGCATAACAAAATTTTCACCTCATGGTAAAATAGGATTTTGTTTTTGTTTGTTTTTATGGTGGTAGGGACTGAACCCGGGGTCTATGCATGCTAGGCAAATGTTCTCGCACTGAGCTATATACCTAACCCTGTTTAAAGATTTTTATGGGGGAGGAGGGAGGAGATAGGAGGGAAATTTCTGAGGCTTGGAAGAAAATTTCCTGAAAACTAATGCCTTTGCTAAGATTTAAAGCCTTCTTACTTAGAAACGTAAAATACTCTCTCATGTATAAATTGTTTTTTAATAAAATAACTCCATTAAAAAATGGGAAAGCATAAAAAAGAAACATAAAAACTGACAGTAGAGGAAATGGTATCTCATTTCTTTTTCTTCCAATATTTAAGACCAACACAGTAAACAAATATCCTCAATTAAAAAAACTATCAATAAAAACCCACTCTCGATTAAAAAACCTCAATAAAAACCCATCTCCCTGCTCCATTTTTTCCAATACTTATTCTGGGGCCCTAGAACTGTCTTCTTTTATTCTTTAGACATTTACTGGGTACCTATTCCACCAAGGGGCAATTACAGGCCCTTAGGAAAATACAAAGGAGGATACCTGGGATCCTGCCCTCCAGGAATTCACGGGGAAGACAGTCAACACACGGAACAACCATTATAGAAAACAGAAAGAGCAAAGGGCCCGAAGAAGGATTTGCCTAAGGTTATAGTACTTCCACCTGGGGAAACTGGATTGGCTTCCAGTCTGATGAAGGCTCTGGGGCTAGAGTGTTAGGGCAATCTAGCTGTATGCACAAACGAGGAAAGACACAAGACAGGAATAGCAAGGCATTCAGCTTGGCTGGAGGGAAGGGTATGGGAAACAAGGAGGGAAGGCAATGTTCACTGAGTGCTCACTAAGTGCCAGGCATGTGCTAGAAGATTTCACATATTTAAGGTTCAAAAATGAGGGGAAATGAGTTTGGAGAGGTTGTCTGGAGTGTGATCACACAAGACCTTGCAATGCAAAAAAACAGTTCTGAAAAGCAAAGCAGTTCACAAAGGAGTCCATTTGGGCCCACAGTCTACCACCTCTTGCCGCTGCACCATCCCATCAAGCAGCTCTGCAGCAGAGAGCAGGCAACCAGGAGGTAACAGGAGAACCATTCTTATTCTGGACTACTACTAGCAGGAAATCATCTTAAGTCTTGCTGAGGCATCAGGTGTGCCAGGTACCACCGATAAGGACGGACGGCAATTTCTTAACTACAGCCACCCCACCCCCTTCCCACCCCTGTCTCCACAGCCTGGAAAACCTGTGCATTGTAAGCCACAAGGTGGAGATGTCTGGCAGAGCAGAACTGAGAGGAAGTTGCTTAGCCAGTCTAAGGTTACCATTAACACTTTGAGCCACTGCCTTGAGCTAATTTTTATGTTTGTTTTTAAAGTTTGGTTGAAATGGCACAAATGGAAAAATTAAGTAAAGCACCCGGTTAGCCACAAGACTGGACACACCTGGCTGCAAACCCAGCAAAAGAAACTTACTTCATTAGTAGGAGAGGCAGAGAGTGAAATTTACATCTGAAATCTGCCTGCACTGGGAGAAAGTGTTGAGGCCAAAGGCGCTGTCTGTTTTTACAGCTGTGTCAAGTCTTAGTTCTTACTCTTACCAACACTCAGGAGTGCGGCAAGGGCCCAAGGAAAAATGGTCTCCAACCTCTTCAGCTGCAACTCAGCTCACAAAGGTTTTTTAAGAACCAGCTAATGAAATAAAACAAGACCAGATGAGGTGATATAATGAACTTTATTTCCACAGCTACTTTATAGATTTAAATCCCAAATAATATTTTTTAAAGTCAGAACCCTCTAAATTATTGATGTGATTTTTGTAACTTCAAATTTAACACTTGCTTTTTTGTACCAGCTTCACTGATGATATATGAGTCTGCCCCATTTTTCACAATAGTTGGAATCCTACAAAGCTGATAAAAAGCAAACTTTCGTAAATGAAACTTCTCCCACCTATAGACTAAAACACTCATGTTGAAGTAGTTCTTGATTGGAATTCTAATTCCAAAGGTGTTCTTAATTCAAATTTCTGATCTATCATCAATTCCCAAGTGTCACTCTTGGTTTTTCATCTTCCCCTCACCAATCCACTCCAAGTAACGGCCTATAAGGACTCTTTGGCATAAGAAAAATCACCACTGCAATAATTAGTTTCATAAATTTTACTTTTTATGTGCGTTTTCTTACAAAAGTACACCTGCGATGCCAAATAACACAGAGACAGATTTGCAAATTACCACCTTCAAATCACTGGTTTTCATAGCTGAAAAGAAACTTGGAAATCATGTAGTTAGCCCCCTTACACCACCTGTTTTTATGTTGTTTTAATAAAGAAACTGCTCCATACTGCTCATTTTTTTTCCAGCCACATGTCCCATTTCTTGAGGTTGTATACTCATAAAAGACTAAGATACCCTCTGTACACAGACACACACACCTACACACGTGCACACACACAACTTAAAAGTGGTTAATATACCTACATAGTGTCCGTTTATATTATGAGGTTGAAAGGGAGGATCAAGTCTATTATAAACAGAAAAGTAACAGTAATTCCCCAACTCTTCTAAATTGCTATTATTTTAAAGTCATTATCTTTATTTATAGTCTTTGTAACTAAACCAGACCCTGGGAGTTTCTCTCCATGAGGGAAAATTGAGATCCTGTACCAGGGGAATCACTGAAACCTTGCTATTCAAATGTAGTTGCAGGCTGGCTGCGGACTCAAGGAGAGCGCCCTTGCTGAGCATGCACAAGGCCCTGTGAAAGTTCCCAGCCCTGGGGAGGGTGGGGAAGACAGTCCGCCGCTTCCCCTGTACTGCTAGAAACATGGGGAAACTTTTCAAAACTGTAGCTTCTGGCCCTGCTCCTGAAGCCTACTGAAGAAGAATCTGAACAAAATCCTCAGGTGAACCTTAGGCACACTAAAATCTGAGAAACAGTGATTTAAAATACAACAATCCAGGGGGCTGGGGATTTAGCTCAGCGGCACAGCACCTGCCTGGCAAGTGCAAGATCTTGAGTTCAATTCCCGGTGCCAGAAAAAAACCAAAAAAACCAAACAAACAAAAAACCAAAACAACAATCCAACTAGAAAAAAAACAGCTGAATAAAATGGGAGGCAGTACCTTCTACAGTGTTCCACTGATGTACATTTGGACCAAAGACTAATCAGGTATGATTTATCTGATAAATAAGCTAGCTTTTAAAAAGAATTTCAGAGGCTGAAGTTCAATTTATTCACGCACTTGACAGGCATTTATTTATTCAATGTTTACTGCGTAAGTAAAAAACTAAGACAATTTCCTCCTTATATAAAGCTTTCAGTTAAGTAGAAGGGACATACATACAAAGTAACACAGGAGAAGGTCAAAGTGTTGAAAGTTGGATACAGAGGTATATGGAGGTCTAGAAGGAAATTCAGGGAGTGGGGCAGTCACCATGTACGGTTTATTAAGCTATTCAAGATGAGACAGCTGTGGCCTACATGGTTCTAGTGGCCCAGCTTCCAGCAGAGTTTAGCAAACAGTGATACAAAAAACAGGTTCACTAACAGAAGAGCTGCTGATGCATTAACTGCCTGACAGTCAGCCAAGCCTCTGACTGGGCAAAGGACATCACTGGTCACTATAAAATGGGATGATCTGAGAAGCCCAACACCACCCTGTGTCCACTGTGTGCTGCCACAGAATTGGGCCATAAGTACTAAGGGTATGTGGAACACCCAGCTGGATTAATAACGTAAGGGCTGCTGATCTCACTCTGGGTAGCTAAGACAGATGGCAGGCAGGACAGTAAGAAACATTTTAAAATGAACCAAAGAGGACATTAAAAAGAGTTCAATATTGACTCCAAAATAGGTAACAATGATGGTGGTAATGTGATGATGATGATGGTAATAACAGCCAAAACTTTTATATGTACTACAATTTTCCTATAATGAATAGAAATTCTACATCTAGTTTTGAAATTCTGTATCATTTTTATTGCTTTTTTTTCTTACTTTTTATTATCTTTAAAAGAAAAAAGGAAATTCCAATGGTCTATTGTCTCAAAGAATGGCATGTGAATGTCAGTGAAGATACCTAAAGCCAGGCCCAGGTCCACTGTGCTTCCTATACATGCAGTCCCTTCAGAGACACAAGAACCTGAAAACACCCTCAACGCAGGTTCTAAGAGGCAACCATCACCTCCATGACGTACTCGCAAAGACTAAAACTTTGCATATAAAGTGACCGATAACAATAGCCAATAGCACAGGTGTGTGTGAAAATAATTATAATAAAAATAAAATATGATTGGAGAATTGCTGTGCAGCATGGAAAGACCTCTGAGACACTGTTGAGTGAAAAGGGAGTTGGATGTGAGTACATAAAGAATGACACTGTGTATAATAAAACAGACACAAAACCTAGTACTACCTATTTTCTACAGATAGCCTAGTAGACTGTAAAAGACATACACCAACTGGAAACAGTGGTTATTTTTTGGAAGGAGAAAATGCCCAGAATTGAGATTAATGAAATCAGAATTGAGATTTCAACCTTCGTTAAAATATTTTGAGTTTAAAAAGTAATTATAATGTTAAAGCATATTTAATATACATTAAGTGAAAAAAGCCAAGATTCAGAATAGTGTGATGGCATAAGTCCATCTATGTTTTTAAGACTACACATTTATATATTTGTATAGTAAGCACTAGAAAGATATACGTCAATTACAAACAACAGTTATTTCTAGGTGTTAGACTAGGAAAGACACTTGGTTTTTCTTTTCACATTAAATGCTTTTCATTGTTTGGCTTTTATTCTCCGACATGTGTGACTTTTTAACACATTCATAAACTCTGTTTACTTCTCAGTCTACAGAAGAACTTCACTCTGATATGAAAGAAACCAAATTAACCCATTTCATGACCCAGACGGTTCTACTTTGGATGCTCACAAGCTAGAGGCAATGAAATGGGAAACAACAAGGAACTACAAGTTACTAAAACATGGGCTAGACACTCAAAGTACACAAAAGAGATTACTGTTTACATAACCTACTTCCAGTGTTTTGGAGTCATTTTTCTATTGTCATCACATTCCATGTGACATATGAGTATTCTCCTTTCTCAGGCTGTACACTTTCAGAGGGTATTTTGCCAAAGTTTTCTAGTGATCAAGGAGGCTGCTTTTCAGTTCCTGAAGACAGTGTAGGCCCAATACCAGGATCTTTCCATCAGAACTTAGAGGAGGACTCAAACACTAAATCAATGCCAGAAGAAAAGTGTCCTTCAACTGAATTAATACTTGATTCCCTCTATTTACCAATTCCACCCCCTACTACCATTTCTGCACACAGTATATCCCCACACTGACAAACCACAGTAATTTGTAAAAACATACAAAATATCTGCGGCGAGTCAGTCTCCCCAGAGGTAGAAAAAGTGACTACAGCTAAACTACCCCTTGACGTTAGGCAGCATTTCACAGAAATCCTAAGCCTACTCTAAAGCAGAAAAACCCCAAACCCAAATCAAGTAGTCCTTTCTCAGACTTGTCCAGATCAAGCATCTGATAGCAAGTTGGGTATGGTGGTACATGCCTGTAACCCCAGCACTCAGGAGGCTGAGGCAGGAGGGCAAGAGGTTCATCACGAGCCAGAGGCCAACTTGGGCCACATAGTGAATTCAAGATCGACCTGAACTACATAGCAAGACCTTGTTTCCAAAAAAACAAAACAACAAGAAAGCACTTACCCCCATGACTCTGCCACGCTGCTCAACATCTTCCCACATAAAATGAACTATGATACGACACATATATTTCCCACTCCGGCCTTCCTGCTTCATTCGGACTAGACACATCCTGGACAGGAAGAAGACAGTTACTGGCTATTTGTATTTTTCACATCATACAGGTTCATGAAGGAATGATTTCAGCAAAGGGCACTAAATTGAAAAACTGGAAGTGACCTTATTTATTTAAAAGAAAAATGTTACTGAAGTAGAACATACATTATAAAGCTCATCAATCTTAAGTACATAGTTTATATAGATATATCTTCATGTAAGCACACCCAGATAAAGATAGTTTTTTGGATTTTTTTTTTTTGTAGTATTGGGGATTGAGTCCAGGGCCGCTTACAATGACGTACATTTCTCAGTCTTCTTTATTTTTTTATTTTGAGGCAGGATCTCACTAAGTTACACAGGTGGGACTTGAATTTGCCTCAGTTTTCTGAAGTGCTAGAATTACAGGCATGTACTACTATACCTGGCAAGATAGAAATTATTTATACAGCACCTCACAAGGCCCCACTCCCCTTACGTGAAAGGGACCACATTTAGCCGTTAGAAGAAAAGCAAGTCTGAATCAATCCTTTCCTTCCTTTCTTAGTTTTTTGAGACAGGATCTCACTGTGTTGTCTAGGCCAGACTTGAACCTGATACGTTGTACAGGCTAGCCTCGAATTCATGATGCTCCTTCCTTAGCCTCCCAAGTGCTGAGATTACATGTGAACCACCACACTAGCAAAAATAACAGTTCTAATGAAGGAAAATTCTTTTTTTGTTGTTGTTTTTTTTCCAGTACCAGGAATTGAACTCACAACCTTGCGCTTGCCAGGCAGGCGCTGTGCCACTGAGCTAAATCCCCAGCCCCCAACAAAGGAAAATTCTTTGCCCAACACCACAGACTAGTCTGTAAAGCTAACTACGGACCATGCTGTCTGATACAGTAACCACTCTCTACCTGCAATTACTGAGCACCACTGAGCTAGTCCAAGATTTCAAAGCTTGACCTCAAGAAAAAGAACATAAAAAATCTCATTTTTATAGTGCAAAATGTTGAAATAATATTTCAGATCTAATGAGTTAAAAGTATGAAATTAATTTCAGTTCTTTCTTTTTACTTGTGAGCTATTAAGAGAGTTAAATGGAGCTACTAGAAATTGTTTTAAAAGTTTTTTTGTCTTTTTGAGACAGGGTCTCGCTATGTAGTTCAGGCTGATCTTGAACACATAATGTAATCCAAGCTGGCCTCAAACTCACAGCAAACCTGCTGCCTCAGCCTCCTCAGTACTAGGATTACAAGCATGCGCCACCTATGTCTGACTAAAAATTTTAAATTACATGTGTTGCTTGTACTATATTTCTTTTGGGTAACACTTATCCAGAATATAGATCACAGAAAGTACTATGATTTCATTTTTATAATTATGAAATTATTTTTCCTACTAGATGTAAACTCCACAGAAGACAAAGATCAAGTCTGGGTTTTTTCAACGTTGTATGTCTAGGGCTTAAGTACAGTGGGCACTCAATAGGTATTTGCTGAATAAATAACTGAGTAAACATGGCACCTACTGACCATAGTTTTGGACATTATATTTTAAGAGACAACAGATTGTAATTAGGAAGAGTAGGTTCTTGTGTTCTTTTCCTCTGTACCATATTGCCTCTAATCAGACTAGAGGGCTCTCTAGAGGACCCCATATAAAAATAGAACAATTGTTATTTTTTACTATTTAATAGATTTAATTACATATAAGAATATAAGCAAGTTCACAAATTTTCAAACTCCCAATTTCATTCTTATAACTATATGACTTTTATTGTCTTTCATTAGTTATTAAACAGCTACCCTATTCATCTAAGAGACAATTTCTGTTATAATTTTGGAATATGTGGTTAAACGGACAATCTGCCTCCATACACAATTGATCCTGCCCATTAAAATATACTAGGAATAGCATGGTACAATGAAATGATTTCAGTTTGGCCTGCCTCAACATCTCTGTAATGACTAAGACAGAGGAAAGACAACATATTTATCAACTGGCAGATAACAAGTTAGGCAGGGGAACAAATGCTAAATGACTCAAGCATGCCAACAGTATTTCAACAAGGTGGTTTTAATGGGCTGACTCCAACAAGAGGAATTTGAACACGGATAAACCAAGTCCTATACTTGGGCCTAAAAGAACAACTGCAAAGGTACAAAACAGCTAAGTGATACCTACCTATGTGTGAAAAAGCCTTACAAGGTTTAAAAGGTACATGTTCAATAGGAGTCAAGAGGATACTGGTGGTACCAAAAAAATTAATGTGATTTTAAATACATCAATGGAAATATAGCCTCCCCGTCCTAAGTGAGACTTCTGTTCTACTCAGCACAGATCAGAATCTACTTAGAATAGAACCTACTGACCATAGTTTTGGACATTATATTTTAAGAGGACAATAGATTATAATTAGGAAGAGTAAGTTCTTGTGTTCTGCATTGTAGGGTGACTAGAATTAACAATATGTATATATTTCAAAACAGCTAGAAGAGAGGAGTTTGAATGTTCTCATGCCAACAAATAATATATGGGGTGACAGATATGCTAAGTACTAATTTGATTATACAATGTATACTTTTTATCAAAATATCACATTATATCCCATAAATAGGCATACTTTTTAATGTGCCAACTGAAAATAAAATTTAAAAAATAGAAGGGAAAAAGATGAAATATCAGAAGATAGACAACTGTAGAAAAGTGATGACACAATGTTTCTATCACAGAGTTAAAATCAAAACCAAAGGGTGAACCATAGGAGAAAGACTTACTCAGCACTGAACAATGAAAACAAAAACTTTCTAATGGGAGTGTCTGAGGTTATGAATGATGGAATGGGTGACCTCAACAAGTAGAGAGCTTGACTGTCACAGGAGAATGTCTGGCGAAGTGCAGCCATCTGACATAAGGATGACTACCTAATATCTTGTGGGATTTGTTACTGTGATTCTAAATTTGCTACCTTCGAACCAGTCAGTGCCTGAGAGATAGCACTTTGATACAACAATGAAACAGGCTATGCAAAAAGACTGGGCTATTTTACATGACATAGGGCAGTGATAGTGAACTTTTAGAGCTTTCAATGATACAAACAGCCTGCTGTGGCACACAAGCTATGGGTTCACCATCACTGATACAGAGCATAATCCAACGCAGAAACAAACTAGGAAAGTCCAGCAGTTTGTTTTCGTAAGACTTGTCTAAGTTAATAAAATCGTTCCTTAGTCTCTCACCTGAAAAGACACTGTGTTTTGATGCTTAAGTGTCATCAGAGGCCAATTCATCAACAGTAATAGTGAGGTAATGGAATTCTTCATTTATTTGAAAATTCTGTTTGCTAATACACCTGCCCTCTGAGGTTTAAAAGCACAGATTTTCTCAGACCATAAACTCTCTAACTATATCAACATGGGATGAGGTGTTTTTAGTTTCATAGCACAAACTTATTCTATAGCTCTTACAGATAACTCTCAGCTCAAATGGTTATCTGGGTTACAAAGGTAACAAAAAATGAAGTCACTCTCAAGAAAGAGATGGAAAGTTCACCCGATGAACATAAATTAAGCTCCTACTACCATGTGAAGGTATGGAGTTAGATGTGTGCATGTCATAGTGATGTCTAATACTAGAACCCAGCCTTCAAGGAGGAGTTTGTCTCCCAGAGGAGGTAAAATTCACCACATACAAAAAGCCTTAAAAGAGAATACATTATGTATCCCAAGAGAAAAGTGCAGTAAAGTTTGGGAACTACTTTTGCATGAGAAGGATCAGAGAAGGTTTCATGGAAAGGAAAACATACCTGGGGCTTGGAAGGATGAGCTGAAGTTGGACATGTACAGATGAAAGATAAGGGGACTTTCCAGCAGATAGAACATTAAAAGCAAAGACAGGATAGAGACAAGGTCAGCACATGTTAATGGAACAATGAATACCGAGATTTGTGGGAGGATAGGATGTAGGAATTGAAGCCAGAAGGCCTTTGACATGTCACACTAAGAAACAGCATGGATTTTTCTGGACTAAGAAGACAATGGTGAGCCACTGCGAAGAAGAGAGAGGACAAGCTCAGCACCTCAGCATCCAGAACAGATGAGCCTCTGAAAAGGCACCCTTTCTTTCCACCATCAGCCCTATAATTAAATACTCGCATCATCAGGACTAGAAAACGACAACTTTGGTTAGGAGAACGATGATAATCAAAATTGTCTGTCCAGAAACACACACTCAAAATTGTACTGTCTTTGGAGCTACACAATCCCCATGGTTTGTAATGGCCTGTACCTAACTGTTGATACTAACAAAAGTATGGCTTGAAGCCTTTAAATGAAAGGAGGGAAAATTCAAATTGCTCCTAAAATACCGCACCCAATTAGTTCAATGGGTACTTGTTGATGCAAAATTTTTTCAAAATTAAGGCTCTACAGCAAATTTTATCACATTAGGTAAAGTTATAAACACAAACCAAGAATCAGTTTTCCTATCAACAGCAAGCATATTAAAGATTCCCCTGAGTTCTACTAGGAAAATAAGATTCTGATCCTTTGGCTGGGTATGGCAGCACATGCCTGTAATTCCAGCACTTGGGAGGCTGAGGCAGGAGGACTGCTGTGAGTGTGAGGTCAGCCTCAATTGAACTGCCTAGCAAAACCTATCTCAAAAACACTCAAAATAAATAAGAAACAAACAAACAAACAAATCTGTTCCTCGGGGCTATCAAATCACCAGTACTATATTCATCTGGTGAAAAACTGACCTAATTTTTTCTTTCTTTGTGAGATAGTCTGTTTACATTGCTAAATTGCCCAACCTGGGTTGGAACTTTTGATCTCCTACCCCAACTTCCCAGAGTGTTGGGATCTCAGGTGTGTAGCATCACACCCAGCTTCAACTAATTTTTGCCCTAAATTGTGAATCAAATTCTCTAGATAGTTAAGAACAATCCTGCTGTGAAGACCTTTTGTTTTTATCTTTTCAAAGAAGAGGCAGAGCTAAAGGCATGGCCCCCATCTTAGACAGTCAGCTCCCTGGAATGTCCAGACAAGCTGCTGAAGGCCAACTCCTAGACCACCTGACCTTGACTGAAGTTTACTTACCACATTCAGTCTACTGTCTTCTCTGTTTTAAATAGGTAATACATGCACATGGTAATAAAGTTAAGTCTCCTTTCTACCTTTATCCCTTAGCTAACTAATTCCTCTCCCTAAAGAAACTACAGTTACTAGTTTCTTAGGAATAATTCCACATATAATCTACACACGTACAAATTCACATATATTCCTTTTACATAAATAGCTTCTTTTCCTTTTTTCTGCATGATATCATTTTATACAAACTCTCCTGAGAAAACACTTTGTACATTACAAAAAGGATAGAAGTGAAGAAATCTCAACTCCAATTTTGTGTTTCATCCACAACTACAGACATCCATACCAGTGAAATCTTTTCTGGACACCAGAGATAACAGACTTACACTAATTTATTCAACAACTTTGATTTTCTCCATCAAAAAATTTGTTTCTCTAAAAAATGACTAAGTAAAAAAAAAAAAAAAAAAACCTTAAATAGGAAAAATGAGCACATGCTACCATTAACAGCTAATACAACCACGTGCCAGGTGCTTGGTATTCCCTATCACCTCATCTCACAGTTGAGAAAACCAAGTCTCTGAGGAGTAAATACCCCAAAAAGCTAGGCATGATGGTGCACCTATAATCTTAGTTACTGGCAGGCTGAGGCAGGAGGACTGCAAGTTCAAAGTTAGCCCGAGCAACTTAACAACGCCCTGTCTCAAAGCAAAAAGCAAAACAAAACAAAACAAACTGGCTAGGAATATAGCTCAGTGTGAGGCCCTAGGAGAATCCTTAACACATGAAGAAAAAAAAAAAAACCTAATCCCCGAGTCATACTATTTTGTTTACTTGTTTGCCTCCTTTAATGCTTAGACCAACCAAGAGATGGGGGGGTGCTGTGGGTTTTAAAGAATTAAGGTGTGCTACATACATGTACCAGCTGCCCACAATGAATACAGTCATTATGTACTGCAAAACTAATAAAAATAAAATTTTTAAAGGTTTAAATGCTTAAAACAAACCCTACGGAATCCTCACAAGGGTAATTTAAGTCACAAAATTAGCATCACACTAGAAAATGTAGACCAGAAAGAAAAGATGGCTAACTTGAGGTAAACATACCTATAACAACAAAAAGTAATTGCTGGGAATCTATCTGGAAAGGAGAAAACTAAATTTTTATTACACACACACACACACACACACACACACACCAACAGAGCAATTGAGATTCAACAGGATAGGTAAATCTATCCAGTGCAGCTCAAAAACAACAGTGTGGCAAAATACAGTTAAGACAGCCTGAATCATCTAAAAAAGGTGCAGGCATATAGGAAGGTGAAAGGAGAATGAATAAAATAAATTCAAAATGGTTAACCGAAACAAAAACTTGATGATCCCAGCACCCACTGCAAAACAAAGCCAACAAGTGTTACAGTCTGACCATACAATCATGATGTTTTACTAAGCTTAAACAAAAGAACAGAAGGGCTCTACTTCACACTGAATTTACATGCATATACTGCATTCCTCATAATAAATGCTTCTGCTAAATGTTGAGGTCAAGTCATGTTTTGTCACTGATTCAACTTCATAATTTCAGAGCTTTTTGTGGGGAGGTGCTCCATGCTAAAACATAAAAATTGCCCTTAAGAATGCAAAATAAATATTAAAAAGATTAATAAAAGATTCTTATATTAAATAATTAATTTAACCATTCATCTAATGAGTATTTACTAAGCACCTACTCTGAATATAGACTTAATTCTGTTCATAAACTATCCTCAGTTTAGGAGCATTTTTAACTGCTTCTCCCAAGTTTGATGATGTTCTTAAACCCACAATTTATTATTGAGGTTTTAAGCGTCACAGTACTATCCTTGTCTCTCAGTGATTCCAATGGCTCATAAATAATACTGATCTCTTTTACATATAAGGAAGCCAAATAACACAGCTAGTAAAGAAAAAAAAAGAAAATTCAAGCCTTCTTTAACAGCTCCCTAATCTCTCTAAGAGGCAAGTACAGATGCAGGAGACAAAAGAAGAACTCCCTGACTAGGAGACTCTAATAATAAAGGGCCAAAGGTATGGACTCTACGTTACATTAGATAATGCATGCCACCATTTATTAAGTCCTCATTTTTTTTTCCCCCGGTACCGGGAATTGAACTCACAACCTTGCACTTGCCAAGCAGGCGCTGTGCTGCTGAGCTAAATCCCCAGCCCCTTAAGTCCTCATTATCTCCCTCAATCTACCTATAATATAGCCATCATAACTTGTGCCCATTTCACAGAAAAGAAAATCAAGGAGCTTAAGTAACGAAGTTGCACAGTGAAGAGAGGAGCTGAAATGAAGCCTGAGCTTCCCCTCTTCCCGCAAGCCACAGTGTCTCCTATCCTATTTCCTCTACTCAGTGACAACGCAGCACCAAGAGCCTCTTCCTGCTAAATAAGACGACTGGGAAGACAACAACAGTATCTGCAGAATTAAAAGGAACAGGAAAGTTTCCTAGCCACAACTTCCTTCTCTTGGTCTCAACTTGCAAGGGAAGAATTCTTGTTATTCCCGATTCTGACCTCCTGCCACCTATTGGCAATTCTGAACATCCTGTCTCACTGGCTCTGCTTGGGCCTCTGACAATGCCAGTTGTGTTTTGGCCTTGTTTTGCAAATGTGGTAGTTTATAAGCTGCTACAAGGGGATCTGATTTTTAACTCAGCGAAGACTAGTGGGCACCTGGGCAAGTTTGTCACACTGGCTGTGAGGAAAGAACCCCAAAGGGGACTTTCATGAAGTTTGTTTCCCTTCCTCTGTCACTGGCCGAGGCCAAGAAAGCTGAGCCTACATGGCCACACTCAAGCCCCAGCAGTGTGCTAATGAATGGTTCATTTATTTGTGAGCTGGCACACTGACCCTTTCCCAGGGCTATGTACATGGCTATCTCCACCTGGTTTCCTAAAAGCCCTCTCCATGAAGCCTAACCCTTCAAGGGATTATGGGGGCCACTGACAGTTTGTGGGCAAACAGAAAAGTGGGTAAGGCACTTCCTGAAGCCATCTCACCTGACACAGAGCTACCTCCAAGAGCTGTATCTGGCTGGTGGGCTGCTTGTCGGACCCACTATAAGAACAGGCTCCTATTAGCAGGTATCTGTACACTTAGGTTATGCAACACAAACAAAAGTGCTGCACAGGCCTTTAGTTTAGAGGGAAAAAAAGTCTACACGTCTGAGTGTCTGAACAGAGAGAGCAACTGTGGCTGTGGGAAGGAGGAAGGGGATGTGCACATGGCTAGGAAACACCATATATAGCAGGTCTGGAGCTGCTGGAATCAGACAGGAGCCTGAGAGCTTTACAGCTGCATCAAAACTGCCGTGGTGATTTTAAAGAGCCCCTTGCAAAGGCTGCCAGTGTCTGCAGGGCAATTCTCTGGCTGGGTTGAGACTGGCACTTGTCTGCTTTCCAACCCCTCCACTCGTATTCTTTACTCCTTTCTCTTCTTTCCCAGAGGCTTCTTCCCTTCAGCTTATAACAACATTCCAGTGTTTCCCCTGCTTAAAATAAAACAACAACAAGCCAGGCATGGTCACCCGTGCCTGTAACTCCAGTACTCTGGAAGCTTGTGACTGGAGGGTCACAGGTCTAAGCTCAGCCTGGGCAATTTAGTAATTAAGCAAGACCCTGACTCAAAATATAAAAGGGCCGGGGATGTATGTAGCTCAGTGCAAAGGTGCAGGGTTTAATCTCTAACACCACAATAAATAAAGCAACAAAATGCTCCCCCACTTTCTTGTTTCTCCTAATGAACATCCTCTCACTTTCCCTCATCACTTAAAACTTGCTAAAAAGAAATTTGCAATGACTTCTTCCACTAATAACTCCTCAAACCCATGCCCTCTGGCTCGAGCCTCCAGAAGGCCAATGCAACAGTTCTCCTTGACCATCCCAGGCAACCCCTTCTCCTGTGCCCCCATGTGCTCTGTACCTCATCCTCCCTATTCTATGTTCAGGGCTTAGCAGGACACAGCTGCTGAGTCCCAACAAGAAATACAGTGCCCACTTATAATCAGCAAGTGCTTACGCTGCTGTTCATATTCAAAGGAAGGGAGCTGTGGCCCCCTGACAACCCAAAGGGGACATTTGGGCAGGAAGCAAAGCAGCACAGAAGGAGCCATCCACACAGTCAGCTTTGGGTTTGTCTTCTGTCCTCCACTGTTATCCATGTGGCCAGTGACAAATGCTATAAAACTGTCAAACTGTCTCTCCATTTATAAAACATAGGAATTGGACTAGAGCTGTGGCTTTTAACTTGAGTTTTCATGGAGCTACGTACCGGCCCCTTTTCAGCAGCCACACTGTAGAGATGTGACCGGGAGCAGGTCATTCCCATCTCCTTCAATCCAAGCAGCAGTCTTTTCTACATTTATGTAATTGTGGCTGAGCATGAGATTTCATTTTCCAAATTAATTAATTAATTTATGTATTTATAAGAATAGGAAAATTTACTGGGGGAATACGAATAGCTCCTGAGAGACAGGAGGTGTCCCAAATGGGTTGCGCTAGATCTCATTTTTAAAAAAGATTCTGCTGGTACAAGGTTTGAAAACCACTAGATCCTTCTACATACATGGAAAGCTGTTTCATCCCCTTTCACTTCTCATTCTTCACATGTCATGTAAATGAGGCCGCAGCAGCAAAGCCCTCCCTGGCTGATACTGTTAGGTTCCCTCCTCCCATGACACTTACCACTTCCCCTCACAGTACCTACCACAGTGGTATTTCATTAATGTCTCTCTCCCCACAAGAAGTCAGGGAACAGATGTGTCTGTTGCACAGTAGGCTCAACTGGAGAATAAATATTTTCATTTTATTAATTTTTGTTTTCAGTATTGGGGATTGAATTCAGCCTTCACACTGAGCTACATACCCAACCCTTTTCACTTTGAGGCAGGGTCTCACTGAGTTGCTAAACTGCATAGGCTTGGCTCAATCTTGGGATCTTGTCTTAGCCTCTCAGAGTGCTGGGATTACTGGACTGCCAATATGCTTGCCTTATGAATTTATGTTTAAGAATAAGCAGGTACTTCTAATTTGTTACTTTGGTGGGCTGGGTTTTTTTTTTTTTTTTGGTACCGGGAATCAAACTTGGGACCTTGCACTGTCCAGGCAGGCGCTTGTGCAGCTGAGCTATAACTCCGGCCCCTGTGGTTATGATGACAGTTTGAAGCAGCAAGAGTCTACAAATCTACCGGCACAATGGCAATATAAACTCAAGCTACATTAATCCCCCTCCAAAAGGAGGCTTAAGTAGGAATGGATCGTTGCCGCTCTCATCTGACCAATTGGCAGAGGCCAGGAGCCTTTCAGTTGTCATGGAAATGAGGCAGATCCAGAGCCATCAGTTATTTAATAAGCACTTGCTGATACACATCAAATCATTATATTGTATACCTTAAATTATGCAATTTTAATTTTTAACTAAATATTTTAAAATAAAAATGTTTGTTGGGTTTAAATTCTTTTTTTCTGCCTCTCCCCTCAGCTGTTGGGTTTAAATTCTTATTAAAATTTCTAATACAGTTGTTTTTCACTAAAAAAATTACTGATGCAAAATAAGAATAGTGGGACTGAGGGGAAGGAATCAAATACAAATATAACAAAAATAATCCCTGCTCTTAATAAAATCACCATCACAAAGAAGATTAATACAATATTAAAATGTTGCATGATGAGCACAGGTGCACACCTGTAATCCCTCACACTAAGAAAGGCTGAGGCAGGAGAATCACAAGTTCAAGTCCCATCTAGGCAACTTAGTGAGACCCTGCCTCAAAACAAAAAAATAAAGGGCCGAGATGTCACTCAATGGTAGAGCACCCCTGGGCTCAATGACCAATACTGGAAAAAAAAAAAGGCATATGATGAATGCCATGGTAGAGTATGCAAAACACTAAGGGACTCATCATTTAAGACAATGTGGATGGAATTGGAAATTATCATGTTAAGTGAATAAGCCAGGCACATGAAGAGACAAGGATGTGCTCATACGTGAACTCTAAAAAGTTGATCTCAAGGAAGTTTGAGAGTAGGGTGGTTACCAGAGACTGGGCTGGGGGCAGGTTTGATCGGTGGGTACTAAGTTACAGTCGGGAGCAGGAAGCTCTGGTGTGCTACTGCACATTAGGCTGAGTACAGCTAATGATAGTAGACTGTATGTTTCAAAAAGCTAGAAGAAGGCTGGCAATGTATCTGTCTCAGTGGTAGAGTGCCTGCCTCGCATGTGTGAAGCCCTGGATTTAATGAGTCCACCACAAAAAATAGGAGAAGAAGGAGAAGGAGCGGGAGGGAAAGGGAAAAAAAAGAGCCGGGTATGGCAGCACACATCTGTAATCCTAGCACCTAGGAGGCTGAGGCAGCTCAAGGTCCACCTGGGCTACACTGTGAGACCAGGCCAACCTGAACTACATAGTGAGACCCGGTCTTAAAAAAAAGCACATATATGTATACATGTGTATGTATCAAACCACTACATGGCAGCCCACTAATATGTACAATTTTTATGATTTTATGTATCAGTTAAAATTTTAACTTTTAAAAATGGAAAAATACGAAAGGGACATAGATGAGGAGCTGTGTTCAGAGGGAAGGGAAGACTTCAAGAAGTAGATAATACCTTAATTGGGACTGAAGGAGAAATAGGAGTTGGTCAAGTGGAGACAAAGGAAAAAGGCATTCTACACAAAAGAGAACTTGTGCAGAATGGCATAAAAAAAAACTAGCACAGGCAGCACAGGCCATATATGGTGTCATACGAATGTCACGCTAAGGAATTGACAGAAGAGGGCATCCAATTTGTAATGAGAGGACCAAACGAACGAGGAGAGGGAAGCCAGAGGCCAAAGACCAGTTTTCAGGGACTGGTGGTTGTAAACCCTGTGAAATCACTTTAGTGCTGACATGAATTTCTGCTTAAAATGAATTCAAATGGAATAGAAAATGTTGGAGATTATCAGACACTATAAAGATGTAAAGACAATTTTTTAGAAAACTTTTGAATCAGACATACGTGTATATTCTGGGCCACAAAGTAAAATGCATTTGTTATTACAGCTTACAGGCAAAAGCTTTCATTAGGTGACTGGTGACTAAAGGAGAACTCTCAGCTCTCTGGTATGGAGGTCTGAATGGACTCACAATGTCAATGGCCAAGATAAGGCAAACAGGAGGATGGCTGCTTTTATCAAGTCCACGCAGGGATGCCGGTAACTCAGACAGCTAGCTCTTCCAGCATTTTTCCAGCAGTCACAGTCAATACTAATATTGTTCAACAAAGACAGTGGACATATAGTTTCTGCAGCTGTGAGCTCACATGAATAGATAAAGGTTTTATAGGAACCTGAGAGGGTCCTAGTCCTAAATCTCAATTCACAAAAAAACCTTGAAACCAGAAAAAGCAGGCAGGATAAATGAAACATCAACATCTCCTCCAGGGAACTAACAAGATGTGAAACATCCTCTCCCTATTCTAAGACCCAAAACAGAACTACTACCCTTGGTAATCTAGCAAACATTCTAGAAAACCTGCCACCAGGGTTTCTTTATTTAGGAGTCTGGTTTTGTTTGGGGGGAGAGGAGTCTTTGTATTTATGACCGTTTTCTAAGCCTCTCCACTTCTCTCTCTCTCAGTCTACCTCGAAAGGACTTCAATCCTTGTGTCTCTAGCCAATCAGTGCCAACTGCTGTAATTTCCGATCTGGTTGTCCCTCAGTTACTCTCCTGGGGCTTCAGGCAACGAGAACAGGGCTAAATGAACATAACTCCTCCACAGACTAGGGGTGGCTCCATCAACCCTCCTAGCCCCTATCCCTTAGAAGAGATAGTTCTCTCCAGTTCTTCTTGGAGGATCACAATTGGGCCCTCAACTATTCTTCTGGTGACCCTTCTACTACATTCCTCCATAAACCTGCCCCAGACTCTTCGGACAGCTGGCTGCCCTCAAACATTCCATGTTTTTGTACATGTTCTGACCTCTGCTACCGATATCCTCTAACCTAAAATGCCTCCCTTTTCTCTAACAGAAATTCTACCTACCCTCCATGTTACCTTTACTACAGTCACTTTTTTGTGGATGACGCTAGGGCTTGAACCCAGGGCCTCGTGCATGCAAGCACTCTACCACTGAGCTATACCCCAAGTCTACAGCCAGTCTTTATCTAATGTACCTTTCACTCGCTGCCACCAAATCTGGATTTAGTCACACTTCCTTGTGCACCTCCACAGCATCTTCCTGTGTCCTCTGCATAGTATTTCATTATCATCCACTACAGGCAATTGTACCTTACGCTTGCTTTTCACTGAAGTTTCTTTAAGGTATATACCATGTTGTAGCCTTCTTTTCAACAAACCATGCTCCCAAACACATGGTATATCATCAGTAAGAGTTTGCTAATTCTAATCAAAAAGCTACTGATTCATTCCACCCAAACCTGCAGATCATCAAAATTAAGAGCAAGGAAGAAGATGGAGGGGCACCAAGTGTAGACTTAAAGCAGACAGCCTCCCTCTCCCATGCTTAAATGGTAGCGGTACACTGTACTCTGAGAAACTTAACCAACCTCAGCAAGGAAAGCTCAGTGGACATAGTTTGGAAACTTTAGAGAACTACCACTAGTTTCAAGGTTCTCCCAGCCGCTATTAGTCAGGTATTGACCTTAGGATGTGGTTACAAGGATTATATATTTTATTTTGCCATCCACTCCCTCTACCACTCTGATACCTCTAGCTATATAGGCAATAAAGACTCTTTCATTCGGGCTCTGAATATTATCTTTGAGCTCCTCTGGGAATAGCTTAGCCTTCTCTCACCCTCCCACCTTTCCAGTGAGTAATTCTCCAGTGCCACCTCTGCAGCGCTCAGCTTTTGAAAAAGTAGTTTTCCCCTCATTAGACCCAGCTTCTTTCCCTGTACCCTCTCCTTAACCTTCACCACAAAGACCAAAAACACACTGCCTGCCTTCTCAACTGCCTACCAGCCATGGCATGTTTCAAAGAGCTACGAGGTGAAACTAAGAAGGACTTTGATAGTTATACCTTCCTGTGATCATATAAGCATTGCTTACATTTAGCACAGAACTTAGCCATCCCTGTTTATAACTGATTATTTTATGAGTCTTATCTCCCCCCACTAGACGGTAGGTTTCTTGAGAACTATCCCTAGTTCATAGCAAAGTGTCCAGTAGTGTGCACTCAAAAAGCTGCCAGCTTGGAAAAATAATAACATAAAATAAACTGCTACCTTAGGCTCCTTTGCCAAACTTGGTGACAATGTGAGTTCAGAAGAAACACTTCAGAGGTGATCAAAACCATAAAGTCTTTATATAGTAGTCCTGTGACGCAAGGCTCAGCTGAAAGCTCTCCAACAAGAGTCCTTTTGACAAGGTGGTCATTCCCCACGTTCCTCAGATAGTCAGTGGTCAAAGTAGTAAACTCAGTTCTCCAGAATTTACTTTCCCAAGATCTGGCAACTCAAAAAATACATTCCCCAGCCCCCACTTCAGTGACTCCAATACTCCTCTGACCTTTAATACTGAGTAACAGTAGATGAAAAATTGATTTTTTTTTGGCTACTTATTTCACAGTTGAAGAAAAAATATACTGTTTAAAGTGTCAAATATTTTTACATGCAACAAACCGGCATGAATCTAACCTGCATGCACATTTTAGAGGTAAGGACATAAATGTCAGCGCTATAATTTGTTATAGGTTTCTGATGACCAGCAATGAAAATGACCACGGATTCTCACAATTCAAACCACTTTTACGTAAATGTGAGCTTTCCTAAAACAGCCAAAGGACAGAACTTTCCACCTAAGCTCAGAGTCTCTGCGAGATACTGATAGCATTGTTCACAGAGTCAGATGTTCTTTGAAAAACTCCTACAAATATTAGTTTCTTTCTGGGCCTATGCTTTGACCTTTAATAAAAATGTGCTTCAAGACACCAGTTATTAAAATGAAAGGAACACTTTTTTATGCCTGAATAACTGCCATTTCATATAATCGGCCCTGTTGAAGGCCATACCTTACAAGTCAACAGGGCAAAGGAAAACAAAACAAAAATAGTGATTTCACTTCAGTTGTTCACTTACCAGACATGAAGTAGGGTGATAAGAAACCAGGAATTGAATGTATCTGGCATCTGACACCCTAAAAAATAACAATAAAATATAACTAAGTCAGAGTTCAAAAGAGGCATACTGACTATATTTTAGATACTGGTAAGAATGTGTTCAACTAAAATAT
This sequence comes from Chinchilla lanigera, assembly GCF_000276665.1. Classification (NCBI taxonomy): domain Eukaryota; kingdom Metazoa; phylum Chordata; class Mammalia; order Rodentia; family Chinchillidae; genus Chinchilla; species Chinchilla lanigera. The sequence goes on along the minus strand of NW_004955422.1, from coordinate 26,040,661 downwards.
CTGGCAATACCATGTTTATTAGGCTTTCACAGAGAAGAACAGCGGAAACATACGGAAGCCCATGGAGCGACAGAAAACTGAACACAGACAACCAGCCTTCTTGTTTCAGCCCTGTCAGCGCCTTGCTGTGCGGCCTTGGGCAAATCACTTTTCCCTCTGAATCTGTTTCCTCATTATGCAGAATGTGGCCTAAATGATTTCTAGGGTTCTAGTTCTAGTTTTTCTGGTCTCCTTTTCCTCTCTTCTTCCTTTGAGGTGCTCCAGTGTGGTATGGTCACAGGTATATTGAACAATTTATTCAAATGAGCAGGAGAAATAAACGGGGCTCTTGTGAGCTGCCACTGAATAAGAAAGCAGGTTATATTCATGAAGGCTGTTCATCACTCCAAGAATGACAAAACTGCGCAGGGTGCCTCCTTGGTTTCAGATCCCACAAATCAGGTCTGTGCTCAGACATCCAGGCCTCTTAACTTTCAGAACTCTAAGAAATGCCTCTAGTTGGATAAGGGAATTCCCACTGAAAACACAAGGACAGGAGAAAAACTAGAACAAATGGATGAGGAAAAAAGAGAATCCACGGGAAAGTTGGGTCTTTATGGTAGAATCTGCCCTTTGGGGCAATGACAATAGAAAGAAGTGACATCTTTTGCCTTTCAACAACTGGTGGGTTACACAGTTACTAAGGGATGACAAAGAGGGGTCACTAGGAGGTAAAACAGGGCAGGATACTGCACGGCATACTAACCATCACCAGTACTAACAGGGAGCGTGCTCACTGTGGGCTTATTGTGTAACTACTTCATTAATACTAAGATTGGAAACCAACCCTAAGAAGGACCCACAATACACGCCAGGCCCACTACTAGTAATGTTAATACATCCTCTCATTTAACCTTCACTTTAACCCTGAGGGAAGCATAACCCTCATGTAATTAATTAATTAATTAATTTTGAGACAGGGTCTTGCTAAGTAGTTCAGGCTGTCTTGAACTCATTGTGTAGCTTAGGCTGGCTCAAACTCATGGCAATCCTCCTGCCTCAGTCTCTTGAGTGCTAGGATTACAGGCATGTACCACCATGCCTGGCTAGAACCCTCATTTTAGAAATGAGTAAATGAACTCACAAAATTCTAGTCAAGTGTTGTGGTGCATGCCTATAATCCCAGCTATTTAAGAGGTACAGACAAGACGATGGCAGTCTGGGTAACTTAGCAAGATTCTCAAAATAAAATAAAAAAGAGGGCTGGGAACGTAGCTTAGCACTAGAGCACTTGTTTAGCATGCATGAGGAAGGATTCAATCCCCAATACTGAGTGGAGAGTCAGGGAAGGGGCTAAATAACCTGTAAGCAGTCACAATATTATTAAGCCAGTGGCAAAGGTTGGGATGAATCCAGGTCTGTTACAGAGTGACATTAAAGTACTCCGATGAGCCTGCTGGGAGGTGCCCAGCAGCTGTCAAGTGGACTTCTGCTCCAAATCCAGCAGGAGGGAGTGAAGGCTGGCCTGGCCAGCCACACAGCTATTAAGACACATGCCATCTGAGAGGGGGCCAACTGCCCTCCACCTAGAACAAGAATAGCCTTGAGAAACTCTCAAACCTGGATCTGAAGTTGGGTCTTTTATTGGATGCTAGAACAAAACATTAAAAAGAAAAGTTTTCTTGGAAGTCTGTCTTTCAATCTGGAAAATGAAATTTGGCTACTTCTAAAGGACAATCTGTTCAACTGCTACCTCTACATCAAAGCCTCTCAGCAGTTTCTGAGGAAACTCTCCAGTTTCCTCAGAGAGGGAATCAGTTCTTGGGCTGGAGAGCACAGACAGACAGACAGGCCAGCAGCTGGCCCTGGGTCATAGTTTTCCCTTCTAGGGGTCAGCTCAGGGCTGAGAATGAGAAAAGTGCTGGCATGTGATTGAGTCCTTGTACCACTGGGGTTAGAACAGAAGCCCACAGAGCAAACCCCTAAAAAATAAAACCCATGAATGTTGACTATAAGGAACATAAAAATATAGCACCTTCTTTAACTCAATGAAATGCATTTACATACCTGAGAGAGTTAAAACCTGTGATGATCTCTGCCTTGATTATGGCAGTAATAACACATTTTAATACAGGGCTAAGCTGCCTGATTCAAAGCCCTCACTCTACCCTTACTTGCTATGTGACTGGGCAAAGTCACTAAGCCTCTCTCAGTGCCTTGGTATTCTTCTCTGTATAAATGGGGGGAAGAGAATAATCTGCCTTACATAGCTTCTGTGAAGATTCAATGAGATAAGGCCTAGGAAATGTTTAGCAAAATGGCTAGTACTTAATAGGTACTCAACAAATATTCATAACTGTCCTTCACTGAATTATTTAAATATTAGGGTTTAAATAATTTTTTAAAAACTTCACTAGCTGGCCAGATGTGGTGGTGCACACCTGTAATCCTAACACTCAGGAGACTGAGGCAGGAGGATCACCACAAGTTCAATATTAGCCTAGGCTACATAGTTCCAGCCCAGCCTGAACTATACAGTAAGACCCTATCTCAAAACAAAACAAAACAAAACAGGGTTGGGGATATAGCTCAGGGGCACAGCACCTACTTGGCAAGCGTAAGGTCATGAGTTCAATTTCTGGTACCAAAAACAAAACAAAACACCCCAAAACAAAGAACCAAATAAATCCTTCACAAATTATTTAAGACTGTATCAATAAAGCAACTGAGGTGAACCTCAACCCATTTGATGCAGAACTTACTCACTAAGGATACTCGCCTGGAATCCCAGCACTGAGGAGGCTGAGGCAGGAGGATCGTTGCAAGTTTGAGACCAGCCTGGCCTACAAAGTGAGCTCAAGGCCAGCCTAAACTGAATAGCAGGACTCTGTCTCAAAAAGATGTAAAAAAAAAAGAAAAAAAGATCCTCTTCTCTAAAGTAATTAATTAGCCTCTTAGGGGCCAAAAACAAAACAGGATACAGACAACGGTCTGGAATTAAATGTAGGCTCTGCTGACTGGCTATCTCTGCTCTAAGCACTCTTCATAGAACTGATCTCCAAAAGAGCAGTCAGGAATCCATCTCAAACTCGGCAGCACACTCATTATGACAGACGAGGGCTATCATCAGAACACAGTAGAAACAAAAGCGCTAATGTTTCTTACTACTCCAAACCCCCAATACCTAGCTCTCCGGAGTTAAACCTTTAAACACTGACATGAGCGTGTCTATAACTTTGGCATTTTATGGGAGGCTATTCAAGAGCTTAGCCGGCCCAATATACCATGAGTAAACAACTCACATTCAATCTTCAAGAAATGGTACCAGCTTCACTTTTGCTAGGGAAGGATGACACTGGCCAGGCACCAAATGCTCTCTATCTTCAGGACTCTACAAGTCACGCCCTACAATATCAAACACCCAAGTGAGCAATGGCCACTTTTAAAGGGGTGGTCTTGGGAAGCAATATACATTCCCTTCTCTCACTCCAAACCTATCTGACCTACTCACTGGAATCTAAGCCAATGTTAGTCACATTGTTTTATAGAGTTTTAAATCTTTTGCCTCCACGTAGTACTTTCCAAATTTGCTTCCTTTTTATTCACTAGCCACACTTTGGAATCACTTAGGTTTGATTTTAAAACTTACTCTACCCACCAATGACAAATATGGACCACAAGGGCACAAAATACAAATGAACATGCTATAGGTCCTATTAGGCAACTGTCTAAGTCTTAGAAAATCTGAAGAGTGCTAGCACCAAAAAATCTACTGCTACCTTAGGGTGTATATATCGAAGGAAAAGCTAGGACAAAGTTCACTGAGATATACGTGCCATACTATGTACAAATATCAGTTCAAGATACTAACACAACATCTCACAGAGGTAGTTTTCATTTAAATATAACAAAGCACAAAAATATTACGCTAGATTAAAATTTCTACGTCACGGTAACTTTCATTCACACAGGCAGTATGTTTCAGTGGGGAAATCCCTGGATTTTAAGCCAGACAACACAGGTGCAAGGCTTGGCTAAGCAATCTTGGGCCAGTGACTTAGCTTCTTTAAGTCTCAACTGTTTCTAAAGCAAAACAAAAATAAACAATACAAGCCCTTTCAGGCAGACCACAAGATTTTATAACCTTTAAATGAAACAAATGCAAAAGCACACTCCTGTATATAAATGTGAGTTATTAGTATATAATGATTACAACTTTAATAAACTCAACTTTGTAGTTTGCAACAAGCTATAAGTTAAAATATGACATATCAACTTAAATATGTAATAACAGTCTTACTGTTTAACACCATATTAACCCAAGAACCTTTAATAATCAGGAGTTGACTAAGACAAAGATAGCTACTAAACATTCTTTCAGAATAATTATAATAAATGTATGTATTGTGAACATTTTATTATGTACTAATACAAAAGTTAAAGATAATTGCAATACATTTCTGAATTATTTATTGAATCAAATATTAAAAGGACATCTGAGGGTGAAGGTTTTTATTAAATAGCTGGTAAAACCACTGTGGAAATCAGTTTGGAGATTTCTCAGCAAACTAGGTCTAGAGGTCCCATTCAACCCAGTCATTCCCCTTCTGGGTATTTCCCAGAAGATCTGAAAGCATGAAATCACAGCGATATATGTGCACCCATGTTTATAGCAGCACAATTTGTAATAGCTAAA
>NW_004955422.1:25917190-26035140 GCF_000276665.1 Chinchilla lanigera | reverse complement strand
ATAATTAAATTGAATTAAAAATAAATAAATATCTATCTAATGGGAAATATTTGAATACAAGAGTTCAAAAAGTCACTTAAAAACAGCTTTTAATATTAATAATTTCTGATTCATGTACAGAAAGTATATTTTCTGCTTTTAGATTTATTTCTTCTAAAATAAGAAATTGCACCAGGCGTGGTGGCACAGGCCTGTAATCCCAGCACTCGGGAGGCTGACGCAGGAGGATCACTGAAAGTTCGAGACCAGCCTGGGCTATAAAGTGAGCTCAAGGCCAGCTTGAACTGCATAGCAAGACCTTGTCTCAAAAAGACCAAAAAAAAAAAGAAAAAAACAAGAAAAAAACAAGAAACTGCTAGAGTTTACAAAAAGCAGAAAAATTTTCTTTCCTGCTTATAAACAAAAAATAGAAAGTGGATAATAAATTAAAATTTAAGTTTCTAATATCAACTTGCTGAAACAGTGAAATAAGCAAAACAATTTATATTTTATTCTTAAAAACAAAAAGTTATTAAATAAACTGAATCTAGCTTTCACTATTTTTTTTTTTTTTTTTTTTTGCAGTACCAGGAATCGAACTCAGGACCTTGTACTTGCCAGGCAGGCGCTTATGCCACTGAGCTATATCCCCAGCCCCAGCTTTCACTATTAACATAATTATGCATAAATATTTGTTGCTGGAGAAAAATGCCAGGTGTATATACTTGCTCTATGTTTGCTGCTTTGAGGGTGTGGCTGATAACACTGAAGTACTCAGCATCCATTTCCTTCTATAAGGTGTCGTCATAATATACGGTAAACGTTTAAAATTCATTACAGTAAAAGACATATTACCACCAAACTGCTTGGGAATACTTCCCCTGACTTTGAACACACCGATCACAGCATCCTAGCCACTTTGGGAAGCACTTCTGGAAGTCCTCTTTCATGAGTGTCTTCATAAGGTGCAATAAAAAGATATGGTCAATACTGCTGTCAAGTGCCATCTAACTAAAAGCGAGGCTTGTAAAACATGACAGCATATCCTCATCCACCTTATTAACTGGATCTGATACTGTAACACTTCTGGATGTTCCCTGAAGGCAAAGTGACCATGAAAGGTTATTGTTTTGAATACACAAGGCACCCACAATAGTGCAAGTAAGGACACTCATGAAAGAGGACTTCCAGAACTGCTTTAGAAAGTGGCAAGAATGATGGGGTAAGTGCATTCAAAGCGAGGGGAGTATTTGGAGGGTGATCAATGGCAATATGTCTTTTATTGTTATAAAAATATTTTTAAATTTAAACATTCACTGTATTTTTTAGTCATACCTAATAAACTCTGTGTCATTGGAAATGGCTTAAATTTTCCCAGTAGTTTTACATGTACCTGCTTTAATTAACTTTGTTAATAATTACAAAAGCTTACAGTATCAAAATGAGTAGTATATTGATACAGTTTACTGCCAGTGATGATCTAATCCAATAAAATTCCTTTGAAAAGCAATTTATCAATGGGATATAAATAATAAAATTATATAAGCCTTTAATCATTAGCACTTTAACAGAAAAAGAAAAATCATGAGGCTTATTCCAGGATTAACTAAACTATTAAGAACCAGAAACAAAGGAGGACTGATTGGCAAAAAGTCTAAGTGAAAATGCTAAGGGAAACAGGTATATACACAAGTTCTTTGACATAAAAGATGTGTGCGCATAAGGCCAATGAAAATGTCAAAGTACTAGGCAAGCTTTTTCAAACTTGTTAAAACTGTTGGTTTGCTTTTTTGTTTTTTTTTTAATAGGGGGTCTTGCTGTGTAGTTCATATTGGCCTTGAACTCACTATGTACCTAGGCTAGTCTTCAACTCATGGCAATCCCCTTGCCTCAGCTTCCTGAGTGCTATAATTACAGGTGTGTGCCACCACACACAAGGCTAAAATGTTTTACTTATAGATTTCTTTTGTTTTTATATTAAGGGACAAAAACATACTTTACATACTTTGTACAGGAAAAACCGTTTCACTAGTGATTTGAAAAAAAAATGTTTAAAGCCAGGTGAGTGGTGGGTGTATGCCTACAATCCCAGCACTCAAAAGACTGCGGCAAGACAGTTTTGAGTTCAAGGACAGCCCGAACTACATAGGAGACCTTATTTCAAAAACAAAACCAAAGTAATCTTATTAAAATATAACTATAAAGATGAAAAGTAGATTCTCAAAGTAGATAGTTTTCTTTTTCAAAACTATCAAAATAGTAACTTACTTAGAAAGAACTCCTCGAAGTCAGTTTTCTCCACACAGCTAGTGTACATGCGCAGGGCTGCAATCTTAATCTTCTAGACAAAGAAAATAAAACCAAACTCAAAACATGACCAAGTGGATGTTCTACTGTCATTAGATATGAGATATAGAATCCTACATTTCTTCAACTAGAAGGGTCCAAAGGTGTCTTTGTCTCCAGGCAATTTAAACTCACACAGGAAATTTTCCTTTCGTAAAGCTAGCCATTCATTATGGACTTTATGAAATGTTCACATTTTAGGGTTTTATATGAAAATGTTGGAAGTTTTTCCAATATTTAAATAAAATCTGTCTTTAATTCCAAATCATATTCACCACATTTGCTCAGCATTATCCACGTTAACTCTTTGTATTCTCAAGTCCCCTTTATTAAATAACTGCCCATACTTCTGTCCAAAATCAACAAAAACCTTCAAATCTTTTTAATCTTTCTTCAGAAGCACTACTAGTCTAAAAGTGTTGTTGCTTTTTTAGGGCTTGTACCTTTTTCCATACTGTCTTTAGTTTTAATAGTTTGTGTTTAAACACGTAATACTGTATATTCAAACAAAAGTGTCTAATGAACATTAAAGACAACCTTGTACTTCACCAGATGAGACAGTCTATTTCCAACGCACTAACAATTCTCTCAGAACTTTGATGAGCGGTCATTTTACTTTATTCACTGAACGGTATTTGTGTGACTTGTTTATTTTATGGTATGTAAATTATACCTTAATAAAAATAAAACTAAAACTAAAAATTAGAAGTTTAATTATAAGCCTGAAGATCAACTCAGTGCTATAGGGAACAGGTATTTCAAGGACTTTTCCAATGTTTCAATAAGGAATGGTGCACCAAGGTGCACACCTGTACTCCCTGCACTCTGGTAGGCAGAGCAGAAGGACCACAAGTTTGAGCCCAGCCTTGTATAACTTAGAAACTTAGCAAAACCATGTCCCCCCACCCCAAAAAAGAGCTAAAGATACAACTCAGTGCCCTGAGTTCAATCCCTAGTACTGTAAAAACAAACAAACAAGATCATTAAGGATGTAATGAAACACATTAGCACATCAATAAAAGGCTTTTAGGAGTTAGTTGTTTATTCCCTAAATTGACAAGGAAAATTACAAACTCAAGTATGTATATTAAAAACAAAAATGCACAGACTAAAAATGGCACAGCTATGTAGACATTACTAGAGCTGTTACAAAGTTTCACCAATGAGAAACTACACCCAATACTATAAAACATTCGTATTTTCTATATTCTCTATATGCTCTGTTTCTATATTCTCTAGAGTCCAATCAACTGTGTCTCTGATGAACTTTCTTATATACAGTAAGTTAAGAAAGACTTATAACTCTGGTTGTAATTAAGATTTGCTTTGATATCTATTATATCACCAAAGCTTTTAATCTAAAAATCAGATAGGAGCTGGGCCTGGTGGTACACAGCTGTAATCCCAGTACTCAGGAGGCTGAGGCAGAAAGACTGCTGCAAGTTTGAGGCCAGCCTCAGCTACAAAGTGAATTCAAGCCTTTCAAAAAAAAAAAAAAAAAACAAAAACAAAAAAATTCAAGGCTAGCCAAACCGCATAATAAGACCCTACATAAAAGGCAAAAAAAATTTTTTTAAATAAAAATCAGGGGGAAAGTGAATATATATATCACATTGAATTCAGATTTGCCTATTTGGGAAGTAAGCCAGCATTTAGAAGACTACACTTAAACAAAATCTATGGTAAACATTAAAAAAAAGAACAAATCAAGCTTAAAAGCAAACAGAAAGAATACCATAAATCAATAAACCTGAAAAGAGAAAAATACAGAAAATCAAAGAAGCTAGTTCTTTAAAATACCAATTGCCATGCATGGTGGTGTACCCTTTGTTGAACTTGAACTTGCTTATGTAGCTCAGGCAGGCCTCTGCACCCCTCCCGTCTCAACCTCCTGAGTGTTGGGATTACAGGTATGTGACTCCATACCCAACCTTATTTCTATTTTTTTTTTTGGTCTTTTTGGGACAGTCTTGTAATGCAGTTCAGGTGGCCTTGAACTCACTTTGTAGCCCAGGATGGTCTCAACGCTCAGCAATCCTCCTGCCTCAGCATCCTGAGTGCTAGGATTACAGGCATGTGCCACCACGCCTGGATCTTTATTTCTATTACTGAGACCAAGAATTTAGGATATCCTTTAGCTCTTCACTTCCTTAGACAAATAATTTATTGAGTACCAAACTCAGTTCGTGGCACTGGTCTGGATACTAACAATACAGAGGTAAAACCAAGCAAACAAAAATTCCTTCCTTCATGGAGTTAATGGCCCAGTCCAACTACAGATAGACAATTTTAACTAAAATTCCTAATCACTCATTTCTTGATTTTTTTCTTAAATCCTGTAGTCCTAAAGTCCTCTAGGCTCACAATTAATCACTGTGTCTTTGGAAAGGCTGAAGTCTTTCCTTGAAGAGGAAGCTTTCCCCTCACAACATGTTCATTACAAATAATACCGACCTCACCAGATTGGCTGGTATATTTATACAGTGCTCATACTGTAGCAATTAGAAGCATTTTATAGTTCGCTTTTCCGGCAGCAAAGCCAAGCCTTTATATGTAGGTAAGCCATTTTCCTGGACAAATCTCTAAAGCAAGTCCCTGAAGACCATCACACAGGGACTGGAAATCACAACTGGAAAGAGCCTCTTGAAAAATAATGCATTAATATAAGTTTAGGAGGTAGGTGGACTAACTTTCCACCCACTCAACACAAGTTGTTCTGGTCCTTAGATGACTTAATGTTTATTTCATTCTAACTTTGGAAGCCTTCATCAGGCTACTTGACTAAAACAGAAGCACCTAGAATAGCTTTAGGAATGAAAATCTGCTCTCCTACTAACTGGTACATTTTGTGTCTTCCTACAGGATGAAAAATGAATGTAGTAAAAGGCTGACACTAACAGCTGTGTGAGAGTTGGAAGGGGCTTTTAGTCACTTGAAGCTTCTATTCTGTACTAGCATTCCTGACTCATGGTCCATGATCTGGGCCCCTGGTCCAAATATGATCAGTGACCTTGTAAGGCTCTCTATCCCACTAGAAGACAATTCTGGTGAGATCTTTGTTTTATAAGCCTTTCGCTCTCTTTTTATTTTTTATATTTTCCCATGAAATACTGAGAAGAGGCATTCTCTTTTCCAGGCCAAGCATCCTTATTTCCTGGAACCATTATTCATTCAAAACAGTTTGTGAAGCTTTTACAAGGTGCACTGTCTACCTCTGAATATATTCCAGGTTGACAGTATCCCTCAGAACAGGAATAAATTTTTGGCTTAATACTAAAACAGAAACTATTTACAGTATGTGGCTATGTCTGATAAGTGCTGTCCTTTTCCTACATGATATTGCTATAGAAATATGATGAAAAACAGAGCCAGGCATGGTGGCACACAGCTGTAATCCTCAAGAGGGTGAAGCTCCAGGTTCGGCATGAGTTCAAGGCCAGCCTGGGCTCCATAGGGAGTTCAAGACCAGACTGAACTATATGGCAACACCTGTCTCAAAAAAACAGCAAACAAAAACAAATATGATGAAAAAGAATAATTATTTTAAGATACTCAAACAGGGGCTGGGGATTTAGCTCAGTGGCAAAGCTCCTGCCTGGCAAGCGCAAGGTCGTGAGTTCGGTTCCCGGTACCAGAGAAAAACCAAAAAAAAAAAAAAAAAAAGATACTCAAACAGGTAAGGAAAAGCTACACTAAAAATCCTAAGTGACATCCTACAAAAAAAGGGAACTATATATGAAACATTAAGGAAAAGTAAAAAAAAGATAGTTGATACTACTGATATGGACATACAAACAGGCATTTTACTCCCTAATCAAATACATGTTGAAAACACAAAATAAAGAATTTTGTCAATGTAATCCAATAGAAGTGTCTAGCCACAGATTTCCAACACTGCCAAAAAGTGTTTTCCATTTTTTAAAATGGAAAGTTATACCTATATTTTATACCAAAAGCATACCAGAATGACATACTTTGATATTTAAAAATGGAATTATAGAAAGTAGATACTGCCACATGCAAAAAAATTTTTTAAATGAAATATTAGGGATTTAGATGAGGGCACAAAAGGAACCAAGAAAAATCAGAGGCTGGCCTAAGTTAAAACAGCAAAAACTCTTCCCAATGATTTAGTAATCTTCCGAGTGGTAGCCAGTTTTCCCTCTGCAATTATAAAAAAACAATAGACAAACCATATGGTAGCAACCAATTAGAGCCCAATCACCAAGAAATTAATAAAACAGTAAATATTTCTCTTTTCTTTCTTTTACTTCCTTCTTTTAATTTCTACTTTCCAAACAAAACACACTTAAAATTCTTAAATCCAAATGTCATAATCACCTTTTTTTAATATAGAGGAAAACACTATCATTAATGACATTATCAAATACATCAATAACTTATCAATTATCAAAGAATTAAGATAAAAAAGAAAAACTTAATGAACATTACTAATGTTTCCTTAATGATTTAGAAGGCACTTCATAACTTTAGGGTCTCATGAATATCATTATTTCTTAGGATTTGTGTTCTCTATACTTCAAAGCTCCTCACAAATAAAATGCTTACGGAACCTCTGTTGCCTTTTCACAATTTAGGCAAAAGATTATAGTCAGTCATCTATACTGTACTTGCTGCAGTGAAACCTATTAGCAGGATAAGCCATCATAAGAAGAAACCAAAAGTACCATCCACATTAACTTGAATCCAACTTTGTTAAAATAGTAACTGACAGAACTTGGTTGTTTTGAGCAAAATTATGATATTTTTCTGGTCTTTCCTACTGTTTTGTGTTGGTTTGCTTTGATATATAACTTATAAATAATTAAGTTAAAAAATAATAAATAAATAAGTTTATCCAATATGCCAGCAACTTGAAATAGCATAAAAGGTGCTGAGTTATAGGACAGAAATGGTAGTAACAGGTGATAAACAGGCTGAGAAGAACTGAACCACTACTGCTTTATTACTTTAATTCATTACATGTATTACTTAAAAGTCTAACAGTAATGTCTACCTCATGCATGCAAAGAAGATATTCATTCATTCCTAGCAATTACTTTATTAATAGGTACTGCTAGGCCAACAGTTGACTAGGAGTGATAAAGGTAGCAAATATTTCTCTATAATAGTTATAATAAGTCATAGGATCAATTTTAACAAAGCTATTTATTTGTAAAAGTTTAAAGTCACAACAATGACCTAGTGAAAATCACTAATGAGCTGGACATGGTGGCACATGCCTGTAATTCTAGCACTCAGGAGGCTGAGGCAGGAGGATTGCTGTGAGTTCAAGGCCAGCCTAAACTGCATAGTGAGACCCCATCTCATAAAAAAAAAAAAAAATCACTAATGAAATGGATTCATCAGAGAGCAATGCTTCCTAAAGAATGCTGCTCATCAGAACATCTAGTCCCTCTAATTCCTTAGAACTCATCTATACGGCAAATCATGTAGCAAGGGCCTGAGGAGTCCAGTCTTGTATGCCTGTCACTATAAGATACTTACAAGAAATGAGGATGGGAAAGTATTTCAGCCCCAAATGCTGAATAATAGAGCTAGGGATATAGCTCAGTGGCAATAGCGCCTGCTTGGCAAGCACAGGGTCATGAGTTCAATCCCTGGTACGGCAAAGAAAAAAAAAAAATGCTGTATAATAAATCTAACTTGGAAATGGGGGATGAAGGAGTACATTTTGTAGAAATTCTTAAAATAATGTATGAATTTCATAAAAGCAAAAAAAAATCTTTTAAAAAAACTATGAGACAAGCGAGGTATGGTGATGCATACCTATAATTCCTGCACTTAAGCTGAGGCAGGAGGATTACAAGTTCCAGTCCTACATGGACAAAGTAGCAAGACCCTCTCTCAAAATATATAAGGGGCTAGGGACACAGCTCAGTGCAAAGTCCCCAGTTTGATCCCCAATGGGAAAAGAAAAAATCTGTGAGAAATAAAAAGGACAAAAAATAAAAGGAAAAATAAGAACATGAAAGATTTTACCCATTTACTGTATTTCAAAGGTCCTGTGAATCCCATGGCTTCTATTATCTTCGTGAAGGCACCAACCTTTTCCTCAGCTGGCTGTGGGGAATCTTTGGTGGCTGGAAGCTATTTAACCAAAGAGAACGAAACCAAAGTTAACTGCAAAAATGTTTTTAACAGGAATGTTTTTACTCCTTGTGTGAGAATACTTACATTGTTTAGTATTTTTATTCCCCTAGAATTTTTAATTTTCAGTTTTTTAGGCATCGTATCACTAAATGCAAACACATTTGGCATGGTATCTAATAGATATTCCCCAAATTACAGAGCAAGACATACCCACTTCAGTGACCATGGGCTTATGAACCAATGTCTATGAAATCATATATTTGGAGTATCACAATAAAGGTTCTATTAGAAAGAGTACCCTTGCTGGGTGTGGTGGCACACACCTGTTAGCCCAGCACTTGGGAGGCTGAAGCAGCAGGATCGCTGAGAGTTCAAGACCAGCCTAGGCTACAAAGTGGATTCAAGACCAGCCTGAAGTGCACAGTGGAACCCTGTCTCAAACAGGAAAAAAAAAAATTTGCTGGCATGGTGCCACATCCCTGTAATCCCAGCTACTCGACAGGCTAAGGTAGGAGGATTACAAATTCAAAGCCAGTCTGGGCAACTTAGTGAGACTCTGTGTCAAGAATAAAAAAATAAGAAAAAATAAAAATTTTAAAGGCTGAGCTGGGCATGGTAGCATGTGCCTGTAATCTCAGCACTTGGGAGGCTGAGGCAGGATTGCCACGAGTTCAAGGTCAGCCTGGACTACACAGCAACACCCTGTCTCAAAAAAAAAAAAAAAAAAGAGGCTGGAAACATAGCTCAAAAGCAGAACACCCTTGACTATGATTTCTAGTATGGCATAAACAATACAAAATAAAAGGATATCTTGATCCCTGTTCGCTAAAGAAGAATTCTGAGAAGAGGAATGTTATTTATGGGTAGAAAAGGAAAAGGAGAGAAAAACACTATCTGAAAGCAGACAAAGGCCATCCAAAACCACAATCAACCTAAGCAAGCATGGAATAAACATATTTAAACTCTTATATTCTTCAGTATAACAAATTTTATTAATGAATATAGAACATATAGTTCTTGCAGTTTGAAAACAAACTAAGGAAAACCTGTTTGAATGCTAAGTCATTCTAAAGGAATATCTAACCAATAAAAAGTTCTCTTACATTACTACTTTTTTTGGCTTTTTCAACTGTATGTTTTTAGTACATTTTGCAGACATAATGATTACATTCATCTCAAGGAGGTGGTACATGTACATAACACACTTTAATTCTTTTTACTTCCCCTTCCACGCCCTCCCTTCCTGGCTACATTTTTCCCTCTACCCTCCCACTCCTCCCTCTATCTCCTTTTCCCCTATTACCTGTCTTTTATTTTGTTCTTTATTTATATTTTGGGTTTCCCACCTTTATTTTTAATGTGTATAAAATTCAGGCTTTTTTTCCTCTAAAGTGCTTTCCAAAAAAAAAGTACACTGAAAGAAACACACGACATAAGCTCAGAAGACTTCGGTTCACACACTCAGTGCGCCTGTTACTTTTATCCTTTGTGACCCTGGGCAAGTCACTTTCAGACTCTGACACTCACCTTCCACCCTTGCTTAAAATCCACATCTCATCTAGCTAACACTTCTGCTGGGATTCAAATAAGAATACCTATCGGAAAGCACTTTATAAACAGAAAGCTATAATAATTCTCACCTTATTTGTGATGTGATACTTCCTCCTCTGCTGCATGTCTACTCCAAGAATCTGTTCTGACCTACCACAGCTTAGGACCTGGCTCGTCTGGAGCCACTAAGGGATTTAAAAAAAAAAAAATGTAAGCAACAATGAATATTCACTCAGAGGGCAAATCTGAGCAGAGTTTCTTCAAAGTAAAGACTACAGGACTTATCCAACCACACTTAGCCCAGTTCCTGGTAGTCTGACTACCGAAAGGATCCAAGACCAGTACCTTGTACAGTGTCTGATACACAGCAAGCACTCAATAAATATACATTAAACACTTGAAGGAATAAAAGGATTCCACCCTGAAAGCATGGAACTAAATCTGAGTCAAACCTAGAAAACAGAATTATGGTATCTATTTAAATACTGGCAGGACTGCAACACATGGGGGAAAAAAAAAAACAATTTTTAAGTTTAAAACCGGCTTCTGGCTTTACCTACAGCTCAATGTGATGAGCAATTACTGAACCTCAGTTATAGCAAAGATTAAAGGTGATGACTATGTAAAGGGCCTCTCATAAAGCACGTACTCAACAACTGTATAGGTTTCCACCATCACTATCACCATCAACAACATCATTGCTCAGAGCATAAAACTGCATTCAAAAACAACTTGGTGGTAGGCATGGTGGCGCACGCCTGCAATCCCAGCATTCAAGAGGCTGATGGAGGAGGATCACCATGAGTTCCAGGGCAGCTTAGGCTACACAGTGAGTTGAAGGCCTGTCAGAACTGCATTGCGAGACCCTGTCTCAAAAGAAACAAAAACAAACAAACACCAACCTGGCAATATTAGAAGCCATTATTTACAATTTTAAGGTGCACTTTTTAATCCTAAGTGCTTGATATTTCCTCCTTTTTTTCTTTCTTCTCTTTTTTCTTCTAAGGATGCGCCATCACCAGCTGTGGTTCTGTCCTGCCATTATTCATGATTTTCACATTTCGTACTCTATGGAACTACTGAAGTACCTATGTATCTAGTACCACAGACAATATGGTTTTCCCACAATTATGTTTACCTATAATACACACTTTTTTACCTACTCTTGTCCTTCTCCACCCAAAAGGATTAACTCAACCCTTAAAGACTTATATTTTATTTGTTTAGCCAGGCATGGTGGCGCACGCCTGTAATCCCAGCACTGGGGAGGCTGAGGCAGTAGGACTGTTGCAAGTTTGAGGCCAGCCTGGGCTACAAAATGAGCTCAACACCAGTCTGAACTTCATAGCGGGACCCTGTCTCAAAAAGACAAAAAAAAAAAAAAAAAAATTAAATTTTATTTGTTTAAATCGAAAAGACATCAATAAATAACTCTTTATAAAAGAGAAAAAAATATCCTGGAATACCCAAATGTCACTCTTTCAGCTTTTCTGACCACCTTATCTAAAAAGTTTCCTTCTACCTAGTATGGTAGTTTATTCTCTACCATTGTAGTAGCCTGTTCATGTCTTTTAAAGTGCTTTGTGCAATGTATAATTACATATTTACTGATATATTTGTTCATTTTCTACCATCAGTACCAAGATACACAAGGATAAGCGCTAGGTATATTACCAGAATCACATACAGTTGCATATAGGAAACTCAAATATTTGATGAGGGGCTGGGGATTTAGCTCAGCTGCACAGCGCCTGCCTGGCAAGCTCAAGGTCATGAGTTCAATTCCCGGTACCAGAAAAAAAACAAACAAAAAAATAAAAATAAAAGAAATCAAATATTTGATGAATGAACAAACGCTACCACCTCTTTAACTTTTATTTCTGATTATTTCCTTCCTGTCCTTATTCACACACACATCATACATATATGCTTCATTGACCCAACCCGTACAAAGTGCTGAGGATATGCCAATCCTTATATATAGGGACAGAAACGGAATCTCCATCCTCAAGGAGCTCATAATCATGTGAAGAAAAAAGAAAGTTACCCTACAAGAAACAGAACCAATTATCATATTTTGTCAGCTACCACCAAAAAAAAAAAAAGAAGAAAAAAAACTTGCAAGTGTTAGCAAGAATTTAGAACAATAAAACTCTCATACACTGCTGGTGGGAGTACACAATGTGAATCACTTTGGGAAAATATCTAGCAGTATCTACTTAAGCAGCACTTAGGTACAACCTGTAAGACTTAGCCATTCCACTTCTAAGTATATACCCCAACAAAATGTATAGATATGGTCACCAAAACACACCCAAAAACATTATAACTCATAAACTTCCCGTCGGGCACGGTGGTGCGCGCCTGTAGTCCCAGCAACTTGGGAGGCTGAGGTGGGAGGATCGCTTGAGTCCAGGAGTTCTGGGCTGCAGTGCGCTATGCCGATGTGTCCACACTAAGTTCAGCATCAATATGGTGACCTTGACCTCCCGGGAGCGGGGGACCACCAGGTTGCCTAAGGAGGGGTGAACCGGCCCAGGTTGGAAATGGAGCAGGTCAAAACTCCCGTGCTGATCATAAACTTCCCAAGTGAAAACAACCCAAATATCCATCAACAGAATGAATGAACAAACTGTAGTATATCCATATACTAAAATACTATATAAGAAAAAACTATTACTACAAATAACAATATGGATGAATTTCTAAAACAAAGGTAAATGACAGCAGACAAACACAGAGACTATACAGTCTATTTTTATTTTATTTTCCTATTTGTTTTTACAGTCCTGAGGATGGAACTCAGGGTCTTGAACATACATACATACATACTTATTTACATATTTATTTATGCAAGGGATGGAACCCAGGGCCTTGCACACACTGGGCGAGTCCTCCACCACTGCACTACATCCCCAAACCCTTTAGATTGTTTAGAAGGCAAAGTAATCTATGGTATTCAAACTGAAGGCTACAGTTAACCTTGGTCAGGAGGAATGACTAGAAGGGTATCTGGGAAGCTTCTGTTGTCCTGTTTTCTATTTCTTAATGTGGATGCTAGATATGATTATAATAATTATAATATCATAATAATTCATTGAGTTGTACACTTATGATGCCTTTTTTGATATTTTTATTATACCTCAATAAAATGTACAAGAATGCTCAAAGATGTGAAACAGGCAGTATAAACAAAAGAAATGCGGATATGGAAAAGAATAACCTGGAGTCATTAGAAAATACTTCATAGAAAAGGGCAGGATAGGGGCTGGGGATTTAGCTCAGTGGCAAAAGCACCTGCCTGGCAAGCGCAAGGTCGTGAGTTCGGTTCCTGGTACTGGAGAAAAACCAAAAAAAAAGAAAAGGGCAGGATAGCCAGGCATGGTTGCACAAACCTGTAATCCCAGCACTTGGGAGGCCAAGGCAGAAGGATCACCATGAGTTTGAGGCCAGTCTGGACTACATGCTGAGCTCAAGGCCAGTGTGAACTACACAGACAGACCCTGTCAAGAAAGGAAGGAAGGAAGGAAGGAAGGAAGGACGGACGGACGGAAGGAAGGAAAGAAAGAAAGAAAGAAAGAAAGAAAGAAAGAAAGAAAGAAAGAGAAAGAAAGAAAAGAGAGAAAGAGAGGGAGGGAGGAAGGGAAGAAGGAAGGAAGGAAGGAAGAAAGGAAGGAAGGAAGGAAAGAGAAAAGCGCAGGATAAAGAAGTAAAATTAGAAGCAGGTGAGGAAGCATGATATGGTAAAAAAGAACACAAAGTGAGAGACTTGGATAGAAGCTCTAGTCTGCCTGTCTTATATGTTTTGAGGATCAAATAAAATAATGTATGTGAAAGAGATGTGCAAACTACAACATATAATATAGATGTAAAGATGTGTTCTGGACAACTGCAGTGATAAATTCTTGCAGATAGCCCCTTATTAACAGGAATATATAATATATTTTTTGCTTCCTAAAGATTCTCAAAGAAAGGGTGACAGAAGTCAGAGACTCGAGTAATTCTTAAATGTCATGGTGGGGGTGTGTGTGTTATAGTCTACTAAACTACAACTAGTCTATTAAACTAAACTACTAAACTATAACTAGTCTACTAAACTAAAACTATAAGGTCCACCAGGGCCCAGTCCATCTTATTCTTTTTATTTTCTGTCCTAGTGCTCAACACCATTCTGGGCATGGTGTCGGTACTTCAATAAAAACTAGGTAGATTTTTTTTTTTACTGTTTTCAAAGAGTTGGACAACTTGGAGAAGGTCCAAAAAAGAACCACAGGAATGATCAAAGGGATGAATAAAAGGTCCTAGAGGAAAGGTTAAAATGAATTGAAGTGTTTAGTTTGGAGAAAAGGCAACTTCAGAATTAAGCTTAGAATAACAACACTTGAGCTGGAAGAGAGCTCAGAGGTCTTCTAGTCCAAAATTTTCACTTCACAGATGAGGAAACTAAAATTAAAGGAGAGGTTGCAACATGGTTAGGGCTTTTTTCTCTTTTTTTTTCTTGTAAGTTTCACTTTATACAGTGAAGTGAAACTCACCCAAGTTGTATGAACATAAATAGCAACAAAACAGCAGTTACAACTCACTAGGAATTCCCTAAATTCCTGGTATATTCTTTGTGTTTTACTTATGTTATCTCCCAACAACCTTGTAAAGCAGATACTGTTTCTTTCCCACTCTAGAAATTAGGCCACTAAGGCTAAAAGAAAGTTCAAGAAGTAAAACATATATAAAACTATGGTCTTTACCCTATACCAAGCAACCTGAGCTCACCAACACAGGTTCAGACATCTTTATTTCTAAAACCATTTTCCAGTAAAAGGAACCAGAGCTCCTTGGAGAAACGATTGAATCTAGGGCAAGAGCAAAGAAAATACAGCATGAAACTGAAACATCTTGCAGTGCCAGGAAATAAGGGAGTATTTAAAAATGATGGGGACATGTAAAAAGGAACTTGAAGGAGCTCTCAAGAGCCAAAACTGGGACAATTCATTTAATGAAGAAAATAGCTAATTTGAAAATGGATTATAACTCATGGAGGAAAATAAATATCCATGAGCTCATATTGATTGATAATTGGGAAAATAAGTAAGGGGGAAGGAAATGACAGCTCCTCCTTTCAGAAGAACTCCAGTAACTCCAGTTAATAAATATAGGAATAGTGGAAAGAGAAAATCACTCCTAAGCAAACACTACAGTTGCAATCAAGAACTATCAACAGAATTATCATATAATACAGCAATCCAGTGCTGGGTATACACCCACAAGAGTTCAAAGCAGTTTCTCAAAGCTAGTATTTGCATACTCATATTCACTGCAGGGTTATTCTTTTTTTTTTTTTTTAGGGTTATTCATAATAGCCAAGAAGGAGAAGCAACTAAATGTCCACTGACCCAAACAGATAAAGAAAATGTGATATGTAAAAAAAAAAAAGTGATATATATTTATATAATATAAATATATTCCATATACTGCATATTATATATATATATATATATATATATATATGAATATTATACAGTCTTTAAAAAAACTGTCTTACACTATAACACAAATGAACCTTGAGGACATGATGCTGAAATAACTGGGTCACAGGAGGTTAAACACTTATGATTCTACTTAGATGAGGTATATATAGGAATCAAACTCTCTATTAAAAATAAGCTGCAGCCGGGCGTGGTGGTGCATGACTGTAATCCCAGCACTCGGGCGACTGAGGCAGGAGGATTGTTGTGAGTTCGAGACCAGCCTGGGCTACAAAGTGAGCTCAAGACCTGCCTGAACTGCATAGCAAGACCCTGCCTCAAAAAGACAAAAAAAAAAAAAAAAAAATGCTGAGCCAAGCATGGTGGCGCACCCTTGTAATCAGAACATTTGGGGAGGCTGAGGCAGGAGAATCATTGTGAGTTACAGGCCAGCCTGGGCTACAAAGTGAGTTCAGTTCAAGACCTGAACTGCACAGTGAGATCGTCTCAAAAAGACAAAAAAAAAAAAAAAGAAGCTAGGCATGGTGGTGCATACCTATACTGGATTGACAACTGGTGGTCAATTTATAACCCCCAGCTGAACTGAGTAAGCATGGTGCTGGGTGTGGGAGGCCCACTGAGGATTGTTGCCAGCAGCATAAAGGGCAAAACTGCAGAAGAAGTGAGGCTGTTGGGAGCTGAGAAAGGCTGTTGGGAGCTGGTAGAAGCTGTAAGGAGCTATTGGTTCTTTTGGAGGAGTTTGTCACGCTGGCTTTCCTGATGAACTTGGCTATTTTCATCCTCCAAGGAGCTCGGGACCTTCTTGGCACTGAGAATAGCTTCAGCTCACTTTCGGGGAGCTCTGGTCCTCACTTTGAGCATCGCTTCCTGGCTCTGCAGGAGAAGATGGTGCACTGCCAGTCTCCTGGAGAAGCTTGCTACATGGGCTTTCCTGATGGGAATTCAGCTGTCTTCACCACTGGAGGAGCTCGGGACCTCACTGTTGCTGAGGATGGCTGTGGTACTTTTCAGGGGAGCTCTAGTTCTTTCTTTGTGCGTCTCTTCCTGGCTCCAGTGTAGATCCCTCAGCCTGCTAGCACAGATCCTTCATCCTGCTGGTACAGACTTTCCAGATTCCACCACTAACCTTTGGGCCTCCCAGTGCAGGTCCATGAAATATGCCTGCACGAGATGCTGTCATGGGCTGTAGGCCTCCAGTTGGATTCGTGGGAGGCACTGTTATGGGCTCTAGGTATTCAGGTGGACTCACGCAGGACATTATCATGGCATCCAGGCCTTCAGCTGGATTCCTGGTCTATAGCATGTGGACAGATTTCCTGCACTCTCTTGTATATGATTCTTTGGGTGAATATTATAAATAATCTTATGAAATATGTGTCCTGTATTATATTATTGTTCACCCTGCAATATCTCCTAAACCATGACAATACCTATAATCTCAGCACTCAGGAGGCTGAGGCACGAGGATCACTGTGAGTTTAAGGCTGGCCTGGGCTCCATAGTGGGTTCAAGACCAGCCTAAACTGCATAGTGAGACCCTGTCTCAAAAAAACAAAATAAAATTTTAAAAATATGGTAAGGAAAAGCCTATAAAAAGGGAGGGGGTAATTTTTTTTTATAACAAAGGCTATCTAAACAATACAAATAATGTCTCCTTTAATAAAAGGAAAAAAGCACCAATATACTTAGTGGAAAGGTATTAAGGTACTTAAGGAAAAAAATTAGAATACATACATACATAGATTTGGAAAAGAGCCAGCAGAAATAAAAATATTGACATTTCAGATTTGAAGTCACGGTCATTTTTATTTCCTTTATTATTAAAATATTTGTAAGATATAACAAAAATCAGGAAAAATAAAAACCCCTCACAAGGGAGCTCCAAGGTTAACTACACTATAATAAATCATGCATCCAACGTTAGGTAACCCAAAGCCTCAAATAATGGTTTTTTGGATTTTATATTCATAAAAAGAAAAAGAAACATTTTTCGCTCCAAATAAACGCAGCACAAAGTAGCTTCGAAAAGAAACTGAAAAAAGTTAACTCTGAAATGAATGTCTGGAGAAATTCCCTAACAGTAAAAATCATCAGACTGTAACATGGTATCTTAGGCTAAGTTCCATCGCTGGGGTATTTAGAAGCAACGCCCTGGACACCATACTGTAGGAATCAGTCCTGAGCTGGCAGCACAGAGACCTACAGTGGTCTCATGAGGTTTTTCCATCGCACAATTTGGTTGACTAATCTATAAATATGTATTTGCACAGAAACATTAAAGTTTTCATACTAAGCCGAAGAAGAACAAATCTTACCTGGGAAGTGCCAGACAGAGTCCTGCCCCACAGCACTTGGGTAGGAGATAATGGTACCAATCGGCTGCATACTGGAACCCACTGGGAGGTGCTAGTCTGCCTCCCCTAGAAAGAAAGAAAAAAAAAAACCATGTCAGCAATCTGTACAGAGCAGCACAGTGCACCTGTGACACTGGGATATAAAAGTATATATTTGGTCTTCTTTTCTAGTTCCTGGCACAAAGCTCCAAGAACCCTTGGAATTTCTGAGTGACTGGAGTGTTTTGTTATTCATAATAAGCCCCAGCATTTATGCTTACAAGGTGCCTCTTAGTGGATGAGGGAGTGGGCTGGTTGCCAGAGGAACCAAACAAGTAAGTAAAGGGTTAGAACTTTCACCTCAATATTTAAACCTTACAGTCACTACCCAGTGACATAGGTATATTGTTATTACCCTACTTACACAGATAAGAAACCAAGCTATGCATAGGATAAGCAACTTTCCAAAAATCATATAGTTAATAAACAGCAGGTTTAGGATTGGGCCCCAGGAAGCCCAACCCCAGAATCTATGCTCATTAATGGGATGAAAGGGCTCAGGGATTATCTCCAAGATCCCTTCCAGCTCTAACACTAGAAGTATAACCAATGGCAGAGTCATGAATCAATTAAAACAGCATATTAGCTGGCTGTGGTAGAGTAACCCTATAAGCCCAGTTAGAGAGCAATTTGGCAAGATCATGTCCTAAAATAAAAAAGTTTTTAAACAACTGGGGATGTAGCTCCATGTGAAACCACACATTTAATCCCCAATGCCACTATATCTATAAATAAAATAAAACAACGTATTGTAGGAAAAGGTACTTGGAATTAGACAGCACCAAGTTGGTTCTGTGTTCCTGTGTTCATAAACTACGTATTAGATAACAACCTCAATGCGGCTTTGTCACTTCTTCTATAAACACCTACTTCTTATAATTACAAACAATTAACAAACATAACTTGCAATATGTCTAGCTTAGTATTAAGAGGAATCTGATCTCTACTTCCTTATGAGTAGGAAAGAAGGGTCAGGGTGGAGTAGGGAAAAGTATTAGAATTTTAAACCTACAAATGCTTTCTAAGGTGTTTCATGTCCTAAAATTGTGCAACTGTTTCTAATAGGCTACTCACAGCACTTTATATTTGAAATCAAATGTACAGCTAAATATATTTTATTTCAGCTTAAGTTTGATCTACTGGAATGGTTCCCAAATGACTGTCATTGCTATACTGTTTTATTAATACTGACAGATTTACCAGAATGATGTCAGGTGCTCTTTTCTAAAAATGTAAACACGGGTTAAAATAAAACTAGAGTCAGGGCCAAAGTGCGGAGGAAGAAGAGGATAGTACAAGTAGAAACCATGCAAACTTTGGAAATTTTTCTAAAAAAAATTTAAAAGAAAATTTTCTAAAGAATTTCATCATGTTATTTCCAATGTCAACAAAAATTTTCTTTGTAATTTGGGTTCTACTTAATCTTGGGCCAATATTTTAAGTCAGTTTTTATGAGAAGGAGAAATCAACTCTGTCCTTTCTTTCTCCAATCCTATAATTCTTGTACAAATACTTAATTGAAACTACTAAGGTACAGAGAAAGGATGTCTGAATCCCAAGCCTCTCATTAAATTGCTGTGTGACCTTGAAATAGTTACTCAACAAGCTGGGTCTTTGCTTTCCCTTATGGCAAATGGGAATAATAAAAACTATCTTATGGGAATTTTCCAAGGAACATCTGTAAAAGCACTCTGATAACAGAAAAATACATATAAAGACATCATTATCATTATGAACATTTTTAAAACTTTTTTGGGGGGGTGGTTTACTGGGAATCGAACTCAAGACCTTGCGCTTGCCAGGCAGGCACTTGTGCAACTGAGCTATATCCCCAACCCTTCATTATGAACATTTTTTTACTGAATTATGTAAGCTCCTCTTTCCCACGCACACTGTCAAAGCAGCAAAATCACCTTCTTAATATGTTGTTTTTTGTGGTTTTGTTTTAATTTTATTATTTTTTTTTTCTTTGACAGGGTCTCACTCTGTAGTCCTCTGTGGTCTTAAACTCACCACGCCCAGCAATATGTTGTTTTTTTTAACCCCAGCCCAGTAGCCCATGCCTGTAATCCCACTGTTCTGGCACGTTGAGGCAAAAGGATCAAGTTCAAGCCCAGCCAGTGCTAATTTAGTGACTCAGAGAGACCCTGTCTCAAAAAACACCTAGGGATATAGCTCAGTGTAAAGGTCCTAGGTTCCATTCCCAGTTTTTAAAAAAAGTTATTTTTAACCTGGCATACTGAACCACTGGTCTTGGGGGAAAGCCAGTGTTAGGCTCCTGCAAGCCACTGGTTGCAACATTTTTGTCAACCAATCAATACACAACATTGTTCAGTGTGTGTTTCTTTAATAGTTATTTACATTCATCTCACAGCCAATAGCATTGTAACTGATTCCTGAGCAAAACTAACTTACCACGCTTAAGACACATCACTGCCTTCTTGCACTTAACGCTAACCAAAACTTGAGCGCTACTTTTGGGGGCCATTTCACACAAGGAAGTGACCAAACCAAGCACAAAAACATGAAAAATATGGCACTAAATAGACCATGAAAAGGATATTTATTTACAACATGAAATCTGAAAAAAAGAAATCAGACTTGCCTTGTTTGGCATCAGCTGGGCATGTGTACATTAGTGACTCAAATTTCTCGGCCATCTGTACACATCTACAAATGACTGAAAGTGCTATGAGCTACCGGTTTGGAGGTTACAAATAAATTTCAGCAACTAGGTAAATTCACAGATACAGAATACATGAAAAAGACTGACTACAGTCACCAAATCTACTCTATAATTCCCCTGCCATATCTATATTCTGAATCCCATGGTGTCTAATTCAATTCCACAGTCCAGAGGCAGAGACAGATACTATTGTAACAAGTCTCCTACAAGTTATAATGTGACATGCAATGTCACCAGATGGGTCTCAGGAGGTCCCTCAAAGAGAGGACAGAGACCTCATCTCTCCCTGTGGAACTGGTTTGACTCTCATCATAGAAAAGTATTTCAGGATGTGTCAATGAGAGGCATAGGCTGACTTACCAGGCAGAGATAGAAAATAAGAAAAAACAGCCAGGTATGGTGGCTCTTGCCTGTAATGCGAGCACTCAGGAGGCTGAGGCACGTTCGAGACCACAAGTTCGAGGCCACAAGTTCGAGGCCACAAGTTCAAGGACAGCCTGGGCTACGTAATAAATTCAAGGTCAGCACAGCCTGAACTACAGAGTGAGACCCTATCTCAAAAAACAAAAGTAAGGAAACAAACAAACAAGAAAGAAAACAGAAAAGGAACTTCAGCCTGAGGAGTTAGAGAGGGCACAGGTCTGATGAGGATCAGACTGGCCCATTAACAAAAAAATGAGATCCAGTTGTATGAATTTACTGGAGTGAGCTGAGTCTTGAGGGTACAATGCCATCTCCAAAAGATGATTATTTCTACTGGGGGCTGCCTCGGTTTTGTAGAAGTCAACCTCCCAAGATGATCACAGGTTTAGGGCAGTGATGGCAAACTTTTTAGAGCTTTCAGTGATAAGAAACAGCCCACCGTGACACACATGCCACAGGTTCCCCACCACTGGTTGAGGGCAGAGGACTGGAGACTACTGTGCATTACTGATAGATGAATGTCCCAGTAAACCTTTTATCTTTGGTTCTCAGTCTTGAAGGGGGATAAGATAGGTTATGTAAATTTTAAGGATAACCAACCTTGTTTTGCCAACTTTTAGACAAACACACCATAAATTATTAGTTTGCCTATACGTAGAGCTAAGCAAGGACCTGACCCAAAGTGTTAAGGTAATAAACGAAGGGGAAAGCTTTGTTCTAATTCAGTTAACTATTGGGCATCTATAGGCCCAAATGAAGAGTCGCTATGTTTTAGCAAAATTGGTTTTTGTTTGTTCTGTGGTCCTGGGGATTGTACCCATGGCCTTCACATGGAGCAACATCCCCAGCCATTTTTTATTTTTTAGACAAAATCTTGTTAAATTGCTAAATTCAGGGTGGGCTTGAACTTGTGATCCTCTTGCCTCAGCTTCCCAGAGTACTAGGATTACAGGTGTGCACCCCCTTGCCCAGCTCCAAAAACTGCTTTTAAGTCCCTAATTATCTAAGAAGAAAACACAAATCACTCTCTTAATAACAGGTTGAGAGAGCCAGGTGTGGTGGCACACATCTGTAATCTCAGCACTCAAGAGGCTGAGGCAGGACAATCACTGAGAGTTCAAGGTCAGCCAGGGCTACCTAGTGTGTTCCAGACCAGCCTAAACTGCATAGTGAAACCCTGCCTCAAAAAGACAAAAAACAATAAATAAATAAATAGATAAACAAATAAAAAATAAATAAATAAATAACAGGTTGAGACCCAGAAGTTTGTCCTCTGTCCCCATGGTGGTCTCTGAGTGTCACTCCAAAAGGATACTTCCAGACAGGAGAAACAGAAAATATTCAACTATTCTTTCAAAAAGTATTAAGGCTACAGGTATAACTCAGTGGTAGACACAAGGTTAGCATATACAAGGCCCTAGATCCCTAGCACCAAAAGACAAAGATTTTTAAATTACTGAATATACTTCCTTTATTACTTTGTTGAAGGTGTCTAACCTGAGCTTTCAAAAGATTCACATATAGGAAAGATTTGCACAAATCAGTAAATATATTAAGGGTGAGATATACAGTTTCTATCAGACAAAGGAGTTAACAAATAAGGCAAAGGAGAAGGGAAAAATAAACCTTATGATATTGGATTGGATTACAGTAATTGGTGTAATATATACAGATAAAGAGATACATGTATGGTCATGTGTACATATATAAATACACATGTTTCCTACACATGTCCTAGTAGGGACTAGAAACAATGACACCTCAGTAGCAATAAGCACATGTAGCTCATAGATTTGGTTTCTAAATAGCAATATCCACTAGAAGGAACTAATCTTCTTAAGGAAAAGTTGGCTCCTCAGAGCCTTAGCATTATGTGATCAGCTTCAACATCCTTTCTGCTTTATCACCCTTACCTTAGTCTAGGTCTTCATCACTTCTTTAGGAGTCCCTAAGTAGCTTCTAACCCTGAGAACTCTAATCTCAGTCTGCTCTGCTTGATCCATTCACAACTGCTATGAAGAGTGTATAGCCTGTGTCTACATGACCTGCCAAAGCCTCAGGCAGTCATAGGTGGGGCTTTTTCAGAGGTGGCTGGATCTAGAGTGTGTGACGCTAGGACTGATTCATGGTGCAATGCTAGGATCAAGAGCACTAGGATTAAGGGTGCAAGTGCTACCTATCCTAAGTATCCTGGATAAGAATAAGGGATAGAAAGTGCTGTGGTCTTCCCTTGCTTGCTTTGCCACCTTCTGTCTGCCATGGACTGTTTCTCCTCTGCAAAGCCACACTGCCTTGGAGCCAGTCAATTATGGACTGAAACCTCTACAAACTGCGCTAAATAAACCTTTCCTCCTCCAACTTTGGCTGCCAGGTATTTTGTCCCAGAAATTAGAAAAGTAACAGAGATCTATGAAAAAAAAAAAAATCTAGTAGTGGGAATACAAGTATTTACTACATTAGCTTTTACTTTCAAAATGTTGTTTTAAATTTTTAATAAAGAAATGAAAAAAGAAACATAAGTCTTTCTCTGATCAGTTGTGCTTGTAAGAAGAGAACATGAGAAAATAATTACAAAGAGGCACAGAGAAATTTGTATATGTTCATTACCTACAGTACAATGACAGCTTTTCAGGTGTATACCTGCATCAAGCCAATTAAATGTTACAATTTATTGTATGTAGTTTATTTCTCAATTTAATGGAAAAAGATTAAATTAAGGAAGAACAGTACATGGACCCAAAAAAACTTCTAAAAATAAATCTACTCTTGTTTAAAATACTTCAAAGGCTCCCCCTCTGCCTCCAAGATAAACCTCAAACTCCTAACCATGACACCCAAGGAGTCTTAGGCCATTTCCCCACAAGTAGCCCCAACTCCAGTCAGACTTACTTACACCTTCTTTTCTAGCATTATTAAATAATCTAATTCTTCTCTTCTATGTCCTTCCTCATTCTCTAATATTCTCACTTAGAGATTTCTTCCTTTGTCTTCATGTGTCTTTCTACTCTGCTCTCATATCTTTATCTGTACCTGTTACAGACTTCTATCATAGCTTTCCAAGTGTTTGCATTTTTTTATCTCTTCTATTAGATTATAAACTTGAGTAACATTTGTTTTCAATGCGGTGCCATGAATAGTTCCTAGAATGCAGCAGACATTCAACAGTTGCTGAATTAAAAAGGAAAGAAATCTTTACACATATCTTTACACACATCACAGTACCTAGCCTAAATTCCTTTTCAGAGTGGTGGTCAATAAATACCTGCTCCATTCTGGCTTACTGCCACCATCAAGGAATCATTAAGGCATTTCCATTGCTTTATCACTATATTTTAACATATGCTCAGAAGACCTCAGCGAAGCAGAATATAGTGAAAAGGACTTTCCTTATTTAAATCTCCATTCCGTCTCCAAAAAGATAAACAAAAATGAACAGAAAAAAGACTCAGTTAATAGAGGGCAGAAGAAGAGATGGTCTTCATGAATGTTACCACCTAAGAAGAAATGAATCTAGCAGTCCACATGCTCAGGGACAGGAAGAAGATAGATGGAGCAGCTATTAACTTCCAAGACAAATCAAGGTGTTCATTTCCAGTCTCTAGCCCAGTAAACTTCACACACACACACACACACACACACACACACACACACATCCTTACCTTAAAAGCTAGGTAATTTAGGGCATAGGGTACAGCTCAGTGGGAGGGCACTGGCCTCGCACCATGCATGAGGTCTTGGGTTCCATCTCCAACATGGGAGAAAAAAAAAAACTAATATAGAACATACTAGCTGACATATCGCCAAATGCCCTCAAATCTCAATTAGTAAAAAAAAAAGCTCAATTAGTTTCTGACTTGCTGTCAACAGTTACTTCATCAAGAGAATTTTGTTGTAGGTTATAAAAACTACTCAAATACTTACTGAGCAGCATACTGCACTTTGCTGAGCTGGCAAGGAATACAAGTAAAACTGCAATGTTTCTAAATCATATATAAAGAGGCTAAAATCACAAGTGGTAAAACAACGCAAAAGACAGCCTGGCAGGAATATTCAGTATCTACTATGAAAAACAGTGCTCTTGAACCAGTTTGTTAAAGACTTGCAAAATTTTAAACTGTCCAGTTCCTACATGATTAGAAACTAAGATCTGTGTCCACCTAACCTTTTTTTTTCTACTGCCACTTTCTTTCTCCTTTAATTCCTAGAGATCAAATTATGCTAGAAAGAGTGAATTTCACGAGGAATGGACCCAAAATACAAGATGTACAATAGCTTTCACATATGGGTGCTAACAGTCCAGTAGTCTTTCTTTAGTTCATTCATTCATTCAACGAATATTGATTATATACCTAGAATGTGCCGGACATTGTACTAAGCAAAATCAAAACTACCTACATAACCCTGATTCTTCTGCACCTTTCTTTCAATCTAATACTGTAGTCTATATTCCACTTAAGCATAAAGAATTGACTACGGTCTGTAAAACAAACTCAAGCTCAGAAGCCAAAAGGACTGCAAAGAGATAAATGTCCTTGTTTTTCACATAGGGACAAGAAAGCCCCAAAGTGTCTCGCCCAAGGTCACACCGTGCAACAGAAGCAGACAGGGACTATAACCCACGTGTCCCGCAACTCCATCAGTGTCTCCTTCTCCTAAGAAGGGGTTACAGACGGAGATGGAGGAATAGCAAACCTCATCAAATAAAGGTCCACTGTCCCTCTCTCCTACAAAGAGGGAGACGCCAGATCCAAACCAGGAGCAGGAGAAGAGAGAAGCTGACTTAGTTTCCCCGCGGAAAGGCGGCCACGCAGCCAAGCGATCTCACAGGCGCCGCTTTTGCATCTTCTTGCAGCTTCTCCCGCCCCGCCCTCTCCGACTCCAACCCGGAGACCCGGCAGGCGACCATAGCAAATTACTCCTAGACTCACAAGAACGCGCACCAGCAACGCCATGTTCCTCAGCAACCATTTCCGGGTGAAGGGTGAGCTTCCGGAATCTCCGCGGCCACTACCCCTTCACTACAGTGTCCTTTTACCAAAGGGCGTCGGAAAACCCCGGCGCAGGCGCACAGACGCCCTTGTACGCATGCGCCCGCGCTTGCTGTCTGCGCGTGCGGGGGTCAAGCCAGGCTGTCTTCCTTCTAGCTGTGTTCTCCCAGCTGCGCGTCACAGTGGCTCCAAACCTCCACCAACGCCACCTCCTGACTTCGATTTCTCATATCCCAGTTTTTATCTTCTGCCTACCTAACCTGACTTCTCAGCAACCCTTTGCTAGAGTCGCTCCTTTCCAGACCTCCGGCGGAAGTACCCATTTTCAACGGGAACTTAAAGGGAACAGGACTTTGGTGAATCCCAATATTTAAAAAGAGCCTAAGAAGGAATTTGAGATAAAAACTTAAGAGAGCAGAGTCCTGAGCGTTGAGGGAAGAAAGCAATCACATGCTGATCTATAAAGCTTGAGGAAAGGAGGAACTCAGGGTTTGTGGTTGGTTAGTTGATTGGTTAGTGGAAACTTCTTTGAATATTTTTAGGAAAGGATTTAGTAAAGTTGAGGATACTGTATAAAGAATCAAGGATACAAGGAGTTTCCCGAGGAAGTGACCTTTTCTGAGGAGAATGGCCTTGGCTAGAGAACTCTTTTTGGTATCGCAGGAGAAATAGAAGAGAGAAAGTGTGAATGTCCCAAGGGTTGACTGGCAGCAGAAGGCCAGAATGTTTCAATTCCTTTAAGTTCATTCAGTAAAAATCCATCCAGGTTTCCCTATGTACTAGACCCAAAATAATATAGATACTGGCTTCATGGACTCAGACTGTTGGAGGAAACAGGAAAGTTTCGTCAACCAGTGAAAAAAACTCTGCTAAGTGTTATGAAGCAAACAGCTAATGTAGAGAGTAAGGCAGAGAACTTCTTTGGACTGTGTGGCCAAGTAAAGCCTGTGAGAGGTGACATGTAGGATGAGATCTAAAGGATGAGAAGGAGCTAGCCATGGAAGTGACTTTGTATGTGCTTTTTTAAAAAATGTAAATGTATGTTTGTAAATATATTTTCTTACTTGACAAATTGAGATTATATATGTGTGTATGTCACGATGGCTTGAAATGTGTATACACTGTAGAAACTAGGGGTGGTAGCGCACACCTGTAATCCCCACATTTGGGAGGCAGAGGCAGGAGGATTACTGCAAGTCTGAGGCCAGGCTGGGATGCATAGTGAGTTCAAGGCCAGCCTGAACTACACAGCAAAACGCTGTCTCAAGAAAAGAAAAAAAAAAAAAAGAAAGAAAGAAAGAAAGAAATGTGCATAAATTGTGGAATAGCTAAATTCAAATAATGTGTATATCATTTTTTTGTGAGGCAACACTTCAAATCTACTTGCTGATTTTCAAGTGTACGGTCTACAGTTATTAATTCTAGTCACCTAACTGAAATTTTGTATCCTTTAAGATCTCCCCAGATCCCTTCAATCTCCTGGTAACCGCCGTTCCACTTCCAACTTCTGTAAGTTCAACTTTTTTAGTTTTCACATATAGGTGAAATGGTACAAAAAGTTGTCTCTTTTGTGCCTAGCTTATCTCACTTAGCATAACATCCTCCCAGTTCATCCATGTTGTCACAAATGACAAAATTTCCTTTTTTCAGGCTGAAGAGTATTTCAGCGTGTATATATAGCCACATTTTGTTTAGATTAATTTTAGGTCTTGGCTATTATGAAATCCTGAACAAACATTGGAATGCAACTGTCTCTTCAACATACTGACTTTATCTCCCATAGATACAGACCCAGTAGAGGGATAGCTATATTATATGACAGTTCCATTTTCAATTTTTTGAGAAACTTCCATATAGCTTTCCATAATGGCTATATGAATTTACATTCTTACCCACAGAATGCAAGTAACTCTTTTTTCCATCCCCATCAGCACTTATAATAGCTGTTCTAACGGTAGTAGTATTCACCGTGGTTTTAATTTGCATTTCCTTTATGATTAATGATGAGAATTTGTTGTTGTTGTAGTTGTTGTTGTTGTTGTCTTTTTGAGGCAGGGTCTCGCTATGCAGTTCAGGCTGGCCTTGAGCTCACTTCATAGCCCAGGCCGGTCTTGAACTCACAACAATCCTCCTGCCTCAACCTCCTGAGTGCTGGGATTACAGGTGTGTGCCACCATGCCCAGCCAATGATGAGAGTTTTTATATGCCTATTGACCATTTGTATGTCTTCTCTGGAGAAATGTCTATTTTTAAAGATATTTTTCCCATTTTACATTTGCTTCTGTTTTGTTTTGTCCATTGGGGATTGAATACAGGACTTCACACATGCTAGCAAGCACTCTGCTGCTGAGCTACATCCCCATCCATCTTTGCCTTTTGTGTGGTGGTCGTGGTGGTGGTAGTACTGAGGATTGAACCCAGGGCCTTCACGCTGATATGCATCCCTAGCCCCCATTTCTTATTTTTTTGTTTTGAAACAAGGTGTTGCCAAATTGTCCAGGGTGGGTTAAAACTTGCAGTCCTCCTGCCTCAGTCTCCCAGAGCGTTAGGATTACAGCCATGCACCACCACACCTGGCTCTCTGACCATTATTAAGTCACATGAGTTATTTTCTTGTTATTGAGTTGTTTTGGTTCCTAATGTATTTAGTATATTAACCATCTATCAGATGTATGATTTACAAATATTTTCTCCCATCTCACAGATGGTCTCTTCACTCTGTTGACTATTTCATTTGTTGTGCAGAAGCTTTTTGAGTTTGATGTAATCCTGTATGTCTGTTTTCACTTTCATTCCGTATGCTTCTGGGTCATATCTAGAAAAATTTTTGCCCTGACTGAGGTCATGGAGCTTTCCCCCTACTTTTTCCTCTAGTAGTTTTAAAGTTTCTGGTGTGATGTTTAAGTCCTTAATACTTTTTTTTTTTTTTTTTTTGAGACAGGGTCTCATCAGGTTCCAGGCTGGCCTTGAGCTCATTATGTAGCCCAGGCTGGCCTCAAATTCACAATGATCCTCCTACCTCAGCCTCCCAAGCGGTGAGATTACAGCATGCACCACCATGCTACCATTTAATACATGTTGAATTGACTCCTATATATGAGATTGGCATTTTATTGTGAGATTGATACATAGTTAGATAAATAGATAGATGTCAGTTGTTCCATCATCATTTATTGAAGAAGCTAGTAGCAAGAGATTACAGGCATGCACCACCACACCTGGCTTGTTGTTTTTATACAGAATATAAAGATACCCCTCATTAAGCTTCCCTTTGAAAGCTTTTACAAGTCTAAATGAAGACGTTGTGCACACAGTAGCTTATATCTTCATATTGGAAACCCAGAGTGCAGTGCTTCTGCGCATAAATTAGGATGAATTTGATCACATATTAAAACAGGAATAAGAGAAATATTCTGGTTAAATTTAAGAAGCAAATGTGACACAAAAACTACCATCTTAGCTTTTCATTGCTGTAATAAAATACCTGAGGCAGTCTGACTTTGCAAAGGAAAGAGGTTTATTTATCTCACCATTTTGGGACTGAAGGGCATGGTACTGGAATTGGCTCTTCCAGTGAGGGCCCACTTGGTTGCATTACAGCACAGCAGATGGTGGTGGTGGGAGAATATGCAAGGAGCATGTGTGAGTGTCAGCAATCATGTTGCCAAAAGGAAGTCAGAGAGAAGGAAGTGAGGCCAGGCTCAAGCTTTTTATCAACACTCTTATGAAAACTACCTTAATCTCTTCGTAACAGTGACATCCTCGATTGACCCAAGGACCTTCCACTAAAGCACATCTCTTAAAGGTTCCATATCATCTCCCAATGATGTCACCCTGGGGACCAAACTTCCAACACATGAAATTTTGGGGCACATCCAAATATAGCACATACATACAAGTCAGTAATCCACACAAGATGATGGTTTAAAATGCTGGTAACAAGAGAAAAGATTTCAAGAGAAGATTGATATGCCATTTCTTTGCAGATGATCTATTTTCTCTGTGCAAAAGGGGCTAATTCTACTCAGAGGAGTGCCAGTGTTCTGTGATGTACTTGAGAAGAGAGGAGAAAGTTTACAGTTTAACAAAATGAAAGAAAAGGGGCCAGAGAAAAATGGAGAACCTAGCTAGACTTGGATACTCTTCCCTTTCAAATTTTTGTGTTGGTACATTTGCAATACATATTGAATACATTCATCAAGGGAAGTTGGTACATATACATGTCACATCTTAGTCCTTTTTACTTCCCTTTTGCTTTTTAATTTTTTGGTTTTTTTCTTTTTGAGACGGTCTCACTATGCAATTTAGGCTGGCCTGGAGCTCATTTTGTAGCCTAGGCTGGCCTCAAACTCACAACGAACCTCCTGCCTCAGCCTCCTGAGTGCTGGGATTATAGGTGTGCACCACCATGCCCAGCTTGCTTTTTAATTTAATTTTTAAAATTTTCTGTATTGGGGATTGAACCCAGGGGTTTTACGCTAAGCTCAATCTCCAGCCCTTTTTAAATTTTGAGACAGGGTCTTGCTAAGTTGCCCAGGCTAGGCTTAAATTTAACGATCTTCTTGCCTTAGATTCCTAGAGTGCTGTGATTACAGAATTACTTATTAATTTTGGGCCAGGGATGTAGCTCAGTGGCATAAGCGCTTGCCTGGCAAGCCTGAGGTCATGAGTTCGATTCCTGGTACCAAACACACACACACACACACACACACACACACACACAAAGAATTACTTATTAATTTAAAATTAGTAGGTGTTATGTGAGTACATTCTCTTTTCTAAAAATTGGCACATTGCAGATAACAGGTGCTTTTTACCACCACTTTAAATCCAGTCCTTTCCAGCCTCTTTAAAATTGAATTTTCTTCCAGGTCTTTTTTAAATTCATGTGCATGTTTACTTCCTCAAACAACATACCATTTTGTTGGTTGTAGGGTTTTTGTTCTTGTTGTTCGCAGTACTGAAGATGGAACACAGGGTTTCTGCATGCTAGGCAAGTGCTCTACCACCAAGCTACACACTAACTCCACTCATAGCACTCATCCCCACTCGGAGCGGGGAGGTGAATAGGGGAGATTGAACCTAGGTCCTCAAACACGCTAGGCAGCTTCTCAGCTACGAGCTACATCCTTAGCCCTTTTTATCTTGAGACAAGGTCTCACTAAATTCCCAAAGCTGACCTTGAATTTGCAATCTTCCTGGCTCAGCCGCCTGAGTAGCTGGAATAGCAGGCATGTACCACTCCACCTGACTCTTTAACAGAATCTCACTATTTTTACCAGGCTGACCTTGAACTCGTGGGCTTGAGTGGTCTTTCTGCCTCAGCCTTTTGAGTATCTGGGACTACATACCCATGCCATGGTGCCCAGCTGGGTAGCACTTATAGTGGAAATTATTTATTTGCATTATGTACAATTAAACTATAATTTTAAAGACAGTATTGTTTAGTCAACAGATTCAATGAAGTCATATTATATACCTATTTAACTAACTTCTTAGGGAAAAAATAAAGAAGAAGAAAGAAATACTGAAAACACTTCGGTAGTCAAACTCACAGACAGAAAATGGGTGATTGCCAGAGGCTGGGAGGTGACGGAAAATGGAGAGTGACTGTTCAACGGAACACACATTCAGTTTTACAAGAAAAGAAAGTTCTAGAAATCTGTTGTACAACAATGTGAATATAGTCAGCAGTGTGAACTGTACACTTTCAAAGGTTTAAAATGGTAGGTTTTATTATGTGTTTTTGAGGTGGAAGCACGCATTTGCTGTTCCTACACCTGGTCTTTGTCCCTTCTACCTTTGTCTCCCAGGCTGAATGTGATTCTACTGTTAAAGATAAATATTTTTCTTAAAACATGGGTCTAACATCCAAGCCAACTACTTGTGTGAACCCAAATCAAAGAAACTATTCTCATATTGGAAGGAAAAAATGGTCATGTTGAACTTGTCAAAAGAAAAGAAAATACAACATTTAAAGAAATTTGAAGGATCATTTTTAGTTTATGTTACGGCTTGTATCTAGATGTCCCTCCAAAGCCTCATGTGGTCATAGGTGAAGAGTTTCAAAGGAGGCTGGATTAGGAAGATCTGGGATTAAGGATGTGATGCTGGGATTAAGGGTGCCCCACCCTGGGTGTGGGTGGCACCACTCCAAAGGTGAGTAGCCTGGATGGAATGCAAGGGACAAAAAAAGAAAACTGCTCTGCTACTTTGCTGCTTGCTGCTTTGCTGTCTGCTGCCTGCTTGCCATAAACAAGTTCTCCTCTGCAATGCCTCTCTGTCATGCCACCCTGTTTTGGAGCCAACCAACTATGGACTGAAACCTCTGCAAACTGTGAGCTGAAATAAATGTTTCCTCCTTTAACTTTGCTTGCTGAGTGTTTTGTCTCAGCAATGAGAAAAGTAGCTAAGACAGTCTATGAGTATAACTTGAATATCCAAATATATTATGTATATTATGAGATCCAGGGAACCAAGTTTTACTATTGTTCTCTTTTCTCGCTATCTCTCCTATGAAATGTTTGCCCTCTGAGGCTCTGACTACTCAGTTTCCTCTCTTCTCCAAGTCAGCACCTCTCAGAAGGTAAGTGGAAAGCATCAAGTAACCATACCTGAGGGACTCGGCAGCTCTCAGCTGGAGCCAACCCTCTCAGTCAGTGGAACCAATCAGCAATGTGGTGTGATTTGAAGGGTGTGAGGATGTGCCCTCCCCACTTTGTAAACTCACTGTCATTCATCTGCCTATATGGTCCCTCTATTGAAAATACCTACCTTCAACCCCATCCAAATTTCTTTCCACCTTCAGAGCCATTCAAGTCTCTTATCCCTCATGAAGCTTTCCTACAAGTCTCTATTCACTCCTCACTTGACCATTCAGTAACCTTCTTTCTCTATTTTCCTGTGGTTTTTGAATCATTCTTTACTTTTTATATTATTATTTAACATTTCATGTTTGTAGGCCTTGACTCTCCCATTATCAGCAATTGTAGTGTGGGCTTGGGGTGTAGCTCTGTGGTAGAGTGCTTGCCTATCATCTGTGAGCCCTATCGAAGTTACATTTTTTGTTGCTGAGACAAAATACCCAACACCCAAAGTTAAAAGAGGAAAGCTTTATTGTAGCCCACAGTTTAGACAGGTTCACTTCATAGCTGGCTGGCTCCAAGATAGGATGACATGGCAGAGGGGCATCACAGAGGAGAAATAGTTGGTGGCAGGCGGAAGACACCAAAGCAGCAAAGTAGTGAAGAAGCAGCAGCACCATCCTGCTCCTTCCTTTTATCCCTCCCAGACTAGCTGCCCTTTGGATGGTGCCATCCACATTCAGGATGGGCCTTCCCATTATTCATACCCAGAACTATGCCAAAACAATCAGTGGACTAGTTTAGTAATCACACACCCTTAATCCCAGCATCGCATACTTAATCTCACCATCACATGCCTCTGAAAAGCCCCACCTATGGACACATGAGGCTTTTGGGGGAAAGCCCTAACAAGGCCCAGGGTTCAATCTCCAACACCACAAATACTAGTACTACTAATAATAGCAGTAGTTAAGGTTTATTGTGTGTTTATTAAAAACCAGACATTATTCAAAAGATTTGTATACACATTATGTATAACTCTCCCAACATGTACGTAACAACCCTACAACATAAGAACTATTATTATCCCTACTTGATATATGAGCAAACTTGAGAAAAGAAAGATATGGTGACTTTGCCCAAGGTCACATGGGTATGGATGGAATTTGATCTCAGGCAGTGTGACACCAGAGCTCTGACCTACGTTCAGTGTGCATGATTGCCAGTAACTCTTGTGTTTATCTAGTCAGCATCCCTCTACTGTACTGCCACTTTCTCTTCCCCTAAAACATGCTCAATCTCTTCTCTAAATTCCCAAGTAATTATCCAACCTCTTTTTGACAATAAGGACTTGATATTTTGCCTTTTCCACCTTCAGACTTTAAAAGTTCCCCTTTATATTCATTGGAAATGTGCATAAGGAAAAATATAGTATTAGTAGCTCATCTGTATAGTGAGGATCACAGCAGCTGTCTCCTTGGATGTTTACAGGAATGAATGAAAGGAGAATGTAGGCATAAGAATGAAAGAATAAAAGCATGGTCTCAATTGGTGATATGCCTCTTTGCATAGGTCTATCCCCTGTAACCATACAAATTGATCACGTCTCTTTCACGCCTGGTAGTCTTTCAGTTCCTAAAGGCTATGATCATGTTTCCTCTCAGCTGTTGCTGCTCTTTCTTCCTCTTCCTCCCTCTCTTCCTCCTCTTCTTCCTCTATTTTCTTCAGCTGTATCTCACAAGACCTTTCTAGACAGCTCACCATCATCCCATCACACTTCCTTCATCCTTCCCACTGTGTCATAGGTGAAGAAGTCAAAAAATCACTGAACAGAGCAGAATCGTTGTCTCCTTGGGTCTGTGCACCACATGTCTATTAATGAAGCTGACAATTTTTGTTTTGTTTCATTTTTCCTGCAGTGCTCAGGACCAAACCCACCACCTCACATGTGCTAGGCAAGCACTCTGCTACTGAACTACACTCCCAACCCTGAAGACCACGCTTGTGTTAGCATTTAGGTGGCCATAATATATTCAGTTAACTCCACTGAATTCACAGCCACCTCCAACACTGTTTCTTTCCAATTTGAAGTTGTGAGATCCCATCTTTTTTTTTTTGGTCTTTTTGAGACAGGGTCTCACTATGCAGTTCAGGCTGGCCTTGAGCTCACTTTGTAGCCCAGGCCGGGCTTGAACTCGCAACAATCCTCCTGCCTCAGCCTCCCGAGGGTTACAGGCATGTGCCGCCATACCCAGTGAGATCACATTTTTTCACATCCAGTTGGTTTCAGTAACTTAGATGGATAATTTGACTTTTTTTCATATTTTATTTCATCTGCTCTGATTCAACCTCTATTACCCTGACATCCTTAGGGATCTTAATTTTCTCTTTCATTTATGCCTGGGTCTTGAGGACAGAATCACCATGAGGTAAGAAAATTCCTATAAAGTGCTAAGCACAAATGGCTGGCACATGATAATTCTCAGAAAAACATGAACAACTGTGGTAGTCATTTTCCAAACACTCAGCACAGGACCTAGCCCATTGTAGATCCTCAATAAATAGTCACTGGTTAATGAATGAATGATTAGATCAAGGATAGGTAGAATGAATAAATACCCCCTCTCCAGAATCTCAGGCCCAGTAAATAGTATATTATTCCTCAAACAGGAAAACTGAGGCTCAGAGAGTTTAGATGATTTGCCAAAGGTTACTCAGCTAGACTGAGAACAGGTAGAGGAACCACTGGTAGAACTGAAGTCTGCCTGATTTCAAAGCATGTGTGACTAATCCTTCCCCACCATGCTTCCTAACATCTGCATTCACATCAGCAGACTTAGTAGAGGAATCGTATTAAAGTCTGAGAGGGGGCTGGGGATTTAGCTCAGCAGCAAAAGTGCCTGCCTGGCATGCGCAAGGTCGTGAGTTCGGTTCCCGGTACCGGAGAAAAAAATAAAATAAAATAAAGTCTGAGAGGTTTCTGAACACTTGTGTCACAAACCCAGAGAATTTGATTTGCCTGTTGTGACCCTGGGTCATGGAGATGTGGAAAGGAGCAAGAAATGGGGAGCAGAGCACTAGAAGCTCCCTCTCTCTTCCTCTCTGGGCCTTTCATGTTCCCTGTCCTAAATTCTGCTCCACTATTTCTCCCAAGGAGCTAACAGCATGGTATGTCCCTAAGGAGATACTATGGAGACCAAGGAGCCAAGACCCAGAGAGGTGACTCAACTGCTTGCCAAGACCAGGGTCAGGACAGTCAGGGGCCTAGAAGAGAAGACACAAAGAGTGAGGAGACCCGTGGTTGCCACTCTGCCTCTACCTCTCTGGGTATCAGCTTCCTATCTGTAAAAGTGGCAAGGAGATAGTTGTCATCCTGCCTGCTTCTTAGGTTGGGATGAGGAACAACAATGAAAACAGGTAATGTTCACTCAGAGCTGCCTTTGTGCCAGCTACTGTCCTGAGTGCCTTTCATAGCCCTCCAGTTATCCCTATGAAACAGGTATATTGTTTACCCCCACTTTTTGTTCTTTTTGTAAATAAGGAAACCAATGCTGAAGGCCTCTAACTCTTAAACCAATCTGAAGTTTGAAACTGCGGCCTCGTGAGCCCTTCAGAGCTGAGAGACCAGGGATAGGAATGCTGCAGCA
Organism: Chinchilla lanigera; assembly: GCF_000276665.1. Classification (NCBI taxonomy): domain Eukaryota; kingdom Metazoa; phylum Chordata; class Mammalia; order Rodentia; family Chinchillidae; genus Chinchilla; species Chinchilla lanigera. The sequence continues at coordinate 25,998,946 of NW_004955422.1, read as the reverse complement.
TGAAATAAGCCTGAACTCTCCAGAAGAACGTACTGCACAGGTATAGGGCTTCTTATAATTGGGGCTGGAGGTTGGTGCTGGGGAAGAGCCTTTCCCCAGGAGACGGTTGCACAGATCTCAGAGTTAGGATGCAAGGGCTCCCCCAACCTTCGGATTGAATCTCCAGAGGGGAAAGTGGAGGGAGAGGCACAGTTTAAATTGCTCGTGTATGGAAGAGAGTTCTGGGGCTGGTGGAGGTGAGAGAGCAAGCTCCTAGGCTGTCCCTCCAGACTGACTGCTGTCCATTCAAAGCCTAAGCCTTTAAGCAAGAAGGCTACTGACGTGAGCTCAGATGATGCTCTGCTGAGGTTAAGACAAAGAGAAGCTCCAGTTCTGTCCTGTGTTGCCAAGAAACCAGGGACACAAAATCCAGGAAATCAGAACTTGTGGCAACTGGTACCACCCGTGACCCCTTTGTTCTCTGTCTCTCTGCCCTTGGGTTTCCTGCACCCGATACTGTTCTCCTTGTACCCATAGCCATATCCTTGGCTTCCCACACCTCCCTGTGGCTCATTCTCCTCTCACGTACCCCAGGACTCTCTCTGCCATGGCAGCTCCTTTGTTTATCTCGAGTTCCCAGGGCCACCACCAGCCAAACACAACAAAGCCCAGCCAGGGAGAGCTCGGCTCCAGAATCAAATTGGCCCCTCTGGGACAGGTCTCCAAACCAAGGAGGCCGCTCAAAGGTAGGCTGTCCCATGAATTGGGCTTCAGGCCCTGACAACAACCTTTCAGGAGTGGAGGGAAAGGACACAAGATCTGCCCATAGCTGGGCAGGAGCCCCTACTATTGAAACAGCTCTGGCTGGGAGCCTTGAGAATCAAAGGCCCAGCTGCAGAAAGGTAGGGAAAATTTGTGAGGCCCCCAAGGAAAGGAGCCAGAGGCTTGGACTTCTGGTTTTGCCCATGTCTCTCCTCAGCCAGGTAGAGCCTGGCCCTGAGACCTTGGTCTTAAGCCTGAAGACGGAAGTCTCTAAATTTCCCCACCAGGAGGCTGTGTTCCTCTCCCAGAACTTGAAGTCCTATACCTCGCCCAAGATTCTAGTCAATAAAGGAAGTGAACATTTACCCTGGGCCAAGGCCCTAGCAGGAAAAACTGCCAGCAGGTGCCTGGCCCTTGTCTGTCTGAGGCCAGTGGGGAGTGTATTTATCTAATGTATAAGTGTGTACTTGTAGGATGTACATGTAAAAGGAAGGGGCTCCAGTTCTGACTCTGGAGCTGTGGGAGGTGATGGGTGAGCAGCGAAGGTGCAGAGCTGGAGGGCAGCCAGGTCACAGACGAGTTCCTGTGAGGAATGGAGGTCATGGCAAAATGCAGATGCTCCATAGAAAAGAGGAGACCCCTGGCAGCCCGTATTTTGCAGTGGAGAAGTAGAAGGCCCTTTAAATGGTACCTAGTTAATTCCATATGGAGGGCAGGGGGATTAGGACAGATGTTGGTGAATGAAGTGGGGATGATTTTAAGAGAAACAAAACCCCTAATATCCTTCTCACTTTGGGATCCATTTTGGAGACAAACTTGAGTAAGGAATATAAAAATCTAACTCTGTTGCCAGGCCCCAGCAGAGCAGAAAAAAAGTTTGGGACCTATGGGCTTTTGGAAGGAACAGGAAGGAGGTTAGAGGTGAGCACCAGCCCTGCCCAGCTGTACTCTGCCTCTTCCGCTTCAGTTCCCAGGAGTGGGGGTGGGGCTCCACCATATACGTGAGGCAACCCACCTTCCCTCTGTGGGTTAGGGATTCTTGGAGGGGTCGTGGGTCTCCTGGAATGAAGAAGTCTGCCACAGTTTTAGGAACGGTTTTGCTTTTTATGTCATTAATGTACATTTTAATCTAACAGTTTAATGGCCTCATACATCTCATCTCTGCCCAAGCCCTCTCCCTGTCTCTCCCACCCCAGCACAATCAGCATCTCATCTGCCTCAAGGGCAGAAAATCACCAGGCACAAAGGTGACTCAAAGAAGAAGTGGCCCTGGAGATGCTTAGAATAGCACCTGACCCCCAGGAGAGTCCAGAGGCCAAGGAGCCTCAGGTAAGGGGAGACGGCAGACTGAGTCTCATTGGAAAGCACTGTCTTCTGGGTCTCAGTCTCATTCAGAGTCTGTCCCTTGAGGTCGTCCCTGCCAGTCAGAGCAGCAGAAGAGCAGAAATCCTCAGGTAGACTTGTGGAATAAAGGAGACCTTTAGCCCAAGTTACACTCAGAGTGGGCAAGGCTGGCGGAACTCCCTTCGTGCAGGCTGTGTGGATACTTCTGGCAGCTTCCCAAGCCTGCTGGGATTCCAAGAGTGTGAAGAGGAACTCTCAGAATGTACCACCCCAGAAGACAGACAGCCAGCACTGCTACCTGCAGCCACAAGACTCCACGACCATGTCCTCGTACTGCTTGTACACCACGTTGTTGGCAGAGTCAATGAAGAGGATGCTGATGGGACTCAGCCGTGTGGGCACGCAGCAGGTGGGTGGCGTGGACTCAGGGTCCATAGAGTTCATCAGGGTCTGGATGACCGCGTGGTTTGTGGGCTCGAGGTGAGAGCGCAAGGGAAATTCACACAGCCCTTCACAGTGGAAGGCCTCATACTCAAGGGGTGCGATGATCCAGTCATCCCAGCCCATGTCCTTGAAGTTGACATGCAGCGCCTTCCGACTACAGCGGGCCTTGAGGTTCTTGCTGGGTCGCTTGCCCTGGCGAGTGGCCAGTGGGGCTCGACGTTTCCGCCGCTGGCTAAACAAATACTCATATACAGTCTTATCGTCCTGGCCAGAGCGGGCCTTAATCTCATTAAAGAATAGGTCCCGTTTCTTGGTGCGCCCAAAAACCAGGAACAGGGCCTTCTCGTGGACCTGCCGGGCAGCCCGGTCAAAGCCCAGGCCACGGAGGTCCACAGCCCGGCCGCGTTCCCAGGCCTCCAGCTCCAGGCACAGCTGGGCTGAATTCTTAAAGTTTCGGAAGAGCTTCCAGATGTCAAACACCTCCCAGCCAGAGCCATCCAGGCCTGGCACAGAGCGCACATCCAGCAAGGCTGCCGGCTGCCGGCCGCTGGGGCAGCTGGACAGCTTCAGCTGGGCAGCCCGCCCACCGCTGGGGGCTACTGGCTTGGCTGTGTCTGAGGGCTTCTTCCGCAAGATCCGCAGCTCAGCCCCCAGCAGCCCATCCTTCTCCAGGGCACTAATGTCAAACACGTACCTCTGCTTCCTGACCACAGGGCCTCGATCATCTAGAGAGAACAGTCAGAAGTCAATTTTTGCAACCTCACCAGCAGAGCCAGCCACCTCCAGGCCTCAGGGGAGGGCCCCAGCTCTCTCCCCCTCAAGAGAGCTTTCTTTGACCTCTTCCCTACTGTTACAGAGGCCAACACTCCAAGCCACTAAGTGCCTTTTTCAGAATGAGGAAGCTTCCTACGTAGCGGACCAAGTAGGGATGTTTATCTGTAGATGTGGCTGTGGATGACTTGAGTGACTCTGGGTGTTTGTGACAATGATCTATGTGTATTAGAGCCATCAGCCTTATAACTGCCCTCTATCCCTCTTGTCTCTCTCTCCATCTGTGATCTAACATGATAGCTCATTGTGAGAGAGATGGAATGTGTATTAAAGTCACCCTTTTACCAGAGGAGGGACATAAAGTTCAAAGAAGCTAGGTGAATTGCTCAAAGTCACCTAGCTAGGACAAAATAAAGTTGGAATTCTAGCCTCAAGTGTTTATAGCCCATCCTGAGCTGCTTCCACTGTACCTTAAAAGAGATAGTGTTTTTGTTTTAGATGAGGCACAGAGATGAGGAGTGATTTAAGTTAGTTCACACAGCAAGCTAATGGCAAAGCTGGTCTACAACCCAATTTCCCTGGCTTCCTAGTCTAATAATTTTATCATAAATATATATGTATGTATGTATATATATGTATATATACTCATATATATGTATATATACTCATATATATACATATATATTTATAGTAAATATATATATATTTATAGTAAATATATATATATTTACTATATATAGGTATATATACGCATATTTTTTTCCTGCTAGGTGTGTGAGTGTGTGACAGTCTTTATGTGTGTGTGTGATTGAGTTCATCTGTGAATATGCAAGTAAGATGCATATGAGTGACATGTTACATGTATGTATATTTGGTCTTGTGTGAATATTTGAAGAGTGCATGTATATGTGTGTATGATTCCATGAATATACAGAAGAAGGAGTGAGAAGAGGTGAGAGACAGTAGTATCTGTGAAGCAGAAATCCCTGTTTTCTAAATACCAATTTGCTATTGGGTAACACTCATATATTGCTCTAGAAGGTAACTAATTAGGCATTTAAACTCTCCATCTCCCCCTTCCCCAGCTCCCTTAGTGCTGGGGGGCACAAAGACTTATTTTATGAGCCCCCAAGGGGTCACAGCTTTCCCTGGCTGGGCAGGCAGCCAGACTACCTCCCCCACCTCAGCCAGACCTGCTGCCTCTGTGCCTCCCCCTCCATCCTGTGTCATTCCCTCTACAGACCAGCTCTAATGAGGAGCCTCTCCCACTCTGCCCCTCCCCCACCCTGCCAGCTAAAGTCCCAAGATCAGAACCAGAGCAAAGGAGCCTCAAGCAACCCAGGCTACCAGTGGCCTATCTCCCTTCACACTATGGAGAAATTGAGGTCCCACAGCAAATCCAGAGGAAAAGCAGCCCAAGGTGGGCAGAGGGAGAAGTGAGGAGAACAGGTATTCTCCCAGGTTAATGATGAAAATGATCTGTGTTTAAAATAGGACACAAAGTTTTCACGTTTGAAAGGCTCTCAAAAGCACCCAGACCAGCCCCTGTGTATGTATACTGATGGTGAAATCTGAGACTCCAAGGTGAGAAGGGGCTTTCGCACTGTTAGACTCTAAGTCTGCCTCCTTTCACCGCTCCAAGATGCCCCCTTTCCTATCTTCACCTATTATGCTTCCCTGCCCCCCTAATTTGGGGGCAAAGTTGCAGATCCATGGTAACCTAAAGATCCATTTCTCTCTTTACTGAGAAAACCCTGGAGCTTGGAAAGTTTGGCCAACCCACATAGGTACAGAGCATGGCCCAGTAATCAAGAGTTTTGAAACATAGTCTTCAATTTTGCCACCAACTGGCACGTCTTATCTCCTTTCTGGGCTTTAGTGCCCCCGTCTGCACCTTGCAAGAATTGGACTTGGTGAACCCTAGGTGTCCCCTAGGACTGGCATGCCAGCAGCCTGGACCTGTCTGTGTGAGATAAGTTCCAGTCCCCCACCCCTGGCCAGATGCACACACTGTCCCTGGCTTGTGTGTCAGCCTCAGAGCTCTGGAAGCCCCTCAGTGCATGCACATGTCCCTCCCTGCCACCCTACCCCCTCACCTTGCCCTTTGTCAATAAAGCTGGTGATGGTGTTGGCCAGGCCAGCCTCCAACTTCACGCTGCTGTTGCTTCCCTTTCTGTCAGCATCGGACAGCGTCCTGTACAGCGAGAGCATGTACTCGTGGGGTGTGATGGGGGGTGGGCGGAACGGCTCCTTGGACTCTTGAGGGGGCCCAGGCTCCCTGGACTTCTTCAGCAGAAAGGAGCTGGGGACAGATCCTGCTTTTGAGGGTGCCTTGCCCCCAGGAAGCTGTCCTTTTGGGGTTACAGTCCGTGATGCAGCCTGCCTGATCTGAGGAGGGGATCCTTGCTTGGGTTCAGGGCCACCAGATCTAGGGGGCAGCTTTTTGGGTTCATCTTTCTTGACCTGTGTCTGCCCGGCGCCTCCCTTTGCCCTGGCATTGGCGGCCCCCCCACCGTAGCTGTGACCACCTGGCCTAAAGATGTTCCGGGCCAGGGGGGGCCTCTCTTTGGCCTCCGCTTTGGCCAGTCCTGGCCTGGCCCCCGGGGGTCTCTGGCCCAAGTCAGGGGCACCCAACACAGTGCAGATGAATTGCAGATCCAGCCAAGCCAGGTGCCAAAGCAAGAAAGTGAGGAGTTTGGGGAGTCTCATCCTCTGGCCAGCCGCTGAATGACACCAGAGAGAACAGTGGCAGCAGCGAAGGTGCCTCTGGCTTGGCAGGAAAAACCATGAAAGGAATGGATCTTCAGAAGCAGTGGCAGCAGCAGGAAGGGCTTTCTCCTCAATCTGAGACTCTTGCAGTCCGCCGGGCGTGTGTCTGTATCCAGTCCCATAGTGGAAATGCTCCTGTATCCAGACGTGCACCGTCTCCAGTCAGCAGCTGAAAATAACTCGTTCTTGAAAGGAGAAAGCCGACCGCCCCCTTTCTCCCGCACAACTGACTGAGAGCTTGAAGGAGGCTTGTATAAGGCTGAGAGATTTTTCCAAGAAGGAAGAATGGCGTAATGCTGCCTGTGTGCTCCAGTTTTTTTTCCCCCTAGTTTTGAATCCTTTCCAGTGAAAATACTTCACACACACACACACACACACACACACACACACACACACACACGGCCTGCAGGTGCTCAGAAAAATCTTTTACAAACCTGAACTCAGGAATTGGAAACGGAATTCCAACCCAAACCAATTTAATTACTCTCTGATGTCATGCTGTCTAAATTCATTTAAGTGCGATATATTTATGTGAAAAAAATCACCGCTGCCCTTTGGAGGCCACAGCTCACGGGGGCTCTTGGCACTGAGCCCCGCAGCGGGACTTGAGGCTTAGGGGGCCTCCCAATCCCTGGAGCAGACTCAGGGGTCTTCACCTCCACCTTGCTGCGTGGCCCACCCCACCATCCTGCAGAGCCACGCTGAGGAGTGAGCTCAGAGATCTGAAGCTGCAGAAGCACAGGGAGTGTGGGTTTTCAGCGAAGTCTTTGGAGTGTTTTTAAAGCAGTTTCAGTCCCTGCATCTAGTCTGGGACCTGATTGGTGTGTGTGTGTGTGTGTGTGTGTGTGTGTGTGTGTGTGTGTGTTGGGGAGGCAGCACAGATGGCAGCGTTTACCCACAGTTTCTTTTATTTTAATAAACTTGTGGTGACCCAGAGACAGAAAGAATATCAGTGCCCACTACACCCCTCCCCCTCCCAAATGCCATTGGCTGAGCTCAGATGATTCCTTCAGGCTTGGGGGCACTGCTACCCTGGAGTGCACTGCCACTAACCCATCAAAGACGTCCTCAGTTTTCTCAGACTGGCCGAATCCAGGGGCAGCAGTCCCAGCCTGGGGCAGCAGCGGCCCCTGCAGGAGGCTGGAAAAGCGATTTCCAACAGAATGCTTTGGTAGTTCAGAAGTCTGAACTCCAGCTGGACTCAAAGATTTCAAGTGCTTTGTTGAAGCACTGAAGCCCTTTTCCCTTTGGGGCCCTTCACCCTATTCTCCCCTGGGCAACTTACCACAAAGTTTTGAGGGGAAGCTTCTCCCTTCACTTGGAAGATTAGCCTCCTGTCACTCCCATGACTGGAGAAAGTTCTCCTCATCCTGAGACTTTCAGTTGGAAAGCTACCACCTCCAGGAAGCTCCCCGATTCTCTGCTGGAGACAATGACTTCCTTTGACACACTGGCCTACAACACTTGCACATTTTAAGAAGAGCAGTAGTGGGAAAAGCAGAAAAGCAGTCATCAGATAAGGTTCTTTTGAATCTTTTTCTTTTTCTTTTTCCAGTGCTGGATATGAACCCAGGGCCTCACACATACTAGGCAAACTCACTACCACTGAGCTACATTCCCAGCCCTCCTTCTTAATCTGAGATCCTCTGAGACAACCTAACAAATCCTGTTCATATGCTAAGGTTGGTTTCTTGACATAGCCAGGCACAGAGTGGAAGATGCCAGTGAGTGTCTGACAAATGGAGAGTACGGAATTCACCACTGGGGGTGGGGACATGGTCCAGCGGAAGAGCATTTGCTCAGCGTGTGCAAAGCCCTGGGTTTGAGCTCTAGCACCACAACAAACAAACCAAAGGAAAAAACCCTCAGTGCTGGGGATCCAAGCAGGGTTGCCATTCATTCCTTTGTGACAAACTCAGGGCCACTGAACTTAAAGCCCAGCAACATGACTCGGCCACTCCAAGTTTTGTATGGTGCTCCAGGTCAGAAAAGACAGGGGAGCTCTGCTTCTGCATGTCAGATAACCAATGTGCTTGGGCATGATCATGCATCCCTATAATTCCAGCTACTTGGGAGGCTGAGGCAGGAGGATGACAAAGTCAAAGCTAGCCTGAGCAACTTGCGACCCTGACTTTAAATAAATAAAATAAAGTGAAACAGGCTAGGAATGTAGTTCAGTGCTTTCTAGATTCAATCCCCAGTACCAAAACCAAAACCATCAGGCTCAAGTGACCTATGCACCACCAGGTTCTCTTTGGAGGGTACTTGAAGGAAGGGCTAAATCTATTACTAACTCCCAGGTCACCACACTTGGCTTCCCTTTTGACCCCCAATCCTCTCTGCATTCCCCCCTCCTCTCTATCCCATCTCTGTCACTGTCCCTCTCCCTGTCCCTTCCCGCTGGACTTCCTATCAGTCCCTGTAAATGGCTTCTAGGCCTCCAGAATCTCTTTCTTCCAACCCTCCCTCTACTTGAAACTTGACCCCAAGTGCCGGCTCATGTGCCATCTCCTCCATTCCCTTATCCCCCAGAAAAAGCACCTTCCAAACCGTCATCACACATTCTTTGCTCTTTTCCATTCTGGAAGCTCAAGGTTGCTCCATTTGCCGCCCCCTCCCGCATCTCCAACACAGTTTCTCCCACCCTGGGTACTTTTTTCATATTTTTATAGTAACTAATTCCTTACACTTGTCATAATCTATGTACATATATATGTTTCCCCATTAGGCTGTAACTAGACTCTACCATATTTAACTTTCAATTATTCGCAGCACTTGGCACAGGCACAGGGCCTGACACATAGCAGATTCTCAGCATGTGTTGTATGAATGAATGAATCTTTAACTGGCCTTTGTATACAAAAGCTAAAGGCCAACCTTCTGACACATCACGCTTTCTCTGCCGTACTTAGAGTTCCTCAAAGGGAGAGATTCTGTCTTGCCACAAACTAGGCATTGTATAAGCTCCATCTAGTGAAATTACTGGTGCTCCCTGGTGGTCTAGTGGTTAGGATTCGGTGCTCTCTCTCTCTAGTGAATGTACTTTCTCTTTTTTGGTACCAGGAATCAAACTCAGGCCTTGCTCTTGCCAGGCAGGCGCTGTGCTGCTGAGCTATACTGCTGGCCTGCTATCTAGTGAATATATGAGGGGTTGACTGAGTCAAGTAACCAAGACATCCCTCTGTGTGGTTTGATAAAGATCAACGGCTTTAGAGACAGCCCTGGTTTTGAATCTCGGTTTTGCTGTTTACACATTGTGTGACCTTAGGAACCCTCCCAACTTCTCTAAAACTCGGGCCATGGAGCACCACACTACTTACCTCAAACAGTTTTTTGTGGCGAATCAATGAAATTAATAATAGCCAGGCGTGATGGTGCACACCTGTAATCCCAACACTTGAGAGGCTGAGGCAGAAGGATCGTTGCAAGTTCGAGACAAGTCTGGGCTACAAAGTGAGCTCAAGGCCGGCCTGAACTGCATAGCGACATCCTGTTTCAAAAAGACAGAAAAATAATAATAATAATAATAAAACATCATTAGCTCAGAACCTGACAAATACTAATAATAGCTACTATTTTTGAGCACTTTTTCTAAGACAACCAGTGGCCTTTGTCTTCCATTGCTGTGTGTGTGTGTGTGTTTGTGTGCATGTGTTACTGGGAACTGGACAGAGGTCCTCATAAAAGCTAAGGAAGTGCTCTATCACTGAGCTATATCTGCAGGTCTTTTAAATTTTATTTTGAGACAAGGTCCTGCTAAGTTTGGCAAGCTGGCCTTGAATTTGCAATCTTCCTGCCTCGGACTCCTGACTGGCTGAGATTATTTCCATTGCCTCCTTTTTTTTTTTTTTTTTTTTTTTTTTTTGAGACAGGGTCTCACTATGTAGTTCAGACTGGCCTTGAGCTCACTATGTAGCCCAGGCTGGTCCCAAACTTGTGGCAATCTCCTCCTGTCTCAGCCTCCCAAGTGCTGGGATTACAGGCATGTGCTACCACACTCAGTTCCACTGCCTTTTAAAAAATTACTTTACTAGCCACACATGGTGGTACATATTTATAATCCCAGCACTCAGAAGGTGAGGCAGGAGGATTACTGCAAATTTGAGGCCAGCCTGGACTACATAGTTCAAAACCAGCCTGGACTACATAGTGAGACCCTGTCTCAAAACAACAACAAAAACAGCAACTCTCACAAAGTACTTATTTATTATTTGCTGTCACTGGCCATATTCTTATCTATTCCTCTTCACAACAACCCCGTGATGAAGGTATTCTTGGTATCCTCATTTTACACATAAAGAAGTTGAAGTTCAGAGAGGTTTAATTACTTGTGGAAGGCTAATTTTTACTTCAACACATTTTATACCAAGAATCCTACTCTAGCTTCTAGAAACGTAAGAAGTGACAGATTGGCAGGGGATGTTAGGGTTCTCTGGTCTTTCAGCCAAGGTCTCATCCCATGGGCTGGGACTTCGGGGGACACAGAGGATTCTCAGGCAGGCAGGACTGTCTGAGGACCAGGGAACTCCCAGGAAGGGGTTAGGGGCAGGGAAAGGGACTCTGAGTTTAGGTATCAGACCCCCTCCAGGGAGGAGCCCAACGTTCCTGCCTGGCTCTCACTATAAAGGTGACTAATCACTTTGGTCCCCTCTGGTAATTGCAACCAGATGCTGGCGCTGGCAGAGCTTCAGTCCCGACATGTTTAATTACTGGGACACAGTCCCCGGGTCCCCTGGGTCCCTCTCCCTCCCTCCTCCTGTCAGCAATATTAATGTCAAACTGAAGGCAGAGGATGGGCGCCTTGGGGAGCTGCCGCTGGCATGGAAATAATCTTTACAGTCCCGTCCATCATAGTGAACCTTCAGCTTTCATAAAGATTTCCCATTCATTATCTCATCGGCACCCCACAAAACATCCTTATAAAGTCAGCAAGCCAGAGCATTACTAGATGAGAAAACAGTGAACTAACGAAGAATAATAATGCCTTGCTTTTGCAAGCACTTAGCAATTTTCAAAGCGCTCTCACATTCATTATGCTGTCCGAATCTTCTGAGACCTCTCCATGAGTCAACGCAGCACAGCACAGAAGCTAAGAGCACAGACTCCGGGATGAGACAATATGGTTTTTGTCCCAGTGCTGCCACTTACCAGTTGAGTGACTTGGATATTCATTCATTTATTTACTTAATCATTCAGCAAATGAGCACTGGCTAAATAGCAATGGGCAAGACATCAAAATCCCTGGCACATTCTGGTGGCAGAGAGAGATAAATGCATAATTTCAAAGAATTCTAAGTGCTGCGTAGAAAAAAATTAAGCAAGGTGGAAGAGGTGTTTATTTTAGGAAGGCCCCACTGGGGGATGATGTTTGAGGAGAGACCAGGATGTGGTGCGGACAGAAGCCACAGGAAGGTCTGCAGAATGATTGTTCCGGGGGAGGTGATAGCAAACAAAAAGGCCCTGAGGAGTGTGCAGGGTGTACCTGAGCAACCAGAAGTTGGAGTGGCCAAAGCAGAGGGAGCCAAGAGGCAAAAGGTGGGAGATGAGTTCAGGTCACGCTGAAAGTGCATCATGTGTGGCCTTACGAGACATGAAAGTGAAGTGGATTTTATTTTTAGTGCAGTGGGAAATACAGTGGAGGATTTTAAGTACAACAGTACAAAGAGTGATCAAAATGTACGGTGAATGTTTAAATTTAAAAAATTTTACCACAGTAAAACACATATTGTCATTCTGTCCCCTCAGATGATTCCCCCGTGCTTTGAACACACTTGTCCCATCACTCTTGTCACTTTTTTTTGAGACAGGGTCTCACTATGCAGTTCAGGCTGGCCTTGAGCTCACTTTATAGCCCAGGCTGGCCTTGAACTCACAAGGATCCTCCTGCCTCAGCCTCCCTAGTGCTGGGATTACAGTCATGCACCACCACGCCTAGCTGTTTGTTTTCTTTTCTGAGACAGGGTCTCACTACATAGTCCAAGCTGGCCTCAAACTTGCTATGATCTTCCTGCCTCAGCTTCCTGAAGGCTGAGATTACATGCTTGTGCCACTATGCCTAGCCTGTTCTTATCACTTTCTGAAGCAGTTGTGGAATTCCTCTTTCGTGAGTGTCTTTATAAGGTATGATTTTTAAAAACATAGTGAGTACTGCCACTGAGTGCCAACCAACAGAAAGTCAGATTTATAAAAACACTATGGTGTGAAACATACACACCTATAATCCCAGTACTTGGCAGGCTGAGGCAGGAAGATTGCTATGAGTTTGAGGTCATCCTGGGCTATATATGAGTTCAAGGCCAGCCTGAACTGCATAGTGAAACCCTGTCTCCAAAGAACAAAAAGAAACAAAAGCTAAAAACAACTGCAATAAACAAACAAATAAACAAACAAAAAACCTCCAAAATATTATAGTGTGTTCCCACCCACCTTCTGGATATCGAACCACGCAACTTCTGGCTCTTCCCCAAAGTCAAAATGATCATGAAAAGGAATAAGTTCAGGACTTTGAGGCAGCCATGACAGCACAGCTAAAGAGAACTTCTGAATCTACTTCAGAAAGAGGCAAGAAGGATGAGATTAGTGTGCTGAGAGAAGCGGGGGGGATATTTTGAGGGGAAGTTAATGACAAAATGTTCTTTACTGTAATAAATTTTAAAGATTTAAACATTTCCCATGTTTTCCAATTTACAACTCATAACATAATGACTAAGAGCTGAACTACCTACCTTCAAATTCTGGCTCCCCAGTTCACTAACGGAGTAATCTCAACTAAATCATTGAATCTCTTTTGCCTCAGCTCAATAATAACATACCTAAAAACAACCTACTTCCTAGGGTGGTTGTAAATAAAGTTCTTAGAAAGGTGGCGCATGCAGGATGTGGCGGTGCGCATCTGCAGTCTCAGCAGCAGGTAGGGAGGGAAACAGAAGCAGGAGGGTCTCCAGTGCAAGGTCAGCCTGGGCCACACAGCAAAGACCCAGTCCCACCAAACAAACAACAGTGCCTCATGCACAATAAGTACCACATAAATGCCAGCTATTATTTACACTTTAAAAAATAACTTCTCTGAGTCTTATTTTTGTATTTTTGTGGTACTGGGGATGAAATCCAGGGCCTCCATCACGAGCTACAGCTGCATTCCCAGCTTTTTTAAAATTTTAAAATTTTGAGACAAGATCTCCCTAAGTTACTAAATTGCCCAGACTGGACTCAGACTTGCTATCCTCTTTCCTCAGCCTCCCAGAGTGCTGGAGGTGTGTATCACTCTGCCTGGCATGAAACTGTTCCTTTACACAAAAATTAGATTACAAATACATGTTTCACTAAACAGTTATAAGAACTGAATGTATTTTCATATGCAAAGCACCTATTTTTCCATGACTAGTATATAGTAGGTGCTCCAAAAATCATAGCTGTTTTTTTTAATTGCAATGTTAATATTGCCCCCATTTCATAAGTGGGAAAATTGAGTCTCAGACAAATTAAGCAACTGGCACGAGGTCGCGTACAGAGCTAGGACTGAAGCCAAGCACCTGCCTGAATCCATTGCTCTTCCCACAGCAAAGGAGGAGTGAACAGCCTATAGGCAGCAGCTGGCTGGAAGTTAGGCCCAGCCTAACCTTCCCTCTGTGCTGCTTTTAATCTGTGGTGCCTGGGCTGTTCTCACCCAGGGAAGCCCAGAGGGCGCTGGCAAGAGCACAGCCACCTCTGGTCATGCTCACTCCAACCACCTGGTTCGGGTCTTAAATCTCCGCAGGAGCAGCGATTGTTCAGAGCAAGCTCCCAGTGGCTCCCCCTGCTGAACTCCTTGGGAACCGCACCTTGTCACAGTGGGCCTCTTACAGATAAATCCCTCCCGCCAGGCTGCAAGAATGCTACAGTTCTACAATCGAATCGGAAGCTGGAAACTGTGTGTGCGCTTTTGCCTGTTGCAGGTGGGGGTGCGTGAGACAAAAAGCACATAGTTTTCACTTACATTCTTTTTATTATTATAGTTATTAGTGTATGTTAATTGTACAAAACAATGGGTTTCATATTTTCATAGATGCATATAATGTACTTTGATCTTACCCACCCTCCCTATTCTCTCTCACCAAAATCTATAGAATTAAAAAAGAAAATCACGCTCTTCTTACCCACTCCAGTCTTCCCAGTGGTAATCTGCTAGGGACCTGGAAATATTGTCATTCTTGAGCTCAGAAACCTCTCCTCCTCTCTTTCTCCATCAATTCCACCTTCTATTTTGCATATAAGAAGCCTAGCAGATACGGAGTTTTACCCCTATTTTTTAGCTGAGGAATGAGAGGCCCAGAGAGGGGAAGCAGTTTGCTAAAGGACACAAGGTTAAACCCAGAGTTCAAACCCAGGTGAGTGTGCCTGGCCAAGTCCAGGGTTCTTTCTGCCATCTTCCTTTTCCTGATTCCTGTCCAGAACCTTAGTGCTTAATTGCTTGTCACATGATGCAGCAGCTAAATTCTCAGATTTGGTTGGGTTTTTTTTGTTTTGGGGGGTTTTTTTTGGTATTGGAAATCGAACTCAGGACCATGCACTTAATAGGCAGGAGCTTACGCCACTGAGCTATATCCCCAGCCCTCAGGTTTGAATAATATTAAGGATCCATTTTTAAGGAGGAAAGGGCCTGGTCTTGTGAGAGCTGTAACCAACCATCATTTATTGGCCAAGTGCTGAACAGCGGTGAAAAGAGCTTATCTCTCTCAAAAAGTGTGAAGCTAGTGGTCAATTAGAGCCTTCCTGGCTGGGAAGGGACTGGGACTGGGAAGAAATCTGCCCTCTGAGGCAGGGTCAGGAGCAAGGACAGAGCACCCAACTCACAGAGGGTGTTGTCTTATTGTCTAACTGTCCAGTCAAGCAACTGGTGATGTTATGGAACCTGGTACCAAACCAAGTGGAAAATGCTCTGCACCAGGAGATTGAAAGGCAACCAACTTTATTATACCGGCAGGCTGATGGAGGATCGCTCCCAGAGCATCAGCTCAGAGCTGGCTTTGGGCTTAGTTTATATAGGCTTTGCAAACAGGAAATTTAAAAGTGTGGTGAATTTTTATTGGGTAGCATCAGTTATTCTTCATTGCTGAGCAAAAAGTCCTTGAAACCGGTTAGCAAACGGTATGTTCGGGGCCTGGAAAGTACAGGCTGTGCCGCAGGGTGCAGTCACACTGAGCTGGGTCAGTATATCTCCGGTGCAGTCAGTCAAGGCTGAGTGAGTCTAACAGACAAGCTATGTGGTGGGCTCCATGATCTCATTTTGTCCTAATGTGGTGTCAGACTAAGAGCTGACTTTTAATTGTTTTAAAATTTCCATCAAAGTGAGGTCAGCAAGAAGAGGTCCCAAGCCAGGCATGGTGGCGCACACCTGTAATTCCAGCACTTGGGGGGCTGAGGCAGGAGGATCGTTGCGAGTTCGAGACCAGCGTGGGCTACAAAGTGAGCTCAAGGCCAGCCTGAACTGCATAGTGAGACCCTGTCTCAAAAAGACCAAAAAAAAAAAAAAAAAAAAAAAAAAAGAGGAAAAAGTCCCAGAGGGAATTTCTGGCACTTCCCAGATGTCCCATGCCGCTGGATGCCACTAAGCCTTTGCACACACTCTACTTGGATGCCCTCCTGCTCTGTCTGCTCAGCACTTTTACCCTTCACAGTCAAGGGGTAACGTCTGTCCCCAAGAAGCCAGCTGCTCTCTCCTTACAGCACATGCTGTAATGTGTGTGAAGTGTTTGTTTCCTCACCTGCCTCCCATGTGAATTTCTGAACTAAGGCTGAAGATAGGGTCGATGTATTAGTGTTCTTTGGGTTCTTCCCAATGTCTGCGTCAGGATTTGGCATGTGATTTGTAATAGCCAAATCTTGAAACAGCCCAAATGCCCATCAGCTGGTGAATGGATAAAGAAGATAGGGTTTTGTTATACAGTGGAGTACTACTCAGCCGTAAAAAGATATGCTAAAGACATTTCTAGGAAAGTGGACACACCTTGAGACCATACTCTGAAGTGAAATAAATGGGACACACATGTGTAAATACCACATTGTCTCTCTGGTGTGAGAAACTGAAAGTGTAAATAAGGACCAAAATGTATAATAGGTATAGTGAAATAGGAAGAAAATGTTCAAATGGGAAGGGGAACAAGAGAGAGGAGAGAGGGAAAGGAAAGAAAGGAAAAGTTTTAAAAATAGGAAAACATGGAAACAAAGCTTTTGTAAATGGGGAGGGGAGAAAGGGTTGAAGGGAGGGCAGGGGAAGAGGAACAAAACCCAAGTTATACCATGTACAGGTGCAGATTCCCTATGATGAATAGGACCATCAGGCATATCTAAAATGTACTGATAAGCTCTGATTGAACACAAAGCGGATTCGGCCCAAGGTTGCTGCTCCGTCGGTGTGTGTTTAGTGGGGAATGGGTGGACTCAGATGGACAGCAGCGAGGGGATGACAATCTACTAAAAGAAATGTATCTTTGTGGTAACCCCAGCTCCACTTTAGGTTGATAGGGTAAAGGTTGGGTTTTTGATTCCATTGTCTCCTGCTGCCATCCCCGGCACATTGTCACTCAAGGTGCTGACACGGTGAGGGAGATGGGAAAAGGGTGCAGGAAGTCTACTGCAGGTGGCCCTGTGCTTTCCGGCTCCCACAGATGTCTAACGCCACCTCTGTCCATCGTCAGAAAACTCAGGGTGCTTGTAGCAGCGCCTCAGAGGTTCCCTGCTGGGCTCCTCCCTTGTAGTTCCCTGAGCAAAAGACATCTCTACTACCAGTGACCACTGGTCTAGCTTCTCATTCCTGGCGTCCCATGAGCCCTGCAGGAGCCCTGCTGAGCCGGATCTATGAAGAGTCTCCGTAGCCTGTGCAGTCTACGCATGTAGCACACATCTTCCCTCCAGAAAACCCTCCCCGCCAAATTCTGGGACAGTAGGCCGATCGCAACAGAGCAGTACTGTACTCCCCTGGGTCTGCCACCAAAGCAGTTAGCAGGTGTGCATGGGCTGTTCGTAGGTTTCCCAGGCAGGCAGCAGCTCCCAATCACTACGTTCCCCAACTGCAACTGTGAGAGATTCAACACCTCAAACCTTCACGGAGGCCCCTCCCTCTCCCAGTGACTTGGCTGGAGTAGTGCAAGGTAGTTGCCCATCAGTCTTCCACAAGGTAGGATGGGGACTCGGCCAGAAATATTGCCGTACAAGTTCTCTATCCTTCACACTCTTGACCCCTCTACATTTTTTTTTTAGACAGGGACTTGCTATGTAGTTCAGGCTGGCCTCAAACACACAGCAATCTTCCTGCCTCGGCCTCTTGAATGCTGGGACTACAGGCATGCGCCACCATGTCTGGCATCTTCTATGTTCTTACAATGGAGAAAGGCTTTAAAAACTTTAAAGCATATTTTAGGCTACTAGGGGAAATATGATAATTTAGCACCTCACTTTAAAATTTCACATATATATATATTTTTGTCTTTTTTTGTCTTTTTGAGACAGGGTCTCGCTATGCAGTTCAGACTGGCCTTGAGCTCACTTTGTCACCCAGGCTGGCCTTGAACTCACAACGATCCTCCTACCTCAGCCTCCCAAGTGCTGGGATTACAGGCGTGAGCCACCATGCCCGGCCTCACATATATAATTTTAAAAAAGAAAGTCAATCAGTCTAGGCTAACTTTTGTCATGATGTGGCCATCATGAACAAAGCCTTAAGACATAAAGGAAGAAGTCCAGTTAACCTGGAGGGGCCCTGGATTGGTTTTCTTTCAATGGATCCATTGCCTCTCTTATCCCAGCCTTGTTGGGTGAATTCTCTTCAGTCTGGTTCAATGGACAAGTCTGAATACTCTAATTGTGTCTAACCCAAGTCTCTCCCCATAGGTCTCTTGGGTATAAAATATATCAAATGATGTGTATGAACAATTGTATGTGTATTTTGTCTTTTTTAGACAGGTTCTGGCTATGTAGACCAGGCTGGCCTTGAACTCACTTTGTAGCCCAGGCTGGCCTCAAACTCACAGAAATCCTCCTGCCTCAGCCTCTTGAGTGCTGGGAATTACAGGCATGTACTACCATGCCCAGCCTGAACAATTATTTACATATCCGGAATATTCCTGGCACTCTGCAGGACATTTAGATGCTGATGTATTCTCTGAGCCTAGACACCCTCTGGGGGGCAATGTTACCCACTTTCCCACATCAGCAACTCCCAAGTTTGGTCTAGAAAATTCCCAGTTGTACCATTTTATTGTGTTTTAACACAGTTTCCAGCTTACTGTTGATACACTGTTATTATTCAATAATAGAACATAAAAGATATTCAATAAATATTTGCTGAGTGAATAAATAAATGGATAAGGGAGTGAATGAATTTCCCTTTATAAAAATCAAAAATTAGTGTTTGGTTTTGACACCTTCCTACTTTATTTGCCCCTTTATTGGTATGTTTTGTAGTCTTAAACCTATGTTCACTCCTATAGTCTCAAACTATATTTTGTGGTTTGCTGATAGATTTTATGTCAATTAAACTTTGGAACACTGAGACTGACCTGATTTATTCATTCACTGGATACTTATTTACCATGTGTCAGACTACACGCTAAATACAAGAAATAAATCAAAGTCTCCTAACATTATGAAGTTTAAATTTCAGAGGCTCAGGCAGGAGGATCTTTGTGAGTTCGAGACCAGCCTGGGCTACAAAGTGAGCTCAAGGCTAGCCTGAACTGCTTAGGGAGATCCTGTCTCAAAACGACAAAAAAAAAAAAAAGAGAGAGAAAAAATAAGTAAAGCAAACAAACAAAAAATCCAAACAAACAGGGCTGGGGATTTAGCTCAGCGGCACAGTGCCTGCCTGGCAAGTGTGAGGTCGTGAGTTCGATTCCCAGTACTGGAAAAAACAACAACAACAACAAAAAACCCCCCAAAAACCAAACCAACAAACCCAGAACAGGGTGGGTGGGAGTGATCTCAGCACAGCACAAAGTATGTGCAAAGGCCCTGAGGGAAAAGAATGTGGTATGTTGCTGGGTATAGGCACATGCCTATAATTCCAGCACCAGGAGGATCACCATGAGTTTGAGGACAGCCTAGGCTACATAGTGAGTTCAAGGCCAGCTTGAACTACTAGTGAGATCGCATCTTAAAAACAAAGAAACAAACAAGAGTTTGGTATTTTAACATTTTTGGTTGTTCTCCATTCCAAATACTGTAGCAGGAACATTCTTGCGCAAGACTTATTGTGGGGTTATTTCTCAGAGGTGGACTCCTCACCACTGATTCTTTGCATGTGGGTAGTTCAGTTTACTTTTCAGAATGAGTAACCCCCCCATTTTCCCACTTGCTTTCTCTTTTTCTCTAAGTAGCTATTGAGAACCTTTTGTGTTTCCACATGAGCAAGATATAGTTCCTAACAAAGTGTTCATGTCTCAGGTTCCCCCGCCGACCGCCACCACCCTTTTTTTGAGACAGAGTCTCGCTATGCAGTGCAGGGTGGCCCTGAACTCACTGTGTAGCCCAGCCTGACCTCAAACTCACAGCGATCCTCCTGCCTCAGCCTCCCTGCTGAGATTACAGGTGCGCACCACCACGCCTGGCTCAGGTTTCCTTTGGACAGCCTCAAAGTCTTCTTGACTGTTTCAGGCCAGCTATGCATTCACCCATCCATTAATTCACTTTCTGTCCTCAAGCAGCTCACAATACCACGTAAAACTTCCCAAAATATGTACTAATACATTAGAATCATCTTGGTATCTGCCAAAATGCAGATGCCCGGCTCCATCCTTGGTTTACAGAATCCTTTTGGGGGGAATCTGAGCGTCTGCATTTTAAAAGCTCCCCAGATTTGTTTGTTTTCAGTTCCTACTAAAAATCGAGAACCACTGAGTGGAATAAAGGCAGGCAAATGGAATGTAAACTCTAAGAACGTGCATGGACAACTTCATACAAAATGCCATAAGAGTAATGCCAGAGTAGTGGAGGGGATCGTCTAGAGGTAGTCATGGTTACATAAAAAAATTTAGACAAGCTGCAGCTCTTCGGTCACGGGCCATTCAGTCAAAGGTAACCCTGCGCAAAGGTATGTAAATAAAGCGCTGAGTGTTCCAAACGGCATTAAATAACTATCCTGTGTTTGTGTCGCGTGAAGGTTGCCTGGAGCATCAGGGCCCGAAGGTAGAAAAACCCTAAAACTGGTGCCCCGCAGGTTTCATCTCGACCCAGAAGCCGATTCCCTTCTGTTTTCACGCAGTTATAATCGGCTTCTCCGCGGAGCGGCGCGCAGGCGCACCTAGAACCAGGTGATTTTTTTTTTCACGCATGCGCAGTATGTAACTCTGAAGCCAAAAGGGTAATGATTGAGGGCAAGTTTTTTCCTGTTTTTAAAACGTTTCATTTTTGAATCCAGAGACTATGAAGGTCTTCATAATATCGACGATTATTATATCTCAATTTAATCCTGCTTTGCCTTCTGGACCTCTAGAGTAAGTCGGCTGCCAGTACCCAACATGGTGGAAGGCCCTACACAGGCACAGTCCGCCTATAGGCGCAGTACCCGGCGGGACGGGCCCCCAAAGGGCGGGAGTTTGGGGGCGGGGTCTGGGAGCCTTCCTCGCAGCGGGCCCCCGCCCCCGGCCCGGCCTTGTGGTGGCTGCGGCCGCCCCTGGTTGAGGATCTCTGCAGGAATCCGCAGGAGCCAATCGCGGTGAGATGGGGCTCGGGCAGGCGGGAGGTGCCCGTGTTAACGGTCCGAGGATTAGGGACCCGCCCGCCTGGGGCGCCCCCGGGGATCCCGTTTGGACAGCGGCCTCCCGACTCCCAGGCGGACCCCGAGGCCCACAGAAGGGCTGGGACGCCTGCCTAGGGCCCCCGGCCGCCCTGCCTTAGCTTCCCGCTGCGGCCAGCACTCTGCGCTCCAGTCCGCGCAGAAAGAGAACTTCCCGACCCTGGCGTCCAACAGCGCAGCCCGGCTGTGCGAGGCAGCTCTGCGCTCGCCCGCCCATTCGCTCCGCGCGCCCGGAGCTCAGCGAGTCTCTGTGCCCTGCAGCTGTGCACGTGATCTGTCCCAAGGCAGCTTCTCACCCGCCGCCCACGCGGGAACCCTGACGCCTAGGGACCCAAGTCACATCACCCCTCGGAAACCTTCCCGAGCCGCCTCCCCAGACTCAGCCACCCTCTCTTCCCTGCTTTTGCGCTCATGGCTCCTACTTTTCCTGCCTTTCTTTCACACCTGGAGTTCGGTCGTGAGACCTTATGCTTTGCTTTTTTCACCTATCTCACGGTCTAGCACATTGCTAATAATAGTAGCTAATATTTACTGAATACTTGCAAAATGTTAGGCTGCTCTAAACGCATCCATGCAAATGTCTATATAATCCTTACAGAGATCTCTCAAGTGGATTCTGTCTCTTCACATTTTACGAGTGAAGAAACTGAGGCACTCACAGGTTTGTGTTTTTTGGAGATTTTTTTGTTTGTTTATTTGTTGGGGTTTTTGTTTTGTTTTGTTTTGTTTTGTTTTTTGTCTTTTTGAGACAGGGTTTCACTGTGCAGTTCAGGCTGGCTTTGAACTCACTATGTATCCCTGGGTGGCCCAGAACTCATAACGACCCTTCTGCCTCACCCTCCTGAGTGCTGCAATTACAGGCATGTGATACCATGCCCGGTTACAGATAAATTATTGTGACAGAGTCACATAACTGAGTGAGTAGAGCTGGAAACGGTGCCCAGGGCATGTGATAACTTGGCTAAATTGCCTTTGGATTTCGTTAAGTGGCTACAGAATTGATTTGTACCCCAGGAGTTGGGCCAAGATTGTGATGTGCACGTTACTGAGAAGGCTTAGGGGAGAATTGATGTTTCCAAATTGATAGAGCGAGTTTATGACAAAGTAAAGGCTAGAACGGCGATTATCCTACTGCTAAGCCGCTCTCTGCCTTTCTTTGCTTCTTTTCATTCAGAAAGCTCTAGGCCTGGAGGTCATTATTTTACAGCCTCTTGGAGGTGAGCAGTGATTTCAGAGGGGAGGAGGTGGCTAATACAGGAGAGAGCATAGACTTGGGAATCAGATTGGGAGTTCAGCCTCTGCTTTGCTACAACCAGTTATGTCACTTTTGGAAGATCTTGCTTTTCTCAATTGTAAAATGAAGACAATAATCTTATCTCTGTTTTTTTTTTTTTAATGAAGATTGCAACTTATTTTGAGAGTAAAGTACTGTACAACTGTATGTGATCTTTTCTTTTTGAATGGCTATAAAACTGTCATTATTTTGCAAGACTATTGGTGTTTATATGGGTCGTGTTACCTACTGTCTTTATATCAGTCATTCAGTCACTTTAATAAAGAGCATCTGGCAATACCAGGCACTGGCTTAGAAGCTGGGAATACAGCATTCAATAATACAATGTTTTTGTGCTAGTGGAATTTACACTCTGGAAGATTATTACACATAATAATTAAATAGGAACAGATAAAACATGGCAAGTTAACTAGAAACACCAGTGTGTGTGGAGTGTCGGTTAGTTCAGATGGCTGGTTAAGGGACAGCTTCCTGAGAAGGTGACACTTCCACAGAGCCAAAGGTGGTGAGGGTGCAAATAATGAAGAGAACTGAGGGAAGAGGCCCTGACACTGATGGAGACGTAGTGTGTTTTACACACACACAGCAAGGGGGGCTGTAGCTGGAGGGGTATGAGCAAAGGGAAGAAGAGTAGGAGGTGGATTAAAACAGTTGGGGTTTGGGGTCAAATAATTAGGACCCTGGAGGCCATTATAAGGATTTTGGCTGGAGGGTTCTGAGTGGCATCATCTGTTTTGTGTATTTAAGAGATCCTCTGATTACTGTATTGAGAATAAACAATTTAGGAGGCATACTACTCTCTAGGAAGCATGTGTAGCAATCGAGATTATCAGTTATCTGTTAATATGCAAGAAATCATCCCAGAATTTAGCAGTTTAAAAAAATCATTTATTATCTTACATATTTGATCCAAAATCCAGGAGTGGGTTAGCTCACTGGGCCTGGCTTAGGATCTCTCCTGAAGCTGCAGTCAGGCTGGCAGCTGGGCCTGCAGTGATTTGAAGACTTCAGCTGAGGCTGGAGGACCTGCTTCCCAGATGGTGTACTATTGACCCAGCTGTTCCCCTTCTGAGTGTCTTCCCGGAAGAGTTAAAAACATCATACCACAACAGTACATGTGTACCCATGTTTATAGCCGCACAATTTGTAATAGCTAAATTTTGGAAACAACCCAAATGCCCATCAACTGAGGAATGGATAAAAAAGATGTGGTCTTGGTGTTTGTTTGGTTTGGTTTGGTTTGGTTTGGTACTGGGAATTGAACTCACAATGTCATGCTTGCCAGGCAGGCACTGTGCTGCTGAGCTATAGCTTGCCAGCTAGGTGCTGTGCCACTGAGCTATATCCCTACCCCCAAAGATGTGGTCTTAAAAACAAACAAACAAACAAATTTTTAAAAAGGATGTGGTCTTTTTATACAGTGGAGTACTACTCAGCCTCAATGAGGATAAACTTGAGGCTTTTCTAGGTAAATGGATGCAATTTGAGACCACACTCATGAGTGAAATAAATCAGACCCACATGTATAAACATCGTATTGTCTCTCTGGTGTGAGAAACTGAAAGAGTAAGGTCCAAAATGTACAATAGATATTGTAAAATGGGAAGAAATTGTTCAAAAGAAAAAAGGAACTCAGATGGGAGAAAGGGGGAAAGGAAGAAAGGGAAAAGGAAAAAAAATACAATATAGTTATACTATTAGTTTCTCTTAGTTCATTGGAAAGAAAGATTTGTGCTACTATCATTTGGAGAATTTTTAATGCCCATATCTTGTACTCTGAGTAACTACTTTAAAGATAACAGTATACAATGTTATTGTCTAATAACTATTGTTATTGTCATGAAATTTTGTTTTACTTTTTTTCATAAAAAAAAAAAGATGGTGCACTTACAGGTCTGTTGGCAGAAGGCCCCAGTTCCTGAGCTCTGGGCCTTTTCCCAGGGTGCCTTCATGTCCTCAGGACAGAACAGATAACTTCTGCTGGAGATTAACCAGAGAGAGGTGGAGAGAGCCTGGGCAAACAGACAGAGAGCCAAAGAACCACTTAAGATCTTGTCTCAGAAGTCAGTTCTACTTTATTCTAGCCCACCCTCAAGGGGAGAGAATTAGAGTCCCCCTTCCCATAGTGGAGGTGAAACCCAGGCAGGGCCTTTGCACTAAGCTACATCCCTAGTCCTTTTTTTAATTTTTATTTTGAGATAGGGGTCTTGCTAAATCACTAAGTTGCCCAGGCTGGGCTTGAACCTGCTATCTTCCTGCCTCAGCTTCCCAACCTACTGGGACTGCAGGTTCCACAGAGCTGGTTTAGGCTCCACCTCTTGAAGGAAGGAGTATCAAAGTGTTTGTGGGTGTACCTTTAAGCCATCCTAGGTAGGAGAGTGGTTTGGCTCAGGGAATAAAATGTTTGCATTTTCAAGCATTTTTCCTTTTTTTTTTTTTTTTGCTCTAAGTGCCAAATTGTACTTAATACCAGTCAGTGTCTTAGTGCTATAACATTCACACCTCAATTCCAAGTTTAGGTGGAATTATTCCTCTTTTAAACTTATTTATTAATTTATTTATTTTGGACAGGGTTCAGGCCCATATAGTTCAGCCTGGCCTTGAGCTCACTAGGCAGTACAGGCTGGCCTCAAACTCACAGCAGTACCGCCCAGCCTCCTGTGTGCTGCGATCATGGGTATGTGCTGCCATGCCTGGTTTAAACTTTATTTAAACGCTTCTTTTGGAGGTTTCTATGGTGGGTTTATTGGGGTTTGAATCAGTGGCCTTCACACTGAGTTATGTCTCTAAAACCTTATTTATTTTTATTTTTTTATTTTGAGACAGCCTCTTGCTAAGTCACTAAGTTACCCAGGTTGAGCTCAAACTTGTGACCCTCCAGCTTCAGCCTCCCAAAGTGCTGGGATTACTTTTGAGCTATTTTAGATGACGGAGGGCTAAATACATTATGCCCATCACCGTCCCGCCCCTTTTCACCCCAAGTGCACAGGTGGCGCTCAGGCTTCTCGGAGGTTGCGGCCCTTCTCGGTCTGGTTCCTGGAAAAGGAGGAAGTAGGTCTTGTTTGCTTCTGTACCACTATGGCAGACTTCTGATACTGAGTTGGAATTTGTATTTATAGGATAAATTCATGTATAAAAGAAGTGAGTCTTTTCCCACTCTATTCAGTAATAAAAGAGTGCCAAGCTGTGTCTTGAGAAAGCTCAGAACTAAATCTTAATTTCCCTGCTGTAATTTTTCTGTCTCCACCTTTCCTTCTTTTTGTAGTTAATTTTAGATTTATGGGTGGGCACACGCATGCTCACATGTGTACGTGCGTGTGTGTGTTTGTTGCTGGGGATTGAGTGCTGGACAAGCACTGTACCACTGAGCCACAACCTTATGGGGGTTTTTTTCAATCATAAAATTTAAGTCATTTTAAAATTAATTTTAGAGCCATTTTAGATTTATAGAAAAACTGCATAGTATAGAGTTCCTATATAACCTGCCCCCATTTTTATCTTATAGTAATATGGCATATTTGCTGTAATTTTGGGGGGACATGTTTTTGTGGTTCTAGGGATTAAGCTGGGAGTCTTCACACTGAGCTACATCCCCAACCTCTCCTTTTTTATGTTTTATCTTGAGACAGGGTCTCTAAATTGCCCAGACTAGGGTGGACAGTTCTCCTGCCTCAGTGTCCCAGGCTGTACCACCATGGCCGGGCTCAAATAATTTTTTGAATTAAGTGGGACACATACTTTTTTGAGTTAAGTGGAACTTTTTTTTTTAGTCAAGTGGAACAATAAAATATGAACAAAGTAATGTTACCTCATCTCTGTAAGCCTGTTTCCTTATCTCTAAAATGAGAGGGTATACCAAATTTCTAAATAGCTCTAAAAATTTTAAATTATCTGTGAAAGTAAAATAATATGTAATTCTAATAGAATTACATTTTTTTCTGAGGTATTACTGATAATCACCTTCTCAAATAATGTTTGCATATTTCTGGCAGCCTCATCCCAAAAAAAGATTTAAAAAAATTCTTGGAACTGCTTATATGGCTTACTGAGACACTAGTTTGAAGTATATGATATTGCCATTTTGGTAGGTTAAAAATAGTAGGCAAATATTAATGATTTCCTGGTTCCTTTGAAATGATGCAGCTCTGCCCTTGTCGATAGAAATCCTGGGTATCAGAGCAGTTTCTGAAGGTCTGTGCCTCCATCCGGCGGAGAAGGATTGAGCTCTGTTGAACTCAGCAGAGCCGCCTTTCACAGAGACATCGTGAGTTGATTACACAGCCCTGGTGGAAAGCAAGGGCAGAGAAGAAGGATGTTTATAACACAAGGGAAGGTTGTGTTACCCTAGTTTGAGGCTTGGGTGCCACCAGGCCTTGTGGGTGCCACTAGGCCTTTTAGGTGCCACCTGATTCTTCTTTTTTTTTTTTTTTTTTAATTTTAGAAATAAAAGGAGGAAAATACTAACAGATCGACATTTTACAAAATAGCAAAGGATCAGTACAGACATTACAGAGTTACAAACAGAGTGGTAGGGAATTAACAATGCTTATTGTATTACATATTGATATCTTCAATGTAGTTTCTCATGAAAACACATATAGACATACAAAGCTAATCAACCAATGCCTCACTGACAGTTTCTTTCAGCAAGGAAATACAGGACAGTAGAACACCTGTGTTAACTATCCTGCATATACATATATACAAACTTTCTCCTTCTTTCCCTTCTCTTTTCCCATATTCCAGTTATCCTTTACCTATGAATGCTTTCCTATCAATTCCCAATGTCTGTCATATCTCCTAGTTTAAATGAACTCTTTCAGGCTTTACACTAGAGAAACAGTGCGGTGCTTGCACATGTATGTTTGATTTATTTCGCTTATGAGTATGGTCTCTAGTTGTGACCATTTGCCTATAAAAGCCTCGAGTTTATCTTTCTTTACAGCTGAGTAATATTCCATTATATAAAAGTACCACAATTTTCTTATCCAATCCTCGGTGGATGGACATTTGGGTTGCTTCCACATTTTAGCAGTTACAAATTGTGCTGCTATGAACATAGGTGCACATACATCACTGTGATATGATGTTTTTAGATCTTCGGGGAAAATACCCAGCAGGGGGATAGCTGGGTTGAATGGGACCTCTAGACCTAGTTTTCTGAGGACTCTCCAAACTGATTTCCACAGTGGTACCCGATTCTTCTTGCTTCATCCTTTACTGCCCAGCACAGGCTCCACAGACTCAGGTACCTTCAGTTGCCCAGGAGATAGTGTAAGTTAGAAAACGGAGTTTTCCTCCATGACTCTGTTACAGAAACACAATATGGAGGCTATAATCCCAGCCCTCTGGGAGGCTGAGACAGGAGGATCACAAGTTCAGGCCTAGCCAGAGGACCTTAGTGAAATAAAAAATAAAAAGTGCTGGGGATGTAGCTCAGGGTGAAGGCTCTGGATTCAATCTTCAGTACTGGTGGGGAAAAGAAAACAGAAGTTCAAATACAATGATAAATGACAGCTGAGGTCTGCTATCAGTGTGAGGAGAGAGCGTCAGTCAGGCAGGGGAGCTGTGCTGAGCTGAGAGAACATTCCCTGTCTAAATGGGGAGGTGCTGCTCAGCCGCAGTTCTGGGACCAAGGGTCAGTAGATACTCTGATTTTCCCAGGGAGCCAGAAATACGGATTTTTATGTGTATTCTCTCAATTACAAATGTTGGCCCCTAACTTGAATTACTCACCCATCATAGTGTGGGCCACATATGTATTTCTTCATTATGCACTGCTGACAACTTGCTAACAGCTAAGCAGTATTAGACAGCTCCTGCCTTTAAGCCACTTACATATTAGTAGAGAAGATAGACAAATAATGATGATAAAATGTAAACCAGGCACTGTGGTGCAAACCTGCAATCCCAGCTACTCAGGAGGCTGAGGCAAGAGAATGGCAAGTTCAAGGCCAGCCTGGGCAACTTAGTGTGACCCTATGTCAAAATTAAAAGGGCTGGGGATGTAGCTCCGTGATAAAGCACCCTTGGGTTCAATCACCACTACCAAAAAAAAACTTGGTGAAGACAAAATGATACAATGCATGTAAAGCCCTTAACAAAGTGACCCACCCATAGAAGCGCTCAGTACTGATGATGACTCACACATTTCACAGCCCCCATACCAGGTGAAGTGCGTTTGCCCTGTGTTCTCCTGCCATCTTCCCATGTTTCTGGTATTGCGTGTGCCACATTCAATTGTTTGTGTCTGTTTTCTCTGCTAGACTAACAGCACCTTCAGTGATTCAGGCAACAAATGTCTGTCTCTCTGGCAGATGCTAGGGATGTGAAGATAAATCAGGAGCTCTTGGTTTAGCACCAAGTTCCAAAGGAATGGCAGGAAACACTGGTTCCATGACCTTGTTTCAGGGTCATTTGGGAACTGATGTTCAGCATGGCCCCCTGTAGAGATAGATTAGGGTCCATATCCATATTGAAAAGGATCTGAGGAGTCTTATAATAAAAGGACCTATTTATTTTGTCCAACTTAGCTTTGCCAGACTTAGTGAATGTTTGCTGAGTGGATTAATGTCATGGAGACAGTCCCTCAGTTCTGTATTTGCTTTGGTCCCCAGCTCAAGAGGAGGTAGGAGTGCCACAATGGTTAGAGGCCTTGAGGGAGCGAGGAGCCTCTGACTGCATAGGGACCCGTGGGCGTGCTATCTGCTGCCCGCATGGAGACAAGAAGTCCTGGGTTGAACAACATGAAGCCCCAGTCCCTGCAGCTGGTGCTGGAAGAGCAAGTGCTGGCACTGCAGCAGCAGATGGCAGAGAACCAGGCAGTCTCCTGGCGGAAGCTGAAGAGCTCCCAGGAGGCCCAGCAGAGGCAAGCGACCCTCGTGAGGAAGCTGCAGGCCAAGGTGAGGCAGCTGCTCCTGTCACGCTGGGGGAAGTGAAAAGAGAACACTCACAAGCACTGGGCTCCAGAGTAGGACCAGGGCTGGAGGAAGCAGAGCCATGTGCTGGGAATGGCCCACACCGAGCCTGGAGAGGGCAGAACCCTCAGTGTCTAGCTTTAACACACAGCTTCTCCGTGTGTGCTCATAGCTACTCCGTGGGGCTATGGCATATTTTTGGGGGGAGTGGGGGGACACAGGGTCTCGCTATGTAGTCCAGGCTGGCATTGAACTCACTATGTAGTCCAGGCTGGCTTCAAATTCACGGTGATCCTCTTGCCTCAGCCTCTTAAACACTAGGAGTACAGGCGAGCACCACCACACCCAGCTTGTCATTTTTAAAGATCATGCTTGTGAGGGTTAAATTTGTTGCCCTGGGGTGTCTGAGGCTAGAGCTAAGACCTGATCTAGATTTGCAAGTTTTGCCTCTCCAAAATAAGAGGCATAACACAAGTATTCTTTAAACGCCCAAACAAGAACTCTAAAAATATTGTGGGTTTACCTCCCTATCACCACCCAGTCCTCTGTACCAGGTTAGCCCAGGAGCCCAGGGGCCCTTCGTTTGGGCTGTCTGTACCAGCTGTGTCCATTGCCAAGGGCCTGCTCTCTGCCACAGGTGTTGCAGTACCGGAGCTGGTGCCAAGAGCTGGAAAAGCGTCTGGAAGCCACCGGAGTGAGTGAGGCTGTGCTCTGGGTGCCCCCAGCCTCCCAGTGAATCCACTTGTTGGGTTTCCGGTGCTGCCTGAGGGAGGCTGGGCTGTGATAAGGGGTGTTTAGTAGACAGCTCTCATTCTTCAGCCCCCGAATACCCTCGCAACACTGTTCTTTCTTGGACTAGCTATCACCGGCCTATCAGCTTCCAACCCTTGGTTCTCTAAGAACCAAGGTAGCTTCAGGCAACTTTCCAGAATGGACATGTGGAATTAGAGGGAAGAAGTGCACCTTCTTTCCAGCAGGCGTAGGTGTTTATCTGTAGGAGTGAGGGGCAGCCTGTGCCGGCCTGCAGTGCAGTGCCGCTGGCAGGGTGGGACTGGCTTTGTTTTTTGTTTTTTTTTTTTTTTGGTTTTTCTCCGGCACCGGGAACCGAACTCACGACTTTGCACTTGCCAGGCAGGCGCTTTGCCGCTGAGCTAAATCCCCAGCCCCGGGACTGGCTTTGGAAGACCCATTTGCCTTCATTCCAGCTCCCTCAGGCACCCTCTCACATTCCCTTCTGAAAAATTATCTCAGAGGAAAGAAAGAACTAAAACACATTGAGCATGTTTTATGCAGGCCAGGCACCATTAGGCATTGTCATATAATTATGTCACTTGGTCTGCAAAAAACTTTCTAAGGAGAATGATATTGCCTTCATTCTGTAACTGAAGGCCTTGTAGAAGTTAAGTATTTCCCAAGGCCCAGAAAGTGGTGCTGTAGAAATCAAGGCCATTGCTTCTTAGGTCCGAGGTTCTTTTCACCACTTTACCATCTTTCAGGCAAGATTGTTGCTTCGCTTTTGGAGAAGCAGATATAGTGGAGTTGCTTTTGGGATGTAGTGATTGAGAAATGAAGCACACCGATGACAAAATGGAGAAAGAATTTTAAAAACAGGCTGCTGTAGAAGAGGGCGTTGGGGAATTGGTCTGAGTGATGTTCTCTTTGGAGGTGAGTAAGACTTGTCTCTGTCTGGCAAAGGGACTGATCCCTCCGCGGTGGGAAGGTGTGGAGGAGCCCAACCTGGATCAGCTACTGAACAGACTGGACAAGGAGCAACAGAGGTGATGGACCTCACATCTTCTGTCCTGAGGGTTAACCTGGGTTAGAACCATAGACATTAGTCTTAGCCCTCTACTTCCGGGCTTTGGAGAATTCCAGTCATTGTCAGCTTGTTCCCAAGGGGTCCAAGGGTTGGACCAGACTTTTATTTTGCACTTGTTCTTACCCCTCCCCAGTGCAGGTGTGAGAGTCTAGAAGAGGTGAACACCCACCTTCGACTACATATGGAAAAAGCTGACGTGGTGAATAAAGCCCTTCGGGAAGATATGGAAAAGTTGACAGTGGACTGGAGCCGGGCCCGGGATGAACTAATGAGGAAGGAGAGCCAGTGGCGGATGGAGCAGGAGGTGTGCAGAGCAGGGCTGTGTACTCTGGTTCCTATCCTGGGAAGGGTTAGCTTCGGGACTTAGCTGGAAACCAAGCTGTTGTTGGTAAAGTCTCTGACCATCCTTACGGATGCTGACAGCTTTGCCCATATTAACCATGCCTGTGCTGGCAGCTTCGCCCAACTTAAACCTTCTTCTACCACTGCCTGTCTAGGCTAGCTTTGCTAGCAGGCGGCATGACACAAAGCAAGCCTCTTTTGGAAAAATGACCAGCTTGGATTTTAGATAGATCTGGGAGTCAGTATATCTAGATGCTAGGGAGGTAGATACTAAATTGAATGGAGAAAAAAAGACCAGTTTCAGAACCTGGGGAATTTTCAGATCCCAGCTAAGGGAAACAAGTGTCTCCTGAGCCTTTGCTGTGTGCTAGGTGATTTATATATAATAGATCACTTAATTCTCCTGGTAAGTTTGTGGTAGTAGCGCCCATTTAAGCAACTACTGTGTATCCTTTTCTCCTCTAACCCAGAGGAAGGCTGCTTACCATCCAGGGCCCTTTCCCCCACTGCCAACCTTATTAAACCCTTCAGCATAACCTGAATGTAGATGCTTGTTCTGTCTCCTGAAAGCCCCTCGCAGCATTCAGGAGTAAATCCAAGACTCTTGTGTTGGTAAAAGGTAGTCCTCTGCCCTTGGGTATGACCTGGGTTTCTGAACACACAGTTCTTCAAGGGCTATCTGAAAGGGGAACACGGTCGCCTTCTCAGTCTGTGGCGGGAGGTGGTGACCTTCCGACGCCACTTCCTGGAAATGAAGTCAGCTACTGACAGGTCAGTGTGGGGATAAGAAGGGAGGAGGCTTACCCCTACTCATTCTGGACTTGAGGCAGAAGCCCAGTGCTATAGCAAGGGGAGCAGTTGCTGGGGTGGTGTTGAGCGGGAGTTGCCATTGGTTTCAGATGATTTTTCCCAGACCTGCCCCTCAGGCTTATTGGGCCTGATCTCCATGCTCCCTTCATTGATCCCTATTGGAGTCTGCTCTTTTCCTTGCTTGTCTTCAGAGATCTGACGGAGCTAAAAGCTGAACACGCAAGGCTCTCAGGATCCCTGCTGACCTGCTGTCTGCGCCTGACTGTGGGAGCACAGCCTCGGGAATCCACTGGGTCTGGGAGAGTGGATGAGAGTGAGCCAACTCAGCTGCTTCTGCTGGTAGCCAAGACCCAGGAGCTGGAGAAGGAAGCCCACGAGAGGAGCCAGGAATTAATACAGCTGAAAAGCCAAGGGGAACTGGAGAAGGCTGAGCTTCAGGACAGGTGAGATGGCTTGAGGCCCCAGGGAGCATCCACTGAGGGAAAGCTGACTTCCCTAGAGAGCTGGGGACAGAGGAGACACCCAGAGTACTCCCAGCATGGGAGGGGAAGGAGTGCACAGGGAGTCCAGTGCCTCTGCTGGGGCTTGTTGCTGACCTCTCCCCTCAGACTAACTTATAGCTCAGTTTCTTTCTTGTTAATTTATACAGTTAGCTATGACTGACCTCTGTCAACACCAGACTACTTGCTGTTCCCAGAACAGCCAAGTTCTTCCTGCTTCTCTGCCTTTGTACAGGGAGACTTTTGGCTAGAATGCCTCCCTTGCTTCTCGCTGCCTTATCCTTTAAGGCATAGGTCACTTGTCATCTCATCTGTAAAGCCTTCTCTGACCTCAGTAGCCTATTACATTATTATGCCTCTGTGGTCCTTTTTTTTTTTTTGGTCTTTTTGAGATAGGGTCTCACTACGCAGGTCAGGCTGGTCTTGAACTCACATTGCAGCCCAGCCTGGCCTCGAACTCACAACAAGTTGCGATCCTCCTACCTCAGCCTCCTGAGTGCTGGGATTATAGACGTGTGCCACCACACGCCATAGTTCTGTGGTCTTTTTATCTGGCTGTTACAGCATGGATTACATTAATTACTTAGTTTCTTTTTTGTTGTTATTGGTGGTGATGATTAGGCTGATTTAGTTGCTTGCTCACTGATGTGGAGCTGGGCCCAAGCTATGTACACACTTTACCAGTGAGCTACATCTCCCACTCAGCTATTTTAATTTTGGGGTTATAATAAAATAGTCCTAAGAAAAAAAAATAAAATAGGCCTTTTAAAATGGTGATAAGAAGAGCAGGGACATAGCAGAGTCCCATTGACTTTCAGGACATTGACTTTCAGGACAAAGCCCCTTTACCTATTAGTAATGTACGTAAATTGCAGAACCATTTTGTTTTGTCTTTGTTTTGGAGGCACTGAGAGTCGCGAGAACAGACCATGTCTTAGTGGGTTTTGTATCTCTAGTGCTTTGCATTTCATGTCTATCTAGAAGACACTTAATGTTTTTTGAGTTAGGCTTTTGGAAACGGTACATAATAAAATTATTAAGACTTTTAAAACTTCAAATTTTAAGATTTTAATCTACTGGATGATATTCATTTAAGAAATACTTGCTTATTCTACTCATCAGGTACTAAGTTCCGAGATACACTGTTAAGTGATAAAGATATGCCGGGCTTTGAGGTTAACATCAGGGAGGTTGACTATACACTCTCCCAAATGACCCCTCCTTTTTCCCTGTCAGAGTCAGAACCTTGGGCTGGAGGGACCTTGGGACTATCCCATGTGGCAATTCTGATGTTCTTATTGGCTTCAGGGTGCTTGACTTCAAGATCAAGCGAGGCCTGGAAGGGCCTGGCCCAGGGCTTTCCTTCAGCTCTCGGGCCCCCAAACACGTGTTCCAGCCTTGAGATGTGGTAAATCCCTGCATGTGTCTGAGTGGCTTTTGGCTCCCCTCACCCCAGTTCAAGGCTCTAGCACCATGTGGTATTTAGGGTGTGCAGAGGGGCTGGGGGTGTGCAAGGGATTCTGGGGGTCGGGGCTGCAGTGGGAGTGTCTGTGTTGGGACCGGGGAGCGTTGCATAGTATCGCTGTCCACACCTGTGGGCTGTCCAGGTGATAGTGCTATGTTCTTCTCTTTAGGGTAACTGAGCTCTCTGCTCTGCTGACCCAGTCTCAGAAGCAAAATGAAGATTATGAAAGGATGGTAACAGCTCTGAGAGAGACAATGGAGATCCTGGTACATGATCTTGTGTTCTGGAGAGGAGTTGGGAGGGGGCTTAGAGGTTCCTCGCCCTTTGTGGACACACAATAGTCTGAGGGCAGAGACCAGTTCAGTTGTCCTTGATGACATCCTTCAAAGTGAAAAAACATTTTGGCTACATTTGAAAGTTAACTCATTCATTCAATAGTGTTGTGTTTACTGTCCCAACTCTTCCTGGGGAAATCATAATGCCCTCATTAGAGGGAGGTGGCGGATATACTGAGACACATTGTCAGTCGGGGGTGGTGGCACACACCTGTAATCCCAGCACTTCGGAGACTGAGGCAGTTTGAGGCCAGCCTGTACTACATAGGAAGGCCCTGTCTCAACAGACAAACAAACAAACAAAAAGAGGTGACGAGGTGAGGGAGAAAGACATTCCACCGATTAGCAAATTAGCAGGAACGGGATGTAGAGAGAAGAACTGAGGAGGATGGCAGTGTTTAATCTGGAGCAAAAAGGACCTGAGGAGGAAACTATGGCTGCCTTCACATAGCTGAAGGTCTAACACTGAGGAAGAGGTAGTTGAATTGTTTATGTTTCCCAGGGAAAAACCAAAGTCAGGGGCTAGAAGTTATGAGATAGTCTGGCTCACAATTAGAGATACTCATTTGAATGGTCTGTCTTGTGAAGGACCAAGGGTTTGGTGACTGACTGAACCTCTGCCAGGGATGTTACCAAAGGGATCATTTAGGTTGGTTCTATGACTCTTTGGCTCCTTTCCATGTTTCCCTTCATCTCTGAATTTTTACCTCCCTGATCTTAGGCAGCTCTTGAACCCCTGTCAACTTGCACACCTGCAAGTTCATCCAAATTGGAGTCAGCTGTGAGCCAGACTTGTGCCTTCTTGATTCCTTTTTGTCAGGAGTTTGCCAAATTTGACATCCATGGGGCTTTCCTAATACTGAGTGAGGTGGACCAGGGTAAAGAGTTCTGGTTTTCCAGTGCTGTTGTGTTCTGCTTTTAGTCCTGCAGGGGACACTTGAGCTCAGCATTAAGGAAACAGTGAGGAATGGCAGGGACTGTAGGGCTCTGAAAAATAAGCATCTCAAGCCCAACATGGTGGTGCACTCCTGTAATTCCAGCACTTGAAAGGCTGAGGCGGGCGATCATGAGTTCAGGAACAGCATGGGCAACTTAGTGAGACCTATCTGAAAAAAAGAAAAGAATAAATACCTCGTCTTGAGGAGGTATCCACTATTCAACTTCAGTAAATTGTTGCCATCTAGGAATGGGAGCATTCATTAACTTTTTGAAAGAAGCTAGAAGTTTAGAATTTTATGTAAAATCTCTCAATTTATGATTAAGTGTTGACTCACATTTTGTATAGGCCAAACATAGCTGTAGGTCTGTATCTCCAATGCTTCACTAACATGAACACAGTACAAAGGAAGAGAGAAAATCTTGAGTCTTCAAGATGATTTCTAGATTTGGGGTTAGTGATAGAGCATTTTCCCAGCTTATAGGAGGCCTGGGGTTCGACCATCAGTACCACCAAAACAAAAATAAAGTGCATTTAGATTTAAGTCTAATGGTTTCTCCTAGTAGCCTTAAATCTCAGACATGAATTTACTGTTCAGAGACTGTAGCCACTCCCACCCAATAATAACTCATGTGTTTTCAGCTTTTTTTTTTTTTTTTTTTTTTGGCAGTGTCAGAGGTAGAGCCTGGTAGTGCCCTCTACTGAACTACATCCCCAACCCTTTTCAGTTTTTAGTTTGAGCCAGGGTTTCATTACATTGCTCTGGTAAGACTTGAGATCCTCCTGCCTCAGCCTCCCTCAGTGTGGAATTACAGGATGTACCACTGCCCCATTTGGAGTGTTTGCTCAAGCCAGCACTATGTTGAATCATTTACGTCCAGTTTTTCATGCAAGCTTCTAAACAGATTTGTGAAGTAGTTGCTGTTGATTATTCCTATTTTCAAGGGAAAGGTTCAAAGGAGTTGCATAACGTGACCAAGCTAGTGAGTGACAGGTCAAGAACCCCAATCAGGGCAGGTTTATTAAAACTTTTAATCACTTAATCTGAACTTTTTATTATCATATCACATTGTTTTTAGACTCCTTGGAAAAGTAGAGTTGACAAGATAAACAATGAGCCAGGTGTGGTCATGCATGGTTGTAATCCCAGCACTCAGGAGGCTGAGGCAGGAGGATCACTGTGAGTTCAAGGCCAGCCTGAATAGTGAGACCTTATCTCAAAACAAAACAAGATAGACAGTGAAAATTTGATTGACCTGAGGTCTGGAATTTTTGAGAGTTTGGCCCTTAGGCTGTGTTCTGTTCCCTGTGTAGGAGACAAATCACACAGAGTTAATGGAACATGAGGCATCTCTCAGTAAGAATGCCCAAGAGGAGAAGTTGTCTTTGCAGAAGTTAATCAAGGATATAACTCAGGTACTGGTAAGCCCATTGCCATGGTAACTGGATAATGCCTCACTCTTCTGTCCAGGGTGCTTTGACCCCTCAGAGTGTCTGGATTCCCATTCTCTGAGGTTTGGGCCCAGGGCATGGTGGGGATGAGTTGTCTAAGTCTGTTTGAAGAGCAGAACCCAAGGCACGGGTAAGCATTCATGGGCAAGTACTGTGTGGTGGACAGGCCCTCTTTGTTGTTGCCAATTGCACGTCTCCAGCCACAGGCTGGATTCTGGTCTTCGTCACTTGATATCCTCTTCTTCCTTCATTTCCTCATTTATTCTGTGTCTCCTTGTGCCACCGTGGTGATGTAGAGGGCAAATGATGACTCAGAGACTAGCCTTAGTTCAGTCACCAAGAGGCCCAGAAGGGCGATCTCAACTGAGAGCGCCCAGCACTAGGGAGACTCCCAGGAGAAGCCTCGAAGCCCAGAGCTCTCTGGCTTTTATTTAGAATATCCTGGAAGTGAGGAAAGCAGAAGAAGAACAGTTTGGGCAAGGAGCTGTCCCAAGGCTGGGCAGTTTCCCTTGGGGGAAAGGGAGGACAATGCCCAGGTGCAATGTGTTCACTAATCTAAACTTAACCATTCATTTGTCATAGAAGCTGTGTGCTTTTGCCCACAGTTTAACCATTCACTCCTCGGCCAGGTCCCCCACAATTACTTCCCTGTAGAGTATTCTAGGCTGGTTGCTAGTCCCAAACTTTGGTGACCAGAAGATTCCCCCAGGCTGTCCTGTGAGTTCCCTGTGGGGACTCTAGCCTTAGTCAGAAGGGTGTTGACCCTGCTGTCCTGGGTTTCAGGCTTTGGTAGAAGAAGAGGACAGTATGGTCCAAAACCCTGGCCATGAGAACTCCTTGGAATTGAACTCTAGTAGCCTCTTCTGCCAGTTTGATTCCCAGGACCAAGGCAAGGCTGTTACTCTGGTACGTTCGGTGCTGACTCAGAGACGCCAGGCTGTGCAGGTGAGAACCCCAGCATGCCTTCTGGGAACCCACCCAGAGGGTGGGTTAAACTGATTTGTGCTCCAGGAATCTACCCAGCCTAGACCGCCCCTTTCAGCTGATCAGTTTCGAGGTGTTCAGTTGATACCCCAAAATTCCATTAGATTCGCTGCCTATTTGAACATGTGGGTAACAGGCACATTTTGCGTGCCAGTGGCATGCCTTGTTTTGCATGTGCTCTTTGCATAACAAAGAGCCCTGGAGGAGTATGGGTAAGTGTCCCCCTATTCTGAGGGGCCCGAGCACACGGACCATCCCCCATTCCACCCTGCATTTAAAGATGACCAACTGTAAGACTCTAGAGCTGCAGAAGCCCAATAAACTCTGATCCTCTCACTTCTCAACCAATCACAGCTCTACCCTCAGCTTACCCTTGTTGTACCAGCACCCCTCTCCTTGTCCAGCCCTACTTTCAGGCTTCTGAAACCCCTCCTTTGGCCTTGCTGTCTTGCTCATCATCTCATTCCTACTGCTGTCCCTCGATAGGACCTGAGGCAGCAGCTGTCAGGCTGCCAGGAGGCTATGAGCGTCCTGCAGCAGCAGCACTATCAGTGGGAAGAAGAAGGCGAAACCCTGAGACAGCGGCTGCAGATGCTCACTGGCGAGCGGGACGCGCTGGCGGGAGAGGCTGTGGGCCTGCAGGCAGAGGTGGACTCCCTCAGCAAGTGAGCAGTGGGCTGTTTATCCCTCCCTTCCACCTGCAGACACAGTCCTCACCCGGTCATTGACCCGATCTCTGTGCTGTCGATTGTCTCCTCCTGCTGCCCCGACACCCAGGGCTGCTCAAGGTTGCTTTCTTTCAGTTCTGCTTATTCTTACAGAACAAGGATTTGGGTTCTAGGTTCTTTGAAATTATGAAAAACTGTTTCCTATGTAAAAGGAAAGGCAGAATGTTGAAAGGAAACAAGCACTTCTCTCCTTTAACCCTGCCGTCTGTTTCCAGTGAGGATTTTAGGTCCCAAGGTCTGTTCATCTCTTCATTTCCCCCTTCCAGAGAACGAGAGCTCCTGCAGAAGACCAGGGAAGAGCTGCAGCAGCAACTGGAGGTGCTGGAGCAGGAGGCGTGGCGACTGCGAAGGGTGAACATGGAGCTGCAGCTGCAGGGGGACTCGGCCCAGGGCGAGAAGGAGGAGCAGCAGGAAGAGTTGCACCTGGCTGTCAGAGAGAGAGAACGTCTGTAAGTGTGACCGGTCCCCTTGCAGGGGCCTGGCCTTCCATTCCACAGCCTCCCCAAGCCACTCCCCTCTTAGGAGGTGCATTCAGACTAGCTTACTGCGCCTTTTTTTTTTACAGTGAGAAATGTAGAAAAGTTCTACAGGGACATGACACTTGGGAATGCTTAAGGGAGTAAGACGTGGGCCCTGATCACGAAGAGTATGCAGTTCAGTGAAGAAAGCAGAAAGTAAAAAAAAAAAAAAAGAAAGCAGAAAGTAAACAACTGTGGGGGCTGGGGATTTAGCTCAGCGGCAAAAGCGCCTGCCTGGCATGCGCAAGGTCGTGAGTTCGGTTCCCGGTACCGGAGAAAAACCAAAAAAAAAAAAAAAAAAAAAAGAAAGTAAACAACTGTGATATGAGGCTGGCAAAAGTATGAGCTAAATAGAGCTTCAAGTTTGGTCTTCTGAAAGCGTTGGAGTAACAGTTAGTGACTGAGGACCAGGAAACTTTATGGAGGAGGGGTGTACTGTGAGTCAGGCTTTGACCTGTTCTGATTGGGAGAGAGTGAGAGAAGGGCCGAAAGAGGAGAACAGCAAAGAAAGGGAGGCAGGAAAGTTCATGGCAAGTTCAGAGTAGGTGGGCTGCTAAAGAGTCAGAAATACTGGAAAGTAGTAGGAAATGAACTGCTCAAGAAGAGAAGTCCAGAGTCACTGGCCCGGGCCAATCTGTAAATTTCCCCAAGTCATGTTGCCGTAAAGAGCCGGGACTTTAAAGTTGGGCAAAAGCTTGGTTTAGATTCTGGCTCTGCCATTTGAGCAGATTATTTTGTTTGCAAAATGGAGATGACACTGTTCACCTTGAAGCACTGTTGGAAAGGTGAGAGCTATAGTTTGGAAAGTGCCACCGTAGAACCTGGCCTATGCTAGGTCTCGAGTAGCTGGTAGCAGGGGTGTCTCTGCTTCACCCTTGCTGTGTTCTTCCTCTTCCCCGAGCCCTAGGTCCTTGTGCTTAGGGGATGAGGACAGTGGAAGCTTCAAGGCTACTGGTGTCATACCTTGTGCTGGGCAGGCTCCCCCCTGTACAAAGGGGAAGAGCAAACAATCTGCAGAGATAATTATAGTTTTAAATTTTAATTTATTGCCATATGATTCAAAAATTAAAACTGTTTAGAAAGATACGGAGAAGTCTCACTCCCATCTTTCCTTTCTCCATCCCATTTCTCTTCCTCTGTAGGTAACCATTTAAATTCATTTCTTATCTTTCCAGTGCTACTTCATGCAAACAGAGGCATAACCCTTCTTTGTTCCCTCACCTTTGTGCATAAAAGCCAGTGCACTAAATATATTATAACGTACCCTTGTTTTATTCACTTCACTGGGCGTGGTGGCACACACCTGTAATCCCAGCACTTGGGAGGCTGAGGCAGGGAGGATCATTGCCAGTTCAAGACCAGCCTGGGCTACAAAGTGAGCTCAAGGCCAGCCTGAACTGCATAGTGAGACCCTGTCTCAAAAAATAAATATTAAAAAAAATAAATAAATAAATATTCACTTCCAGTGTCTTAGAGATCATTGCTTATCAGTTTAAGACCTTCCACATTCTTTTGTGTAGGAAAGGGAACCATATCCCTGTTACTGTTGGGGTGTGGCCCCTCCCAGAGACTTCCTCTAGCTGCCCTCCTTCCCTTCCTAGTCAGGAGACGCTGGTGGGCCTGGAGGCCAAGCAGGCAGAATCACTCAGCGAACTGATCGCGCTTCGGGAAGCCCTGGAGTCGAGTCATCTGGAAGGGGAGTTACTGAGGCAAGAGCAAGCAGAAGTGAGCGCAGCGCTGGCCAGGGTGTGTGGGCCTCCTCTTTATTCACTGGGTGGGGGGCTTAGAAAGTTGTGTTCCCAGAAGAAGGGCCTGCAGCCTCCCTCATTCTTTACCCTTCACACCAAGACCCTTCGCGGGCTTTTCCTTAGTTATTAGTCTGCTTCTGTCTGGGTCCCCTTCCTCCCAACATAACCTTTACACTGAAATTAGATGAGTTTTTCTAAAGTATAAATTTGGCCGAGTCAGTCTCTCAGAGCCACTCAGTGGCTTTGCCAGCTCTGGTGCTACAGTCAAAGCTCTTTGCCATCTGCCTCAAGCTGTGCTTCTGGCCTCCCGCTCCAGAACCCCACCCTCCCTTCTTGTATTCTTCACTGCTGCCACATAGCATTGATTGTGTTCCTGGTTGTATCGTGCTCCTTCATGACTCCTATTTCGTATATGTTCTCTTCTACCGGGACCTCTTCTTTCCTGCCTCTTGAACCTCAAACTGTTCCTCATCTCTCACTACCCAAACTAACTGTGAGCCCTTCTGCCCAGCATTTTTGACTCCTCTAAGCTGAATTAATGCCTTCTGAGTTGCCAGAGAACTTCGTGTTCATATTTTGGCATCATTACAGTCGTGCTTGTTCATGTGTCCTTCTGTCTGTGCCTGTAAGCTGTGAGTTCCTGTCGAGCTCCTCAGGAACAGAAGGGAAAGGGTGAAGTGTTCACTGATCTTTGTCAAAGAAAGAGGAAGAAGCAGGTGTTGGGAATGTGAACTGTTTACTGATTCGGGAAAACGGACTAGGAAACTCTGTAATGCTTTTTTGTTTCTAGGCAGAACAGTCCATTGGAGAGTTAGCAAGTTCTGAGAACAGCCTGAAAGCAGAGGTCGCTGATCTTCGGGCTGCAGCTGTCAAGCTCAGTGCCTTAAATGAGGCTTTGGCCTTAGATAAAGTTGGGCTGAACCAGCAGCTTCTCCAGGTGAGCAATGATGTGCTTGATCCTTGGGGTAGAGCTGGGCCCTGAATGAGGCTATGCCAGTGACAGACAAAGCTGACGCCCGTCACAGGGCAGAGTCCGTAAAGGATCAGGCCCAAACAGGTTACCCCCAAACGTAGTTCTGAAATACCCAAAAGAGCACTTACAATGCAGAGAAGAGCAAAGGATTAGACTGAACCATTAAGTACTCCTGTCCCACACCTCAGCAAAATCAGTTTGGGGCTTTGGGGTAAATGATCAGGACTGGGAAGAGACCTATGTCCCCTGGAAGCAAGACTAGAGTTTTAATCCTGTTGGGCAAGATATTAGCAATCATCAGAGAAGAATCTGTTGAGAAGTCTAAGTCCCAAAATATGTCCTGTATAGAGTACAGGTTTAACTTACAATTTTAGTGAGGGGCCTTCTTCCTAACCCTGTTCTCCTGAGCCCAAGAGTTGTACTGTGTCATTCTTCTGAATTCTCCAAGAGCAGCATTTTGCCTCTTTTTTTTTTTTCAATCTCCATTGCCAGCATCCAGCCCGTGTAGTACCTAGAATACAGGCACAGATCAAATGAATGGATCTCCCCCTGTTGTCAGTACTCCTGCATCATCTTTGGAGGCTGGATTCAGATCTCACTTGGATTTCAGTCTCAGCATTTAAGACAGTGCAGGAAAACTGTCACCACTCGTCTTTAATACACTGTGCCCCTTGCCCTTTTTGGCCAGTAGTTGGAGCAGGACAACCAGTCCTTGTGCAGCAGAGTGGAGGTGGCAGAGCAGACAAGAAGCACTTTGC
Source organism: Chinchilla lanigera (assembly GCF_000276665.1). NCBI lineage: Eukaryota > Metazoa > Chordata > Mammalia > Rodentia > Chinchillidae > Chinchilla > Chinchilla lanigera. The sequence continues at coordinate 25,956,527 of NW_004955422.1, read as the reverse complement.
AGGTGGACCTGGTGGAGGCAGAGAGGAGCAGGGAAGCCTTGTGGGAGAAGAAAACTCAGCTGGAGGCTCAGCTGCAGAAAGCAGAGCAGACCAGAGCTGAGCTGCAGACAGAGCTCAGGGGCGTCCAAGAAGAAAAAGAAGAAATTACAGAGAAATTAAGCGAGGTGAGAAGACAAAACTGACACAGTTACATTAAGGTATAATATGTCCTCTATCCAGATGTGATGGTGCGTGCCTGTAATCCTACCACTCTAGGAGGCTGAGACAGGAAGATAACAAATTCAAGCCCAACCTGGACAACTTAGCAATTTAGTGAGACCCTGTCTTGCAATTTAGTGAGACCCTGTCTTAAAATGAAAAATAAAAAAGGCTGGGTATATAAAAAGGGCTGCAGAAGATTCTGAGTTCCATCCCCAGTAACACACACACACACACATATAATATATGTTCATTGTAAAAAGTTAGTACACTACAGAAATGACTCAAAGTGAAAGTCTTCCCAGAAGTGACCGGTATTGGTAATTTGTGATACGCCTTCCCATTTTTAAAAGGAACTACTATAGGAATCTGTCTTAGTTACTTTTCTCATTGCTGAGACAAAATACCCAACACCCACAAGTTAAGGAAGGAAAGGTTTATTTAGGTCAGTTTGTAGAAGTTTCAGTCCACAATCAGCTAGCTCCCTTAACCCTAGCTCTGAACCATGAATCAGTTACACACTCTAGATTCAGCCACCTGTGAAAAAGCCCCATCTAAAAGTGCATGAGGCTCTGGGGGGACATCTAGACACAAACCCTAACAGAATCCTTAGCTGATTCCTCACTGCTTTGTACCCCTCATTTTGAATTAAACGCTTCACCCCTATCTTCTGCTACCACCTTGTGCTTATTTCAGCCACTATAATTATCCATTTGCATGTCTTCAAAAGCAAAGCAGTATCTTTTTTTGAGACAAAATATTACTGTGTAGTCAGGTCACTGTGTAACCCAGGCAGACCACAAACTGGCATTTCTCCTGTCTCAGCCTCCTGAGTACTGAGATTACAGGCACAGGTCACCGTGCTAGTTCCTAAGGCCATGTCTTACTTGTCTTATTCCTACTGCTTTTACCTCAGTGCGAAACACAAAGTAAATTTTTTTTTCCTTTTTTTTTCTTTTTTGGTTTTTCTCCGGTACCAGGAACCGAACTCACGACCTTGCTCATGCCAGGCAGGCGCTTTTGCCGCTGAGCTAAATCCCCAGCCCCTAACACAAAGTAAATTTTTACCTGCACCAGTGAATGACCTGGCTTAGAAAACATCTTTTTCTGTCACCAAACTGCTCATTGCCTTAATAATTATACAGAATCCCCCTTCTCCGCGTTCCTTTCTCAGGACAGTGATCACTTTCTTCCTGGTATTATATGTATGTCTTACTTCTCAAAATGAAAAGCACCTCAGGAGCATGTCTGCTGCCCTAGCAAGGCTCTTGCTCATAGAGGAGCGTACTTCCTGAGCTGGGGATCACGGGGTTGATCACCTGTGGCTGAGTGAGCAATGTTCAGGACACACAGTGCAGGGCACAGACTCTCCAAAGAGCCAGTGGCCCTAACCTGGTGGAAGCAACCTTGGGGACATTTTTCTTTTTTGTCTTTTTGAGACAGGATCACTATCCATTTCAGGCTGGCCTTGAGCTCACTTTGTAGCCCAGGCTGGTGTCGAACTTGCAACATGATCCTCCTGTCTCAGCCTCCCGAGTGCTGGGATTACAGGTGTGCGCCACCATGTGCAGCCTGTCCTTGGGGAGAGTCACTTCTCACCAGCTTCTTCCTGACAGTCTTGTCACCAGCGGGAGGCAGCCACAGCTCAACTGCAGCAGCTGCGTCAGGAGGTAGAGCGGCAGGAAGAAGGGCTTGCCATGGCAGCCCAGGAAAAGGAAGCCCTGGTTCGGGAGAAGGCAGCTCTCGAGGTGCGCCTGCAGGCTGTGGAACGGGACCGCCAGGACCTCACTGAGCAACTTCTGGGGCTCAGGTAGGGCCCAGGCCCAGTTCAGCCAAGCACAGAGGAGCTTTGCAAGGCAAAGGGCAGCCAAGGCAAGCTCTCTGCACCTGTGCGTTCTCAAGGTGTTATGAGTTTATGATCGCCCCTAACTTCTCCTGGTAGCTAGTACCTAGAACCCAGCACCTCTTAAGGAAGAGGAAGGGACAGGGACTCTCTAGGTAAGATCTTTTTTTGATTCCTGAACCTCACAGCTCAGCCAAGGAGCAACTAGAGAGCAGTCTGTTTGAAGCCCAGCAACACAGTTCTGTGATAGAGGTCACCAAGGCGCAGCTGGAGGTCCAGATGCAAACTGTCACGCAAGCCAAGGAAGTGATCCAAGGTGAGAACCCAGCTGGATAGGGCACCATCCGTCCTGTGGAACATTCAAACCCTGGAGGGCAGCGGGAGGTGATTGGAGTGCTCCTCCAGCCAGGCCTTAGAGATGGGAGCTGTGCGTGAGGGAGGCGGCAGAGCATTATTGGGTAAAAGGAGTGGGGCAGAGCTCAGAGAGCTGTTCCTGTCCTGGCATCCTAGGAGAGGTGAAGTGCCTGAAGCTGGAACTGGACACTGAACGCAGCCGGGCAGAGCAGGAGCGGGATACAGCAGCCAGACAGCTGGCCCATGCAGAGCAAGAGTGGCGGGCTGCCCTGGAGCGGCAGAAGGCAGCCCACCAGGAGGAGGTGAACCATCTCCGGGAGAAATGGGTAGGTGGTAGATGTTGCTGAGGGGTGGGAGAGGCAGACATGGCCTCCCTTCAGTGAATTTGCTACCTGCTGACTCTTGGTACAAACATTGCTGCTTAAAAGAGCACCAAGGTATAAAATCCAACTTTAGCCAGGCGTGGTATTGCATACCTCTTGTCCCAGCACTTAGGAGGCTGAGGTAGGAGGATCACCATGAGTTCAGGACCATCCTGGGATACATACTGAGTTCAGGCCAGCCCAGACAACATAGTGAGATATTGTCTTAAAAACAAACAAACAAAAATCCAGTTTCAGGGGCTGGGGATTTAGCTCAGCGGCAAAGCGCCTGCCTGGCAAGCGCAAGGTCGTGAGTTCGGTTCCCGGTACCAGAGAAAAACCAAAAAAAAAAAACCCCCCAAAAAAAAATCCAGTTTCTACTTTTTCTTTTTTATGGCACTGTGGGTTGAACCTAGGGTCTTTGCACTAAGCTATATCCCCAACCCCTCACCACTACCACCCTTGCTTTTTGTTTTTTAATTTTGACACAGGTTCTCACTAAATTGCCTAAGCTGGGCTCAAACTTGCAGTCCTCCTGCTTCAACCTCCCAGCACACCTGGATAGGCATGCACCACCACACCCAGCGACCTTCTAGCTATTAAATGAGTTATTATATGCACTAAGAATAGCTTCTGGTAAAAGCCAGATATGATGGTGCCTACCCATAACCCCAAAATAAAAATGGCTAGGGATGTACTTCAGTGATAGAATGCCCTTGGGGTCCATCCCTAATTTAAAAGTAGTTTCTGTTCATGAATGAGCTCTGTGTTTGTGTTAACCATCATTATTGGGGTGCAGCGAGAGAAAGTTGAGTGGACCATGATAGGATGAAAGAGTGGTCTTGGAAAAAAAACAAAAAGAGTGGACCCTGGGATTAAGGGTTGTTAAACTGTCTCAGGAAAAGATTGACTTGTATTGTCTCCTATTTTATTGTTTCACTAAATTGTCTAAGCCGGGCTTTGACTCATGATCCTCCCTCCTCGGCCCCCAAATAGGTAGGATTATAGGCGAGCTCCGCCATGCTCCACTAGAGCAGAGATTATTGAACCTCACTTTATAGGTGTAGAGAGGTAAGTGGGGCACAGCTCAGGAGTAGTAGAGTCTCATTCCAAACCAGTTCTCCTCCTTCTGTCTCTCCTCACCCATTGGGTTCTGACAGTGTTTCCTTCATTTGGCCAGGAGAAAAAGTGCTCTCGGCACCAGCAAGAACTAGACAAGGCTTTGGAAAGCCTAGAGAGGGAAAAGGTGGAGCTGGAAATGAAGCTGAGGGAGCAGCAGAGAGAAACAGAGGCCGTCCGGGTACAGAGAGAAGAAGAACGGACCCAAGCTGACAGTGCGCTCTGCCAGGTGGGAAGCTGGGACTGGAGCAGGTCATTCGTCTGTGATCCCTGACCTTTGACCACTTTCTTTCTCCACTCCTAAGCTTGGGCTGTAGAGGGGCTTCCAGAAGGAGTGTAACCACCTTACTGCCAGCGAGCGGGGATCCACACTGTTAGCCGCAGGACCGGCAGTATGTCATACTTCCTGAGGGAGGGCCGATACTTACCACATCCTGCCAGCTTGCAAACCAGTGACAGTCTTTCACTTCCTGATCCTCAGTTAGTGGACTGAGACTTTCTGTTTGCTGGAAGAGCCCTAGAGCAGCTGGGATGTGCTCGTGCCCTCCTCGGTGAGCACAATAACCCTGAGCCCGCAAGCCCTTGCTCCTTCTGTCCTTCTACAGATGCAGCTGGAGACAGAGAAAGAGAGAGTGTCTCTCCTGGAGACTCTGCTGCAGACCCAGAAGGAGCTGGCAGATGCTGGCCAGCAACTGGAACGGCTGAGGCAGGACATGAAGGTTCAGAAGTTAAGGGAGCAGGTATGGAGGGTGGGCCTGGGTGCTCGTTCCTCCATTCAACAGTGAGGAGTTCTTTGGCACTTCTTACGCACAGGCCCTGTGCTGTAGGTGCTGACACAAGACAAGTCCTTAAAGGTGTGGCCCGGTAGTGTGACAGACATGGTCTCTGCCCTCAGGAAACATACATTCTGGTGGCAGAGATGGATGACAAATGAGGAGATGTAAAATAAATGAGATGATTGCAGATTGTAATAAGTGCTGTAAAGGAAAGAAATAGGATGATATAATTGAGAGAATGCAAGGCAGGGTGGCCAGGGAAGGCCTTACAGAGAAAGACATTTGAGCTGAGACTGAAGGTTAGAAAGAAGCCATCCTGCTGGGCATGGTACCACCCGCTTGTAATCCCAACCCTCAGTGGCTGAGGCAGGAGCATCACCACAAGTATGAGGCCAACCTGGACTGCATAGTGAGTTGAAGGCCAGCCTGAACTGCATAGTGAGACCCTGTCTCAAAACACAAAACAAAAACGAAGTCATCTCCATGGTACAACATAGATGAATCTAGCAAACATTATGCCAAGTAAAAGAAGCCAGACATAAGAGGCCACTGTAGGCAAGTATATAGAGGAAGAATGCAGATTGGTGGTTGGGGTAGGGTGGGGAATGTGGAGCAATTACTAGTGGGGTGCTTCTGGGATGATGGAAATGTTCTAAAATTGATCACGATAGTTGTAGAATTTGGTGAATAAACTAAGAACCACCGAATTCTATACTTTGTATATGTCAGTGGTAGCAAACATGTGGCATGCATGCCACAGTGGGCTGTTTGTATCTTTGAAAGCTCTAAAATGTTCACCATCACTGGTATAGGTGAATTATATGGTGAGTGAATTATGTCTTAGTAAACCCATTAGCCAGGTGAGGTGACACATGCCTGTAATCCCAGTATTTGGGAGACTGAGGCAGGAGGATTGCAGAAGGAAGTCACTTCTGAGCTAAATGCCAGCCTGAACTCCAGAGTGAGACTCTGTCTTCAAAAAAAAAACTTTAACAAAAAAATACCTCAGCCAGGTGTGGTGGCGCACGCCTGTAACCCCAGCATTTGGGAGGCTGAGGCAGGAGGATTGTTGCGAGTTCAAGACCAGCCTGGGCTACAAAGTGAGCTCAAGGCCAGCCTGAACTGCATAGCGATCCTGTCTCAAAAAGACAACGCAGTCCAGGTTGGCCTCATACTCCACAATTCTGGTCGCAAACCAGCTGAACTGGATGAAAACCAAATCAAATTTCACCATAAGATCAACATTGAACCTAACCATTGAATTTGATTCAGTTCTTATCCAACTCGGTTGAAGACTAGAATTGTGGAAAGAATCAAGTTTGTGAACCAAGGCACCACTGTATATAACTTTAGCTGCTGAGTGGCAAACAGTGCCTTTAGGGTGAGAGCACTGGCATCAGGTGGAAGGAGGGATGTGGGCAGGAGGCTGCTCACACAGTAGTCCAGTGAGAGACTATCTCCATGGACCCTGACTGAGAAAGCTCACCCTGACTGGGTGAGCTTCTGCCCCACTTTTTGCCAGCTCAACGCAAAAAATAGCCCCAGCCCCCAGCGGAAGCTTTCCCACACTCACTGATATGTCTTACCTCTGCAGGAGACCACTGGGATGCTACAGACCCAGCTCCAGGAGGCCCAGAGGCAACTGAAGGAGACAGCTCAGCAGCACAGAGATGACCTTGCCGCGCTCCGAGAAGAGGGCAGCACCCTGCTTCAGGACAAGATAGATCTGCAGAACCAGGTCCCCTCCTCCCCACCCCGCCTCACAGCCCATCCCGTCCACAGGTCGCAGAGAGCTACGACCCTGCTCCCTGCACCTGGCAGGGAAAAGTGTGCCAGAGAGAACAGGGGCCTCTCAGAGTCCTGGGACAGTTCAGTTGCCTTCTGTATCCACGGGTTCCGCTCCACAGGTTAAAGCAACAGCCACCTGAAAATATTTGAAAAAAAAATTGCAGCTGTACTGAACATGTACAGACTTCTTTCCTGTTCTTATGCCCTAAACAATGGAGAATAACAGCTATTTACGTAGTAATTACATTGTGATAGGTATGATAAGTAATCTACCGACAGTTTAACAATTATGGGATGATGTGCATAGGTTATATGCAGATACTATGGGATTTTATATAAGGAACTTGTACATCTACATATTTTGGTACCTGAGAGGGACTGGTTCTAGGATACCCCAGGGCCACTATAACCTCTGAATGGAGTGAGCACATTGCAAAGAGTGCTTTTCCTTCTCAGAATCCTATCTCAGATGATCCGGTTTGTTTTTTAAAAGAAAACTGTAATCACTGTACTGTTGCCCATCACTTTGCTTTGGGATACAATTCCGTTCAGCGAAGATGTTTATTCGTGTCTGCCCTTACGCAGATTTGTGGGGCGGGGAAACCAGTGGCCAGGCTGAATGGTACTGAGGAAGGGTGGTTAAGGCGAGTGTGTAGGGATGGATGGAACCTTCGGAATATTGGAGCGGGGCCACTGACTGATGTACTTTGCAGGACCCAAAAGCTCTAGGCTAGAAGCCTCCTCCCATGGCTGCCCTGCCACCCAATCCTTATGTCTTTAATCTTCCAGGTGGAGGACCTAAAATCTCAGCTGGTGGCCCAGGAGGATTCCCACAGGCTGGTAGAGCAAGAGGTTCAGGAAAAGCTGAGAGAAGCCCAGGAGTATGGCCGAATTCAGAAGGAGCTGGAGAGGGAGAAGGCCAGGTAGGCTAGAAAGCCATGGAGTTGGCTTTTGCTTCCCTGGCTACAATAGTCACAGTGACACTGAGAGTTCTTTGCTCAGGTCACTTTGTGTTTCATGTCTTCAGCTCTAGGGTGTATATATAGCCATGTAGAGAGGACCTGGCCCCTGTCTTCCAAACATGCACTTCACTCACTTAGTAAAGATTTAGAGAATACCCGTTATGTACCAGACACTGAGCCAGAGTTGGGGATATAGCAATAAACAAGACAGTGTGGCCTCCTGTTTCAACAGAATTTATAGTTTTGTAGAAAAAGCTTTAATCAGATAATTCTCCGGATTATGACACATGGTATGAAGGAAAGAAATGGTGCTGATATGGAGATGAGAGAGAGACCTGCTTTTTTGTTTATTTGTGTGTTTGTTTTTTGAGGCAGGGTCTGGCTGTGTAGCCCAGGCTGGTCTCAAACTTGCAGCAATCCTCCTGCCTCAGCCTCCCAAGTGTTAGGATTACAGGTGTGCACCACTACAACCCGTGACAGACCTACTTTGGAAAGTTGTAAGGGAAGCCCTTTCTCAGGCGGCTGTATTTAAACTGAGCACTGAAGGAAGAAATAGAGTTGCCCGTGCAAAGGGGTGAAGGAGTGTTATACAGCAGCAATAACAGTCATGCTCATGCTCAAAGACCCTGGGGCAGATGAAAGCAAACAGTGTTTAGTGAAATTCAGGGTGCAATATAACTGGATTATGGCAAATGAGGCAAGCTAAACAACTCCGTACCATTTAGAATGTTGTGGGTCATGGCAAGGAGTTTGTAGATTAAGCTTAATAGGAAACCCCAAGAGAATTTCTAACAGGGAAATTGACTTAATTTGATCAATTGATTGATTGATATACTCGTAAATAAAACTAGGGCCTTTGAGTTGAGCTATATTCTCAGCCTTCCAGGGATTCCTGGCATTTCCCACCATGCCTGCACATAATCCAATTTATGATGTATTAGAAGGGACAGGTGAGCGTGGTGGTACATGCCTGTAATCTGAGTACTTGGAAGGCTGAGGCAGGAGGATCACTGAGAGTTCAGCACCAGCCTGGACTACATGGTGGGACCCTGTCTCAAAAGAAAAAAGGGGTGAGGACAGTAATGACATAAAATATCACAAGTGACATAAGACCATTCAAAAAGGAGAGGCACATGCATTCTCAGTGATACAGGAGTTTGAGAAGAGGGCCGGGGATATAGCTCAGTGGCACAAGCGCCTGCCTGGCAAGCGCAAGGTCCTGAGTTCCATTCCTGGTACCAAAAAAAAGGAGTTTGAGAAGGGACAGATTCTGATGGTGATGACCCTCAAGGCAGACAGACAAATCAGGAGGCTGGTACAGGCATCAGGTAAGGGATACTACTGCTGCATCAGGGTCACTAATGGGGGCGGGGAGACAAGGGGTTTAGGGGAGTTAGGGTGAAGCAGTCCTGTGCAGGCATGGATGGGATGTGGGTGGGGCAGAGGGGGACTGTACAGAATGACACAAGTTTCTGTACTGGGGCACAGTGTGGACAGGGGTGCCATTCACTGAGCTAGGGAACTTAGCAGGAGGTGATTGGGTGGGGAGTTGGAGGTATTGAGGGAACATGAAGATTTAATGTACTGACTTTGAAGTATTTGTGTAGAGGTACGTAGAGCTTGCATTTAGTAAGTTCTCAGAAGGGGGCAGTTTTATTGTGCCACTAAGCATTATCATTACTATTTCTATTTTAATTCTTAATGCTGTGCTTAGGTTAGATGAGAAGGCAGTTTCTCACTTCCTGAGAGAACAATCTCACCCTCTCACCCCTTTCCTTCTAGCCTGACTCGGTCACTGGTGGAAAAGGAGCAGAGACTCCTTGTTTTACAAGAATCTGATTCTGTTCAGCAGCAAGAGCTGAGCTCCTTGCGCCAGGACATGCAGGAGGCCCAGGAAGGGCAGAAGGAGCTTAGTGCCCAGGTAGCTCCCGCTGTGGCCTTGAGCTGTGCAGAGAGGAAAGTGGGTCGTGGGCAGGGCGGGGGCTGGGGAACGTGACTGCCTGGAGCATGGTGCCCAGGAGGCCTGGTTCTTCTGTGAGTGCACTTGGTGTGGGGGAATAGAGCAGCAAGAGATAGCCCAGGCACGCAGGCAGGCAGCAAGAGGACTCCAGGGACTCAGTCTACTCACACTGGGCCCTTCCACATGGTCCAGAGGAGAGGAGGAACCGGGAGTGGGAGGGGACTAGCAATGGATAAGGGCACCAGTCTGCTATTAGTCCTGAGTTTGCTGCTATTTCTACTTCCTAGTTGTGTGAGCGTTGGGTTCTTCATCCATAAACAAGCGATAACTCTTAGCCATGATAGCAATGCGTAAGTTTGGTCAGGAACACAGTAAGGATGGTGATGGTCTTAGGCTCATTTCAGGGTTTCAGGGCAGAGTTCTGATCAGAGCAGGAAGCTGACATTCTGCTTGGGAAACCAGGAACCCATTAGCAGAATGGGTCCAAACCATTAGCGTGGCCTGGGCCCACATGTCAGAGTAGAGAAATACTCATTTCACAGCCCTCCCTGCCTGCTGGAGAGCCAAGCCTGTTCACGTGCTCCCAGGTTGGGACCAGCTTTGCAGAGGGGTTGAGTGGGGTCAGGCCTGGGAGGTCTGAGCAGATGCAGCTCAGAGGGAATCCTCTTCCTCCCTGATAGGTGGAATTACTGAGGCAGGAAGTCAAGGAAAAGGAGGCTGACTTTGTGGCCCAGGAAGCACAGCTGCTGGAGGAGCTGGAGGCCTTGCGGATCACAGAGCAGCAGCTGCGAGCTTCCCTGTGGGCCCAGGAGGCCAAGGCCACCCAACTGCAGCTGCGACTGCGCAGCACAGAGAACCAGCTGGAGGCACTGGCCGCTGAGCAGCAGCCTGGGGCCCAGGCCCAGGCCCAGCTCGCCAGCCTCTACACTGTTCTGCAGCAGGCCCTGGGGTCTGCCTGTGAGAAGAGGCCTGAGCTGAGGGGTGGGGGAGACTCTGCCCCTTGCCTCTGGGGCCCTGAGCCAGGTGAGGCAGCCCCTAAGAGCTAAGTCCCTTGAGCCAAAGCTAGGCCTAGCTGAGGGAGGGAGGGAGGGGAGTGCAGTTCCTCAGTATTGCATCAGGCTTAGGGCCACATGCTCTGGAATTAATTCGAGGTGAGTTGGAAGCCCAAGGGTTACCTTGAGGATAATGAATGGGGTCTTGAGGGACTGTGCAAACCATAAACCCTGCCCACAGTGTAGATTGCTTTTGTATAATTTTTACTTGCCATTTGCTAATGTGTGTTCTTGGGCAACTCACCTAATTTCTTTGAGCTTGATTTTTCTCAACCGATGAGGATGTTAAAAGTACTTACCTCGGGATTTTTCTAAGGAGTGCATGTCAATCACTTGCGTACTCCCTGGGATCACCTAGTGCCCACCATAGTGCCTGGCACGTAGAAAAGCAGACGGCATGAGATGACTGAGTGGCTGCTCTCTGAGGGGAGGGACGAGCGGAAAGGCTAAGGCTGGGTCTGGGGAGGGATGGCTGTTTCTTTGCATAGTGGCAGCCAGATGAGGAGGGTTTTTCCTCATTTCTCCAGACCAAAACGGAGCTAGGAGCCTCCTTAAGAGAGGGCCCCTCCTGCCCGCTCTCTCAGCTGAGGCCATAGCATCTGCCCTGCACAATCTTCACCAAGACCTGTGGAAGACACGGCAGGCCCGGGTATGTTGTCCTTTTTTAAAACTGTCTACCTCTGCCCAAAAAGCCCGGTGCACAGACTCGTGAAGCTGTTTGAACTGTTTTTTTCTGAGGTGAAGATGGGATGAGTTCCCCCTCTATCACTTACGACCTGGCAACCATCACGAAAGCATTTTGCCCTGACTTTCAGAGGAAGAGAATATTGCCTGAGCCGCAGGGTTATCTTGAGGATAAATGGGTATTGTTTTGAGGAGCTCTGCAAACTATAACCCCTGAATGTAGACTGGTTTTCTTTTGCATAATTGTTCCCTCAACCATGAATTTATTCTTGGAAAGCCAGCAAGTTGGGGACCACTGAGCTTGCTATGAATAGAGCATTTAAGGCCTAAGACTAAAGTTCCCACATATCCCACCTCACTGTGAACCTGTCAGTCAGTCCAAAGTGAGTGCCACCTATATGCCAGCTGCTCTCACTCACTTGGGGATATGAAAAAGAGAAAGACCTGACCTGTGCCTTCCACAGGCTGTGACACGGTGGGGAACCAGACGGCATCCTTTTCTTTTTCCCCCCAGTACTGGGAATTGAACCCAGGGCCTTTGCACTGAGCTGCATCCCCAGCCCTTTTTACTTTTTGAGAAAGAATCTAACTAAGTCACTAAGGTGCCCAGGCTGAGCTGGAAATTGCAGCTTTCCTATTTCAGTTTCCCAGAGTTCTGGGATTACAAGCATGAGCCATCACACCTGGCTCCAAACTGTGTTCTGAGAGGAAGCAAAACCAACTGAAGGAATTGGGGCAGGACCACATGGTGGGCTTTGGAGCTGTGGGGAAGGGGCAGTCCATTCTGGCTCAGGGAGGGGCGAGAGGCAGGAAGAGATGACCCTGGGACTAAGCTTTGAAGTAGGTGTTTGAGAGGGAAGAGGTGTGTCCTGGAGCAGCGCCATGAGCAGCTGTTTCCAGTCGTAGGTTAGAAAGGCTTCGTGGTCACTTCAGGGAGCTACATGCGAGTCAGAGGTAAGAACTCAGCAGTCGGAGAGTGGGGAGATGACAGATCACCCCAGAGGCTGAGAGTGAGGAGCGGGCTTGAGCCTGGCTGGGCCAGCTTTGTGGCAGACAGGGAACTAGCCTACCTTTCTCTCCTAGGATGACCTGCAGGATCAGGCCCAGAAGATGGCACAGCAGCTAGCTGAGGCTGAGGCTGAGAAGACCCAGGTCCACTCAGAGCTGCAGGACCTAAAGAGACAGCTCTTCCAGAGCCAGGAAGGTGAGCCGCGGGCGGGCAGGCGGGTTTAGAGGGAGGACAGGTGGGGCAGGGACAGCCTAGCAGCTGCTCTTCGTATTGTTTACCCACAACTGTGAGGTGGTATTTAAAGCATCTCTGAAGGAGTGGTGAGCTCCGTAAGCTATTCTTCTGCTTTACTTAGCCTTTGAGGGCCATCTTGGAAAAAGGGATTTAAGGAAAAATTTGGTAAACTGAGATAAGGAGATAGCCAGGCTTCCTTTTTTTTTTTTTGTCTCTGTAGGAGATGAAATAAAAACAGCATGGCAGGGGTGGCCCATGCCTGTAATCCCAGCACTTGGGAGGCTAAGGCAGGAAGATCACCTCAAGTTCAAGGCCAGCCTGTGCTACATAGTGAGTTCAAAACTAGCCTGAACTACATAGTGAGACTCTGTCAAAAAACAAACAAACAACAACAAAAAAAAAACTATGGCTAAGTGTAGTCGTACCTGTAATCCTAGCACTCAGGAGGCTAAGGCAGGATTACTGTGAGTTTGAGAACAGCCTGAACTGCATAGTGAGACCCTTACTAAAAATAAAACCAAAAAAACCCAACAAAAATCTTTTTGTCTGTCATTCATCCATGTTACTTATTTTTATCTTTTTTTTTTTTTTTTTTTTGAGACAGGCTCTTGCTAATGCAGTTCAGGCTGGCCTTGAGCTCACTTATGTAGCCTAGGCTGGTCTCGAACTCAAAACAATCCTCCTGCCTCAGAATTATTTTTATCATTGCCAACTATGTACTCAAAATTAGCCTTGTATAGTACTTACTTGGGAGGCACTGAGGAAGGGAGTCCAGATCTGCACCTCAGCCAGGAGCTGGAAAGAGTAGGAACCACCTGGAAAGGAAAGGAGCGGGGAGGGCCTTAAGGTTCAAGTTTCTACTGTGGGCGAGAAGAGGACAATTTGGGGCATATGTCTAGGCCTTTCTGAGACTATTTGGGCTCCCTGAGGCCCAAACAAATAGATCTGGATTCTGAGGAATCCTGCAGAAATGAGGGGCAGTCAGCAGAGCCACCGGGGTTTCTAAGAACCTCTATAAAATCACATCACCAGCAGTCTGGAAGGGACCTCTACTCTTGGCTGGCTTAACCTGTCTGGACTCCAGCCTTGAGGATTTCTAAGTGAGCAGAACGAGGAAGAGTTAGTGTAATTAACTGGCAATGCCAGGGCTGGCAGCAGACACAAACATGAGACTGGAAGCAGCAGGGAGCCTAGGCATACAGGAACAGCTGTGAAGGGGAATAACTTCAGATGCTGGACGTACTTCTCTCCCATTGGGCTTTTTCCCTTTGATTGTCTTCCCCATCCTCCATCTGTCTCTATACCCATGTGCTCCCATCTCCTGCCTTGGGCCTGACTCCACTACCTCTGCTCTTCCCAAAGAGAAATCCAAGTGGGAAGGAAAACAGAACTCCCTAGAATCTGAGCTGATGGAATTTCATGAAACCGTGGCATCCTTACAGAGTCTTCTCCGGCAAGCAGAGCTTCAGAGAATGGAAGCCCAGGTAATGTGGAACTGGTTTAGGGTGGGGTAGGGATGGCCTCAGGAGCCACCCCATAGGGCCCCAGGCTCTAGCTTCAAGGCCCACCTTGGGCTGTGGTCCCATGCACAAGGCTCAGTTCTTCTGGCTATCTCCATGTCCCTCAGGACCATTGTTAAGGACCTAGAAGTCCTCCAATTGCTCTTTCTGAATTGAGGTTTGGATTTTTGTCCCTTGTCCTGAAGGACTAGAGTCTGGGATTGCTCATTTATACCAAGCCATTTCCTCTTGGTACAAGCAGAGCCCTGGGAGGTGCTAGGGACACTTTTTTAATAAGAGCAGCTTAAGTGGAATGCATAACTTTCTTTGCCCAAGTCCCTGCTACAGCTAATGCCACAAAATAAGGAAGTTAGGCCAGTGCTGGAGTGAGGCATCGGGGAAGTCACGCTGTCTATGGGGGCTTTGGCTCTTGTTTTCCAGAATGAGCGAGAATTGCTTCAGGCAGCCAAAGAGAACCTGACAGCCCAGGTGGAGCATCTGCAGGCAAGTGCTGCAGAAGCCAGGGCCCAGGCAAGTGCTGCCAGGGTCCTGGAAGAAGATCTGCGAACAGCTCGCTCAGCACTGAAACTGAAAAATGAAGAGGTGGAGAGTGAGCGCGAGCGAGCCCAGGCTCTGCAAGAGCAGAGCGAGCTGAAAGTGGCCCAGGGGAAGGCTCTGCAGGAGAACTTGGCTATGCTGGCCCACAGCCTGTCTGAAAGAGAGGCGGAAGTGAAGGCTTTGCAGGGAGAAATCCAGGAACTGCAGAAGCAGCGGGAAATGCAGAAGGCTGCTCTGGAACTGCTGTCGCTGGACCTGAAGAAGAGGAACCAAGAGGTGGATCTGCAGCAAGAACAGATTCAGGAGCTGGAGAAGTGTAGGTCTGTCTTAGAGCACCTGCCCATGGCAGTCCAGGAGCGAGAGCAGAAGCTGACTGTGCAGAGGGAGCAAATCAAAGAGCTGGAAAACGATCGGGAGACCCAGAGGAATGTCTTGGAGCGTCAGCTTCTGGAGCTGGAAGAGAAGGCCCAAGTAATTGAGTCCCAGAGAGGACAGATTCAGGATCTGAAAAAGCAGTTGGTAACCCTGGAGTGCCTGGCCCTGGAGCTGCAGGAAAGCCATCACAGGGTGGAGAGCCAGCAGAAGATAATCGAGGAGCTGGAGGGCCAGCGAGAGATGCAGAGGGTGGCTCTGACCCATCTCACACTGGACCTGGAAGAAAAGAGCCACGAGCTTCAGGCACAGAGCAGCCAGATCCATGAGCTGGAGAGCCACAGCACCCTTCTGGCAAGAGAGCTGCAGGAAAGGAACCAGGAGGTGAAGTCCCAGCGCCAGCAGATGGAGGAGCTGCAGAGGCAGAAAGACCATCTGTCTCAAGACCTCGAGAGGAGGGGTCAGGAACTGCTGCTGCAGAGGGAGAGGATTCAGGTCCTGGAAGACCAGAAGACACGGCAGACAAAGATCCTAGAGGAAGACCTGGAACAGATCAAACTGTCCTTGAGAGAGCGTGGCCGGGAGCTGGCTTCTCAGAGGCAGCTGGTGCAGGAGCGGGCGGAGGAAGGGAAGAGCCCTAGTAAAGCTCAGCGCGGGAACCTGGAGCACATGAAGCTGATCCTGCGGGATAAGGAGAAGGAGGTGGAGTGCCAGCAGGAGCACATCCAGGAACTTCAGGAGCACAGGGTCCAGCTGGAGCAGCAGCTCCAGGACCTGCACAGGAAGGTGGGTGAGACCAGTCTGCTCCTGACCCAGAGAGAGCAGGAGATAGTGACTCTGCAGCGGCACCTGCAGGAAGCCAAGGAACAAGGGGAACTGAAAGAGCAGTTGCTTCAGGGTCAGCTGGAAGAGGCCCAGAGAGCCCTGGCCCAGGGGAACCAGGAACTTGAGGCCCTGCAGCATGAACAGCAGCAGGCCCAGGCCCAGGAGGAGCGTGAGAAGGAGAAGGCAGGTACACTCCAGGCAGCTCTGGAACAGGCCCACGCGTCCCTGAAGGAGCACCAGGAGGAGCTGGAGGAGCACAGGGAGCAGGTGCAAAGGCTCCAGGAAGAGTTAGCGGTGGAGGGACGACAGGTGCAAGCCCTGGAGGAGGTGTTGGGAGACCTAAGAGCTGAGTCTCAGGAACAAGAGAAGGCTCTGCTGGCCCTTCAGCAGCAGTGTGCTGAGCAGGCACAGGAGCATGAGGCGGAAGCAAGGGCCCTGAAGGACAGCTGGCTGCAGGCAGAAGCTACACTCAAGGAACAGGACCAAGAGCTGGAGGCCCTGCGGGCAGAAAGGCGGTCCCTCCGGCATGAGGAGGCAGCTCTGCAAGAGGCCCTCAGCAAGGCCCAGGTGGCACTGCAAGAGAAAGAACAGTGTCTTCTTGAGCAAGCAGAGCTGAGCCGTGGCCTGGAGGCGGATACCACCACCTTGCAGGCCGCCCTGGATGCCTGCCAGGCACACGCCCAGCAGCTGGATGAGGCCCTGAGGATGAGGGAAGGTGAGATCCAAGAGCAGGATCTCCGACACCAGCAGGATGTGCAGCAGCTGCAGCAGGCGCTTGCCCAGAAGGATGAAGAGCTGAAGCATCATCAGGAACAGGGGCAGCTACTGGAGAAGTGTCTGGCCCAGAGGGGCCAGGAGAATGAGGTCCAAGAGAAGCAGAGTCTGGAGCAAGAGAGAGAGGTGAGGGACCTTCGTGAGAGCCTAAGGGAGCTACAGGTGACTCTAGCCCAAAAGGAGGAAGAGATCCTGGAGCTGAGGGAGGCCCAGCAGAGAAAGAACTTGGAGGCCTCTCTACCTGGCCACAAAGCCTCCCCGGTGGAGGAGCCATCTACAAAACTGAATTGGGACTTGGAGCGACTTCAGGTGGCCCTGAGGCAGACGGAGGCCAGGGAGATTGAGTGGAGAGAGAAGGCCCGAGACTTGGCGCTGTCCCTGGCTCAGAGCAAGGCCAGTGTCCAGAGTCTGCAGGAGGTAGCCGTGCTCCTACAAGCCTCTGTCCTGCAGCGGGACTCAGAACAACAGAGGCTGCAGGTGAGTCACTCCAGGGGAGTAAGGGCTGGTGACCCATCGGGCTGACCTCAGAGGCTGCCTTTCACCCTGGTCCTTGTGGCACCTCAAAGGATATAAGGAAGCTGAGACCATGAGCATCCAACATGAGCAGAGCTAGGCTATGTATGGTACTGGTCTGAAAGCCACCCTGCACAGTCTCTGCCCTCAGAGCTCATTTAGATGAGCAACTGCATGCAGGCAGTCAGTGCACACATGCTAGGATACCCTGCCTGTCCTGGGAGTGAGTCCCAAAAAGCTTCCTGGTAAAAGTAGGGTTGAAGATTAGATCTGAAGGGACTAGTTAGGAACTAGCCAAGCACAGATGTGGGGGGCGCTTTCTAGGGAAGAGGAAGAAGAGGGATAGAGAATGTACAGAGTATCTGTGTAGGTTCTGGGCATCTGGGACATAGAGGGACAGCTGGCAAGAGAAGAGAGGAGGACACCAGAGGCCACGGTATCAGAGCTCATAAGTCACGCTAAGACCTAGGTCACTAGCAGGAAGGTTTGGGGCAAGGGAGTGACATGGTCAGAGATGGTTCAAGAAGATCACTCAGGCCACCATATGGAGCAACAGTAGATCTGGGGACACCAACTATGAGAATGTAATAGAAGTCCTGGGGATAGGTAGAAACCTAAGATGGCATAGATCCGAGGGGTTCATGGGACTCCCAGCTATTGACTGACTAATAGATGGGAAGAATAAAGGAAAGGCAAAAAATCAAAGGCAGCGCAAGGGTTTCTCCTGCATGGAGTTGAAGGAAAGCAGGCAGGGGAAGAAGGGAGAGTGAAGAGCTCAGTTGAGGAGTGGAGTGAGGCACCTGTGTTATGTGCAGGGTGGAAGGCCCAGCAGCAGCTTAGGGAGGGGGCCTGAAGCTGAAGGGTGAGACTGGCCAGAGTTAGGTACCTGGGTACCGTGGGCAGTTAGGGACATGTGGGCTCTGGCGGTGGGGTGCTGAGGGAGCATAGAAAGGGTCGGATAGAACATCAGGGTGCAGCTTTTTTTTGGCTTTCTGAGACAGGGTCTTGCTGTGCAGTTCAGGCTGGCTTTGAGCTCACTTTGTAGCCCAAGCTGGTCTCGAATTCGCAATGATCCTCCTGCCTCAGCCTCCTGAGTGCTGGGACTACAGGTGTGTGCCACCATGCCCAGCTAGGGTGCAACATTTAACCTCAGGTCAAGCACCATGCCTTAGTCCTTTGCAGCCCCAACACTGGGCACAAGACCGGCACAGAGCATTCAGGAAAGCCAGGCTGACCACTGTATGTAAACAGGCATCATTTCTTTTGCCAAGAGAAACTCTTTCCATTTTTCCAGAGACATCCTGGTTCCCTGGCTGAGCCCCACAGAACTTCTCCTGTATCCCAGACACAGAGCCCCCAAGGGATTTGTCTCCTGGGACCTTACGGAGCTATGCTCTTATTAAAGGGCACTATGCAGGGAAGAAATCACATTTATGCTTGAAGCTCCTGGGTTGGCATACAGTTCCGTAGTTTTATTACCTGTGTGACCCTGGCTCAGTGCCTTTGCTTCTTGACCCTTGGCATTCTATCAATAAGATCAGGAATGATAGTGCTTAGGAAGAAAGCAATTAGTGAATTACTTTCCTATTTCCAGGCCATTGGCACAGGCTCAGCAAAAGGAAGGCATGTAACTGGGCAGGAGGGCACTTCCTGCCCCTGCCCTTAAGATGCTGAGCAGTATTCCCTCAATAGTGGAGCATGGGTCCGGGTTATTTTGCCCACCTCCCGCACCCAGTACAAAGAGGCATCTTTTTGATCCAGCCCTTCATTGTACCATTTACACACCAGGCACTGTTACCTCACTTTCTTCCACTGTCCTGAAAAAAAGGAACTGCTAATATGCTTATTTTACAGTTGAGAAGTGGCAGTCGGAGAGGGTAATTTATCTGAAAACATACACCTGGTAGCTGTCCAAGAAGCATTAGATCAAATAGTCTGACTCAAGAGCTTGGGGTGGTATCTGTGTACGTGTGTCTGTGTGTGTGTATCTGTGTGTGTGTAGGTAGTGGTACTGAATCCAAGGCCTGCACTGAGCTACATCCCTACCCCTGTTGATTGGTTGGTTAGTTGGGTGGTTGGTTTTAAAGACAGGGTTTTGGTATGCAGTTGGGTTTTTTTTGGTACCAGGAATCAAACTCAGGCCTTTGCATTTGCCAGGCAGGTGCTGTACCACTGAGCTATATCCCCAGCCCCTATATGTTTGTTTTTTAAGACTGGGTCTCACTATGTAATTCAGACTGGCCTTGAAATCACTATGTAGCCCAGGATGGGCTCAAACTCAGGCAATTCTCCTGCCTCAGCCTCCCAAGTGATGGGATTACAGGCATATGCCACCGTACCCGGGGTTTATTTTCATTTTCTTTTTTTCTTTTTTTTTTTTGGTACCAGGAATCAAACTCAGGACCTTGCTTTTGCCAGGCAGGCACTTGTGTCCCTGAGCTATATCCCCAGCCCCTTTATTTTCATTTTCATTTTGAGACAGGGTCTCACTAAGTCACTAAATTGCCCAGGCTGGACTCAAACTTGTCCTCCTGCCTCATCCTCCCAGAGTTCTGGGTTTATAGGTGTGCCCTGGTTTTGAATTCAGTCTTTTGACCACTCAGTTCATCTTTCCAAGATAGCTTCCGCTATACTGTACACATTTCCTCCCGTCCGTCTCCTTCTTGACCGTTATTTAAGAAGCAAAGGGTGACTAGCAACCAGCTAGCATTTGGTTTTCCTGTTCATCTAATGGGATTTAACCCTACGACCTTGACCCATGTCTCTTGGAGCATGTGGTTGTTTTATAAATGAGAAGTTTGGAATTAGCTTTCTGGTTTGGAATAAGTTTATATTTTGACCCGAGTCTTACAGTGGGTAAGTGGTGATGTAGCACCTAGCTCTATGAGACCTGAGTCTTTGCTCTTTCCAGAGCACGCCAGAGCCCCAGGTTGTCTCATGGCCTCGTGTGAGACCTAAGGTGGGCTGGAGGCTCTGGTCCTGGCTCAGTGCAGGCTGCCCATGAATCCTTGCTCTTTGGGAGAATCCCTTTCTACTGCTTTGTTTTACCCATCCGGAAAATGAATGCCCTACACTAGAATAGCTCAGAGGCTACATGAAAACTAAGACTATGCCCTGATGAGGAAATGGTATTTATGAGGTTGGAGGATAGGCTGCTTCTGGCTGTGAGGTTGGGGTGGCCTGATTTTGTCCCATACCTCCATATCCCAGGAGGAGCTGGAGCTCACCAGACAGGCACTGGAGGAGGAACAGCTCCACAGCCTGCGCCCACCCAGCAGAGCAGAGCAGAGTACACAGCCCAGAGAGGTAAGATGGGGACCGGTGGGGGCTGATGACCCAGGCGGGGGGCGCCTCCCTTGGGAAGTGGGTCCCTGAATCCTAGATCTGCCACATTGGTCCCTCTGCCTTCCATCTATTCCCCACCTGGGCAGGACTGCCCAGGTAAGATTCTCGGGTCTTCCCTCAGGTCTCAGGAGTGGAGGCTGAGCCTACTTCTGGGATCGAGGAGAAGCAGCCATGGAGACAAAGGCTGGAACACCTACAGCAAGCAGTAGCCTGGCTCGAGATTGACCGGAGCAGGCTGCAGCACCACAACATCCAGCTTCGGACTACCTTGGCGCAGGTCAGTAACGTCTGCTGCCCTCAGCTCCTGCCCCTGGAGTCTGTGTCTCCACTTCTCATGCAAGCTCCAAATCCAGCTGCTACCTGCTTCTTTTTTTTTTTTTTTTTCTTTTTTGCTGTGCTGGGAATCGAACCAAGCCCTATATACCACTGAACTACGTTCCCAGCCCCTGCTGCCTGTTTCTAAAATAAAATTTGATTGGAACACAGCCATGCATTGTCTGTGGCGGCTTGCTCACTAGAACAGAGGAGCTGAGGAGTTGTGACAAACCTGGAATGGCCCACGAAGCTTAAGCACTTACTGCAGAAAAAGTTTGCTGACCCTTGCCCCCAGGACCCGCGAGTTGGCCTGTCTCCTCTGCTCCAGCACTTCCTTGCACTCAGGCTGCCTGCACTGTGCCCCCGCAGTCTTGTTTCCCCTCCCTCCTGACCCTTTGCACTGCCCACACACATGCACTGTCTCCACACCAAGACGTGTTTGTCATTGCCTCTTTGCAGGTGGAACGAGAGCGGAGGAAGCTGAAGAGGGATTCCATGCGCATGTCCCGGACAGGGGCCCTGGAGGTCAACGAAGCCATGACCTCATCACCCACACAGCAGGTTAACCTCGTCTCTCCACCTGCACTCTAGCCCTCTGCCTTGCATATCCCAGGCCATCCTTGGACAGTGAGACAGCCACTCCAGCCAAGCCAGAGAGCCCTGCCTCACTGGAGGACACCCTGCTCAGCACAGCTCAGGCTGTCCTTGCCCTGAGAAGCAGGCCCAAGCCAAGGGCAGTGGGTGGGGTGGAGGCGAGGCTGGCAGCCCTGCCTTCTGAGGAGCTCCCAGACCTCAAGCTTACCTGAAGGCAGGCGTCACTGGGCTCTGGACAGAATCCCTGGGGTACGGGTAGTCATGTGGTGCTTGCCAGCTCTTGACGTGCCTTGGAGCTTGATTGTGGCTTTGCAGATCTCTTAGACCTTCTTGTGTACTACGTTTGCAAGATTGCGGTTCATAGTATTTCCTGGTAACAGGGTTCCTTTTTCAGATAAGGTCTCTGGGCAGGACCCCCCACCCTCTTTCTAGCAACTCTTTCAGCTGAGAAATGTCCATCGGTAGGGCCAGGGCTTGCAGCCTGGTGAGGAGGGGCTGCTTCTGATAGCTGAGCATCTCCCTGTCCATCCCCCTTCCTTTAATGAAAGCTTCCCCAGGGCAGGCACCATGTCTTTTTTTCCCCCTCTCCATCCTTAGCTCACAGTCTAGTTCTGGCACAAAGCAGCTATGTGGCCTACTTCTGTTACATATAAAAGGACCTCAGAGAACCAAGTGCCATCCAGGTTTTCTGGATGTTCAGGGTCAGGTCTCCACAGTATCTCCCATTATGCTGTTATGGGGCCTCCTGGGCCTCTCCTCAGCCTGAGACCAGGCCCTATAAAGATTCAATCTGAGTTCAGGCACTTCTAGCCCAAAACCTTTGCTCAGGCTCCCAGCTGATGAGACAGCTGCAGGATGCTGCAGTGTCCCCTGAGCATGACCACCCATCCCAACAAGATTGGTATGTGTCTTCCTTAGGATGGATGCGGAGGACAGTGGGGCACCTCAGATGCCAAGCAGATGGTTGAACTGCAGAAAGAGGTGAGTTCTGCACAGACCTGTTTTCTAAGCCCCGTTCCCTTCCTTGCATTCAGACTTCAGGCTCTGCTGTGTGCTTGGCCCTGTGTACACCTCCCACAGGAAGAGGGTGAGTACTTCCAGCCTTCAGAGCAGTTCAGTCTCCACAGGAGGCAAAAAGGCTGCAGTCTCGACTCTTCCTGGAGCATAGCTTCAGCGGGGATGGGCAGAAAACATGATCCAGGATGACCTCTAGACTCCAGCTTATGAAGGGAAAGGAAGAGGGCAGACAGTGATCTAGGACAGACTAGAGTAAGCAGAACCATGCCAGCCTCCTCTACCCACAGCTGTGCCCTTGCAGGCAGGACTGTTGCCAGCCACCAGGCAGAGGAGGCTACACATGGCTCGTGTCGAGTTGCCACATTAGGAAAACTACGTCTAGTGCCTTCTGGCCTTGGAGGCCTCATCTCAAGTTTTTCTCCTTCTCAGTGCCCAGGAGTAATAAGAAGGGTAGAATTTTGACTTCTGAGCCTGCTTCAGAACTCATTAGTCACTATAGGCAGAGCCTGACTCTATAGCTAGACTCCACTAGTACTTTGAGTTATGTTTAGATCTTACAAAGCAGTTCGAGGCATGGCCCTGACAGGATGAGCAAGAGAGGCCCCTGGGCATGGGATTAGGTCAGAGCCACTTGCTCTGACAGGTGGCTCCTTAGATCTGTGCCCCAGATGCCCGTTGCCTCCCCCTCGTCCTGTACTGTGCTAAGATGCCCATAGCTTTGCTCCTGCTCATCTCACCAGACCCTCCCGGAAAGTGGAAGGATTGGTCAGTAGGTCTCAACCTGCTGCACATTAGAAACATGTAGGTGCTTTGAAAAAGCAGTGACGCCCAGGCCTCACTCCAATCTAAGGAAGTCAGAGTATTTTTTAAAACCTTGAAAGAGGAGCATAGTGGAACTTTCTACAGTGATTAAAATGCTCCATACCATGGCTGGGATAGTGGTTATACGTGAACATATATCCATTCTCAGACTCATCAAAATATACACTTAAAACCTGGGCACTTTACTTCGTGAAACTGATCCTTTACTAAAATCGATGAGCCGCTTTGTTGTTGTTTTGAAGCTCCCTGTTCGTGTCCCTGTGGAGCCAGGGTTCTAAATCACTGAATTCTCCGTGAGTCCTCAGGGCTCTTTCCAACCCCCCTAAAACCTGCTTCTGAGGTTCATGTATGTGGTAGAGTTTGTTCCGAGGTTTGGCAAGAGCCACAGGAGCAGAGAGCCAGGACAGCTTTGGGACATCAGCTGCTCTTCCTGCCCAACAGGTGGCCCTGCTGCGGGCCCAGCTGGCCTTGGAGCGGAAGCAGAGGCAAGACTACATTGCGCGCTCAGTGCAGACCAGCCGGGAGCTGGCAGGCCTGCACCACGGCCTGTCCCACTCCCTCCTCACGGTGGCCCAGGCCCCTGAGGCCACGGTCCTGGAGGCTGAGACCCGGAAACTGGATGAGTCGCTGACGCGAAGTCTGACGTCCCCAGGATCAGTCCTGCTGCACACCAGCCCCAGCACTACCCAGGCTACCCCCAGGTAGCAGCCACAGCCAGGGCAGGGTTCGGGCCAGCCTGCTGCCAAGGAGCCGTGCAGAGACGCAGAAGCGGCCACAGCCCCTCTGCACAGTGACAGCTTTGCCAAAGGAAAGGTCCAGCCCTGTTAGCCCACCTAATGCCCAGGTCAGTGGCATTCCCAGGAAGAGGACAGAAGCCTGCACGGCGGGAGAGGGCTCCAGCTCCCTTGAGAACAAGGTGCGTCACGTCGCTAACCTCTAGAGTCACACAGGGAATGCCTCGCCTGGCCAAGGGCATCTGCTGTCCCACAGCCTAATGAAACCACTGCAGTCCGTACCAGGTTGGGAGGCTTCAGCCATGCCAACAGTATGTGGTGTCCTCACCCAGGCTGTGAGCACTTGATGCAGGAGATTGATTGCCCTCTTGTCAGGATTTTGTTGTCCCAGTTCTCCCTCCTGTCCCCCATTCAACAATAAACCCAGGCTCTTTGTATTAGTCCTCTGCTGTTGTCTCTTGTTTTGCTGGGCTGCACATCAAGGGAATTAAGGAAGACTTTGCTGATTCCCATCAGATGACATGAACTCACTACACATGTTATGCTCTCTGATCAGAAGGCTTCATATACAAGACAAAGTTCCTGTCCACAGAAAGCCTGAAGTCCAGTCAATAAGAACAGATTAACCGGGCCAGGGATGTAGCTCAGCACCTGCCTGGAAAACACAAGGTCCTGAGTTCGATTCCTGGTACAAAAAAAGCAAACAAGTCAGATGGTTCTGTGTACTAACTAGTGCTGTGGCAATCCCAGGCCCTAAGGAAGGGAGGCATGAACTGCCCCTTGAAGGACAGGAGGAGGTGGGGGTGCTGCTGATGAGAAGCCTTGTCTGGCTGTGGCAGTGGGTGGGGGTCAAGGATGGGGCATGGATTATGGAGGCCTCTGGCTGTAACTCACAGACATGAGGAACCACTAAGGATTCTTGACTTAAACCAAGTTCTGAGCCCCCAAAACACTGAGTTCATCTTTGGTTCAGATTGAAGCTGTCTGGCCGTGGAGTCACATGAGTTGTCTGTGTGAATGTCCTGAGTATATCAGCTGGGATTGCATGAAGCCGGAGGATGAGCAGTGACGGAACTGTCACCTGTGGGCTAGGCCTGGTGGACACAGTCTGGACTGACACCAGCTCCTAGGCCTAAGACCCTGTTGCACTTCAAAGCCTAAGAATAGATCTCTCTCCCTCTCTCACTGGGAACCAATCCTCATGCATGTCCAGCAAGCTCTGTGCCACTAGGCTTCCCCTCTGGAACCCTGGCAGTGCTCTGGTCCCGGTGCTCTTACAGTGGGACTAGGGGCCGCTCCCGTTCTGTCAGTGAGCTGCCCATGACTTGTGCCTCCGAACGACAAACACACCAGTACAAGCCAATGGCCTTTGCTCTCTGCTTCCCCACACAGGACTGCCAGCACCTTGAAGGCAGAAAAACTGCTGGCACGAGTGTACCCACCAGAGGAGAACCTGGTGCTGTGGGCTGAAGGGGTTGAAGGCTGCACGATCACAGGCTTCAGGGCGAGAGCAAAACCAGCTTTACACCAAGAAGCCAAGAGCTGCCTGCTCCAGACCTGCAGCCCTTCCAGTCTTTTTGCCGGTGACATCAGTGCAGGCCACAGCAGGTTGGGAGGCTTCGGGGATACCAACAGCGGGTGGATGCTCGCATCCAGGCTGTGAACACTGGGTGCGTTGAGTGCACAGAGGTTCGGTAGCCCAGTCATAAACCCCAGAGTCGGTCTGGCTCATTCTGCAGAGGCAGGAAAGCAAGTCTGGAAGGCACTGGGGCTCATGGCCCAGCACAGCTCCTCACCTCCTCCTGCCTCACGTGAGCACAGCGTGGTGCCTATAGATAGTTAACCCATGTTCCAAATACCGGAGATTCCTCAGCTCCCACCACAGCACAGGCCTGGCCTGAGCCGGTGTCAGGATCTGACTGTGGCCTGGGGTCAGATGGGGAATTTAGGTCATGGGTCTTGGTGCCTAGAGAGAAGAGCACTGACTACTGATCACTCACCCGAGGCCCCAGGGCCCCATAGCAGCTGGACTCCATTAGAGGAGAAGACCTCACAGAGGATGGGGCGAAGGAGAGGCTGCAGCCCGGAGCTCAGGGGTGAGTCTCCACAGGCTCTGGAGACAGGGTGGTCACGGTCCATTGGACAGGCTCCACCTGAAGCGCTCATCCAGCTCGTCAGACACAGCCTTCTGGTAGAGGCAGGCTTCGCAGATGTGGCGCCTGCTGCGTGCACAGCCGCAGGTCTGGGGCCTGCAGCAGGGCTGCCAGGAGTATCTGTGGGGGAGGGGCAGCAGCTCCTGGGAGAGAGAGGTCCTCTCCTTAGTTTGGGATTGGGACAGATGACGTCTTGAGCTGTCCCACCGTAAAACTTCATGCCCTGTGTCCTTGTGAACCACCCTGAAGAGTAGTGACAAAGATGCTGTGGGCAGAGGCGGTGGAGGAAGAAGCACCTGGCTGCACGCGCTCTCCAAGCAGTGAGCCCCTGTTGCAGAGCTTCAAAGATCCGGACAGACCAGTAGGGATTTTTTAGGACTTTAATGGTGCACCATCCCAGCCACTAGAAATGCTCAAAACTAGGCTGAGTCCCAAATCAAGGAGAGGTCCCCTTTTATACAATTTGTGACATCAAGCAAGTAGAGATACCAAAGCGAAATAAAGGTGTTAGTCATCCTAGCAACGAACCCTATCTCAGCCTTGAAAGAAAGCACATCCTGTGCATCTTGGGATGTTAGGATGCTGGGAAGCTTGCTTATAACCCCTCTGGTTAGCTTTATGGTGTCAGTACCCAGTACTGCTCCTCTAAGGGAGGAGAGTCCCATGAGAGAGCTGCCTGAAGTGTCTCCCTTACCAGTGAGGAAAGTGCTGGAGCTGGTGAGGACGCAAAGTCTGCACTCGTAAGGGAACGCTGCCTAGAGAGTTGCTCGCCTGAGCTGGGAAGGTTTTACAGAGGGGGAGAAAGGCCATGTCTCTCTGAGTGGGCACGAGGATGCAGGCTCAACTCTGCCCACCACACTTAGAAAGCAGGCAGAGGAGAAGGAATGACAAGAACACAGGGGCTCAAGGCCCCACGACCCTGACATTGCCTCTGCCTGCCAGGACCTGGGTTTGCCAGATGCTGATGGAGGTGAAGGCGAGAGGTGAGGCCTCCCTGGATCACCCGACTCATTCCGCCAGGAGCCCTGTCACAAAAGAGACCTCTTTTTCCCTTAGGCTTTTGCTGCCAATGCCACCTGCGCTGTAGATGCCATCACAGGCCCTGAGCCTGGCTCGGGCGGGGAGGCTTGAGGGTGAGATAGGGGCCGGGACTCAGAGGAGAGATGTCTGCGAGGCTGTGCGCTGCGTCCATCTGACAGTAGGTGTTCTTTACTCCCAGGCCGTAGCCATTTATTTGGAGGCAAGGAAGGGACAAGAATTATTGTTCAAATTTGGCCCTTTTTTAAAAATCAGATTGTATTGGTACATTTTAGACTTACATAATGATCACATTTATCATAGGGAATTTGTACCTGTCCATGATATACCTTGTTTTCCCCCATTCCCCCACCCGCCCTTCAACATCTCCTCCCCTCCCCGTCTACAAAAGCTTTGTTTCCATGTTTTCCTTCTTTTCTCATTTTTGTTTTTACTTTCCCCCTCCCCTCTTCCTTGTTCCCCTCCCTTGAGCTCACTTTGTAGCCCAGGCTGGTCTCGAACTCACAGCAATCCTCCTGCCTCACAAGGTGATAATGGTTGCACAACAATGTGAGTGTGCTTAATGTCACTGAATTGTACACTTTAAAATTATTATAATAAATATAATAATGGTAAATCTCATGTATATTTTACCACAATAAAAAATTTAAAACTGGGAATATAACACAAGGTCATGGCTTCAATTTCCAGCACCAAAAACAATTAATTTAATGTCACAGAGCCTTTACCTGTCCAATTTTTATTTGGTTCTTTTTTTTTTTTTTTTTTTTTTTTTTTTGGTACTGAGAATCAAACTCAGGACCCTCCACTTGCCAGGCTGGTGCTGTGCCACTGAGCTATATCCCTAGCTGATTCTTAAATACTATTAATATACAGTTTCAAAAAGAACAGCACTACATTAAATAATATACTGAGTGAAGTTTTAACATTTTTTATAGTTCTTTTTGTTCATAGAAAATATCCTGCTAAGGAGTTCAGCCAGTGTACAGAGCTGCAAAGGAACCTGAAATAATTCTTGTCCTGGTGTTATCGATTAAATATGCAGGTTCATTTGATTGGTTTTCAACTTTACACCATTTTCACTTCATCTTATGTTTTGATAAGAGTATTGTATGAGTAACATGGTAATACATTTGCTGGAAAGACTCAGTAATAGAGTGCAGCCATTTAATGCCACCAGGAATCCAGTGAGAGAAATACGCTAGTTTTATATAGTAGCAGAGTTGTCTCTGTCTGGTTCTCTTGAGGTCTGTTCCTCTCTGACATCCCGAGCTCCCTTTGGCTGCCTGTCTGCTTGCTGGGGCCTCCAGTGCAACCTCCCTCCTCTCAGCTCTGGACAACAGCCTTCCCCTCATACTGCAGCTTAGAGACGACCTTGTTTTCCTTTGGGAAATTTTGCATGATGGCCTTGAGCAAATATTTATCATCCCAGTAATGGGACCACCTTTCGACTTGATCTGTCCCAGAACCAAACAAGGACACTTGAGAGAGAGGATAAGACAAGAGGTGGCCATGAGGCTGCAGGCTGGAGCCAGTCTTACCCCACAGACACCTGCCACTCCTTCAGCAAACATCACTCAGTACCCAGGGTGTAGTTTTCCTCTTGGGACTGGGAGGATGATGGAGCTCACCTTCACCTGGAGTGAGGCTGGAGGCTGGAGGCTGGAAAAGAGAGTGTCAGCTAGCTGCACCCCATCACACTGAGGAGGAGAATATTTCCCCAGGAGGCCAGAAAAGGACATTCCAGATATATGAAGAGGCATGAGCCAGGCATGGCAGTGCACACCTGTAATCCCAGCACTCGGGAAGCTGAGGCAGGAGGATGGCTGTGAGTTCAAGGCCAACCTAGGCTACATTGTGAGTCCAAGGCCAGGCTGAACTCTGTAGAGAGACCCTGTCTTAAAAAACAAAACAAACAAAATGTACTAATAAAATTTTTTTTTTAATAAAAGAGGCATGAGGCAGCTGGTGTGATTGGAAAACACCAAGAAGCCCAACCTGTGAGCCTGGGAGAGAGATGAGGGGCCAGATCACTTAGTGTCTTGAAAGCCAAGCTGAGAACTTTAAAGTCCCTGGGAAGTCAGAAGGTCTTAGTGACAGAAGAATGAAGGTCTGTGAGTTGAAGATCTTTTACCCAGTCACAGGTGTGCAAGGCATACACTACAGCCAGCAACCCCAAGGATGGATATGACCTTGTTTTCCAGCCAACTTGGGTATACCTGAGGAAGACAGAGGAGCCCATAGCCACATTTTGCTCCTCCTTTCCCTTTCCCTTGCTGGGTCCTTCACCTGGTCTTTATTCTCCACCAGTGCACAGGGCTAACTGAAATCTAAAAGGGACTGGGGTGGGAGAAATTTCAGTCATTGACACTTGTTGGTTACTTTCTCTAATTGCTGAAACAAAATACCTGATGCTCAAAATCAAGGGAAGAAAGGTTTATTTAGCTCACAGTTTGTGGCAGTTTCAGTCCATAATCAACTGGCTCCAAGGCAGGGTGGCATGGCAGAGGGGCAACAGTTCAAGGTGGCAGAAGACAGCAAAAGCAGAAAGAGCAAAAAGGGGAGAGCAAGCCTCTTTTTCTACCTTATATTGTATGCAGGCTACCTGCCCTAGCACACTCACACCATCTTCCTGCTCTCTTGCACAGGATGAAGATGTTCACAAAGTGAGGACCCTTATCCCCTGCTGAGTCACTCAGTTAAACTTCTAAACTTCTCAAATTGGTGCAGTGTATCAACCATTACAACACTGAAGCCCCCAAGCCTAGGTAAGTCTTGGGGTGCCCCAATATTTAGCAGAGATCTCTTTGGAGTCCCTACTGTCACACCCAACAATGGCCCCCCTCACTGGCATACCTAGGGTTTCTTGGGCCAAAGAAGTAATTTTCACAAAGTACTTACATGACCCACTTCAAATGAGATGCATTCAGTGGGAGCAACAGCAGCTGGGTACCTGGATCCTGAAGGCTTTTGGCAGCCTTGGTATGTAATGCTCATTGTGATCGTGTTCCCTACATCTGTCTCGAAGCTTGAGACAGGGGCCTGGTTCATCCTGAAAAAGACGCCAGGACAGTCATTTGGAAGAGGAAGAGAATTTGGCCTGGCCTTCCTGGTACAGTATCCACCTCCTACACTGTACTCACCTGAGCACCATGTCTTGTTGGTTAATCCTGAAGCCAAGACTGGAGCCCCACAGGGACCTTGAGTTTCCGACCACTGCATAGGTCTGGCAGCTGGACCTCACGTGGCCCAGGGGCCATCTGGGACACGCATCCATCAGATACTTACTCTTTTATTTTTTATTTTTTATTTTAAAGAATAAAAGAAGGATAACATAATAACAGGGGGGACTTAGCAAATTACAGACAAAATGGTAGGAAATTATCGATGGTTATCATTTTACATATTATTGTCTACAAAATAGTTTCTCAGGAAAACAAATAGACAAATAATAGTGAGTTACAGACAAAAGAGGTAGGAGATTATCAAGAGTTGTTGTACTATACTTTGGTATCTTCAAAGTGGCTTCTAAAGAAAATGAATAGAGCTATACATGAGTGACCTACTGAAAAATCATTAACTCTTCTCAATGGTTGTTGTAGGAAACACATAATAATAAACATACATCCATTTATGAAATAGGATAGGAACATTACAAACTTTACACAGTTATGGATAGATTAGTAGGAAAATATCAATGGCTGCTGTAATACGTGGTGGTATCTTCAGAGTGGTTTCTCAGGAAGACAGAGATATGCAAGAGGGACCTATTAAGGAGTTACAGCCTAAGGGTTATCAAAAATAGCATATTACCTCCTCACCAGTGACTCCTTTCACTGAGGTATGATGGCTGGAAGGAAGGCCAGGATTGAAAAGAAGGACCAAGAGACTCGCACCTGTGACTAGCAACAGGCTGTTTTCTTGTTCCTCCATAGTCATGATTACCCAGGGCTCCTCCATGGAGATGACGGTCTGGCCAGAGGGAGAAGGCAGACCATGCCCCTAGCCCTCTCATTCCTGTTGGAGTAACTGGTAGCATGGGTCTGAGCTCTGGGGCCTCCACCTCAGAGGGCAGACCGATCTCCAGTGGTCTCCTTTGCATCCAGGGCATGGCCCATGGGGCCTCTTAGGGCAGTTCCTCTTGAGGTGGCCTGGCTTTTAACAGTGGTAGCAGATGAATGCAGTTGTCGAGTTCTTCTTGGAGCCCCGGGAATCAGACCTGGGATCTGTTTCTCTTAGTGGTGCAGCAAAAGCAGCTGCTTTTTCTCGGTCTCTTTGTTTTCTCTCCTTGGCCTCCTCCTCATCATGGCTATAGAATACTGAGGAAGCAGTTCTTACTAACATCTCAAGTGAGCTATCTGGGGTGAAAGCCATTCTTTGTAGCTTTTTCTCTCCAGCTTCCCATTGCTTTGGGACCCCACAACCAGTTAGTGTCCTCTCCGCAACTGTCAGCACAGTCAGCAGGAATCCTGCTGCAGACTTCTCCGGAGCTCCACCACAGCCTGTACTGTCAGGGCAGATACTTACTCTTAACCTCCTTCACTGACTGACTTCCTGAAGTCGTTCAACATAGGAAGGAATATAGGAGCTGAGCCCAGAATCCAGCTACCTGCATAAGGTTAGAACCTGGGCCATGAGGGAGAGATGGCTGGGGCCTGGGGCTGGGGCAGGGACTACACAAAGAATGTGCACTGTGATGGTTTGGGTCTAGATGTCCCCCCAAAGCCTCATGTAGTTTTAGGTGGGCCTTCTGTGGAGGCAGCTGAATCTAGAGCTCCTGATTGCTTTGTAGTACAATGCTGGGATTAAGGGTGGGTGATTGCTGGATCAGTCTACTGATTGGATTGACACCACTCTAATCTCAGCACTCTGGATAAAAGGGGCAGAAAGAGGCTCGTTTTGCCCTTTTGCTCTTGTTGCTTTTGCTGTCTTCTGCCACCATAAACTGTTGCCCCTCTGCCATGTGCCATTCTACCTTGGATCCAACTGATATGGACTAAAAACTCTACAAACTATGAACTAAATAAACCTTTTCCCCTTTAACTTTGGGTGCTGGGTATTTTGTTTCAGCAACAAGAGAAAAGTAACTAAAACATGCACTGACCAGTCACAACATCAGAGTATCAAAGGCAGCTTGTGACTCCAGCAGGGACTCAGCAACCCTGTGGAAGTGGCTATCAAATCAGCCAGACTGGCCAGGTACATGGAGGAAGCTGGAGCACTTGTTGTCTTCAGACAAGCAGCTGAACTTTTAGTTTCAGGAACAGTGACAGGCCCTTCATATATCCTGTTCATAATGTAGAGATTGCTCTGGCTGAACTCTGGCCCATCAGACACAATGAAAGTGTATAGGGAGCTACCGGACACTGCTTCCAGTATTGAATCCTCATCTCTGGCCTGACAGTGGTGTCCCTCACAGATAGTAGATTGGCTCTGACACCTGGCACAGGGAAAGAGGAGGGCCTGGGGTCACAGCTGTCATGGGAGCTTTGTCCCTTATTGAGGTAGCTTTTCCCTCTCCCAGTCTTCCACATTGCATCTCTCAACATTTACTTCTGACCTCCCTTCCCACCTGCTTTCCACTGACGACAGCTGCCAAGGCGAGTGAGAGGCTGAAAGGGATGGTGATGCTTCTTGAGTTCTCTGTCCTCAAGGAGACTGATGCCCAGTGAGGTCTTCCCTGCCAGCCCAGTTGTATCAAGAACCTTATCACAAAGCCAGGCATGGTGGCACATGTGTGTAATCCCAGCACTCTGGAGGCTGAAGCAGGAGAATTGTTGCGAGTTCAAGGCCTGCCTGGGCTAAAAAGTGAGCTCAAGGCCAGCTTGAACTGCACAGCAAGACCCTGTCTCAAAAAGACAAAAAAAAAAAAAAGAACCTTATCACAGAGGCCACATTGCAACCTCCTCCATGCACGCTCATGAGTAAGGCCTCCTCATTCACTCTGGCATTCGGACCAAAGCCCAGAAGACAAAGAAGACGTGGAAACAAAGCATCAGGGGGATGCTGGGCGTGGTGGCACATGCCTGTAATTCCAGCACTCAGGAGGCTGAGGCAGGAGGATCACTGTGAGTTCAAGACCAGCCTGGGCTACAAAGTGAGCTCACGGAGACCCTGTCTCAAAAAGACAAAAAAAAAAAAAAAGAAAGAAAGAAAGAAAGAAAAAAAAAAGAAAAAGCACAGGGGGACATGAGACCGGACTTAAAGGAAAACAAGCTTTCCCAGCTGGAACTGCCCCCTCCCTGATGACTGTAGTTCCTTTTTCTGTTATAAGATTTGCAACTATGTGGCTGTAAACAGGGTTTATGATGTCCCCGTACCTGCCGGGATTATAGATAGGGACAAGAACTGTGTTCCTGTGAACACTATAAGAGTTCTGTGACATCCTAAAATTTATCTTTGTGTCCTGTTCCTGCAAACTTGCTTGCCTGCCTACAAATTCCGGGCCAAAAACCACCCCCTCAACTAAATGTATAAAACTAAAACCTTTCCTTTGTTCTAACACCCTACACTTTGGATGCAAGTTCAGCTGGATCAACATGCATCTAAAATCCTGGAAATAAATTCTCCTTTTTTGCCATTGGTCTCTCTGATCTCTTGGATTCTGAAGTATTTCTGGCAACTGCACAGGGACCAGAGGTGACAGATTTGCTGTCTCCTTTGCCTACAGGCCCAAGAGGGCCAGAGGTTCAGGAGTCCTGAGACCTCTGGCACCAATGGGTGAAACTTCAGCTCAGAGAGGATATCAGCCCTCTCACACCACAGAGACCTCTCCCCTGTCAGTCAGGATGATTCTGAAACAACAGCGCGATATATACAGGTCCAAGGAGGAAAAGTGTTCCATTAGGAAGGAAGGAGAGCCTGATCACCTCCCAGGGGTGGGGGGTGTACCTAGTAATCTGATGTGGATTGGGTCAAATGAAACCTGCAACCCTAAGCAGAACGCAGGGGAGACCCACAGCAAAAGTTGCTCTAACAACTCAGGACAGGCCCGCAATGAGAGGACCTCACAAGTGACTCTCAGACAGCTCATGGGACAGCCCTACAATGAGACTGGCTCATAAAGAGGCATACCAAACAGCTAGACTTGAAGGGAGTCCAATGAAACCTAGTCCCCAAGTAGAAAACATGGGCATGGCCTGTGGCAAGAAAAGCTCACGGAGTGTAGTAACTGTGGGAGTGGCCCACAGTAGGAGGGGCTAGAGAATCTGGCACCTGGATAAAAACAGCTGGGAAAGAAGAAGAGAAATGTGTGAGTCTGAAGGGTGCAAATATATATATATATATATATATAATTGTGTGTGAGAAAAGTGAAATGTGTGAGTCCAAGGTTGCCTGGGCTCAGCTGGGAACTAGGGGAGGAAAATGGTCTAATCAGTCTGAAAACAAAAGTAATTAAGTGAAGGATTTGTGCCATAAAGGGCAAAGACATTAAAAAAACTGTTTAGCTTTAGTGCACCAGGATATACATTTCGGGCACCTGCAGGTGTCTAAAACCCAGAGCAATTCTAGTCTGGCACTGAATGGCCAAAGTTCTATCAGGCCTAAGGAGGTTTTATAGGAGAAATCAAATTACAAATTTTACCTAATTGGTAAATGTACTTTTGGTTTTCAGTTTGAGTTAGTTTAAAACATTTCTTATATACTACAAATTCTTGAATTTATAGGGTTAACTTGATCTTCTCTCTGATCTCTATTGGTTTAAGATAACATTGATTCTGCCTGTGGAGGCCTGCCCGGGGACATGTGTGAATCATCCCAACATGGAGAAACCCCTGGGAATACATGCCACACAATGGGTCACTCTTGCCCCTGCCATTGAGAACCAGAAAGGTCCAGAGTCAGTCAGATGAACAAGGACTCAGAAAACACGAGAATATAGACTACGTCCGAAGACTCAGAGGTCTAGTTGACCGGGGTCACGAGAGCCATTCAGAAGCTGGAAACCAGGAGGACTTTGCTCAATACCTGGGGAGACCCCCTGGAAGCCATTCTTCCCCTGACAGTACAGGCTGTGGTGGAGGAGCGTGTGGAGCTCTGGAGAGGTCTGCACCAAGATTCCTGCTGCCTGTGCTGATGATTGGGGAAAGGACACTAAGTGGTTGTGGGGTCCCAATGCGCTAGGAGGCTGGAGAGAAAAAGCTACAAAAAATGGCTTCCCCCCCAGATGGCTCACTTGAGATGTTAGTAAGAATTGCCCCCTCAGTATTCTATAGCCGTGACAAGGAGGAGGCCAAGGAGAGAAAACAAAGAGACCGAGAAAAAGCAGGTGCTTTTGCTGCAGCACTAAGAGAAACAGACCCTAAGTCTGATTCTCGGGGCCCCAAGAAGAACTCGACAACTGCATTCATCTGCTACCACTGTTAAAAGCCAGGCCACCTCAAGAGGAACTGCCCTAAGAAGCCCCCTGGGCCATGCCCTGAATGCAAAGGTGACCACTGGAGATTGGTCTGCCCTCTGAGGTGGAGGCCCCAGAGCTCAGACCCATGCTACCAGTTAGTCTGAGGGGCCCCAGAACATACTCTGCCTTCTCCCTCTAGCCAGACTCTCATCTCCATGGAGGAGCCCCAGGTAATCATGACTACAGAGGAACAAGAAAACAGCCTGTTGCTAGACACAGGTGTAAGTCTCTCGGTCCTTCTTTTCAATCCTGGCCTTCCTTCCAGCCATCATACCTCAGTGAAAGGAGTCACTGGTGAGGAGGTAATCCACATTTTTCACAACTCTTAGGCTGTAACTACTTGTTAGATCCTTCTTGCATATCTCTGTCTTCCTGAGAAACCACTTTGAAGATACCACCATGTATTACAGCAGCCATTGATATTTTCCTACAAATCTGTCCATAACTCTGTAATGTTTATATTGTTCCTATGCTATTTCGTAAATGGATGTATGTTTATTACTATGTGTTTCCTACAACAACCTTGAAAATAGTCAATGAATATTCAATTGGTCAAAAAAAAAACATAACACTGATTCAAGATTACACAGATGTCTGTTTGCAGTCAGTCAAATTAATAAAGCAACAATCTGAGAAAAAAAAGAGGGGAACACTTTAAAAATCCAAACAGGGCCAGAGAGATAGCTCAGGAGCCCGGCACCTGCTTAGCAAGTGCAAGGGCCTGAGTTTGATTCCCAATACCAAAAAAAAAAAAAAAAAAAAAAGGATCCAAACAAACTGGGCATGATAGCACATGCCTATAATCCAAGCACTCAAGAGGCTGAGGCAGGAGGATCTCTGCAAGTTTAAAGCCAGCCTGGGCTACAGAGTGAGTCCAAGGCCAACCTGAACTACACAGGGGAGACCCTGTCTCAAAAAAAAAAAATCCAAACAGCTGGGTGTGGTGGTTCATGCCTGGAATTCCAGCACTTGGGAGGCTGAGGCAGGAGGATTGCTGTGAGTTTACAGCCAGCCTGGGCTACATAGTGAGACCCTGTCTCAAAAAACAAAACAAAACAACAACAACAATCCAAACAGCTGCAACCAAGTTTGTTGTGAAAGATTTATAATAATGAGAAAAAAATATTAAAAAGGCTATAATTATAAGAGATACACTTTTTTTTTTTGTCTTTTTGAGACACAGTCTTGCTATGCAGTTCCTGCTGGCCTTGAGCTCACTTTGTAGCCCAGGCTGGTCTTGAACTCACAACAATCCTCCTGCCTCAGCCTCCCAAGTGCTGGGATTACAGGTGTGCGCCACCATGCCCAAGCTGAGATATACTTTTGATGTGGGAGGACTGTATATGATGGAAGTTTTGTCCTGCTAAAAAGATTTTTTAAAAAGATAATGGTAAGACTAGAAAGCTTACATATATTGAGGAAAGCTTATAGAAGTAGTTTATTTTAAAAATATGTATAGTTACTTGTTAATTTGGTGGCACTCAAGTTGTTCCTTCTAAAAACTCCTGTGAGAGCTGGGCGTGATGGCATGTCCCTGTAATCCCAGCACTCAGGAGGCTGAGGCAGGAGGATCATTGTGAGTTTGAGATCAACTTGAGCTACAAAGTGAGCTCAAGGCCAGCCTAAACTGCATAGTGAGACCCTGTCTCAAAAAGACAAAAAATAAATAAATAAATAAATAAATAAAAATAAAAACCCTTGCAAGGAAAATGATCAAATCAACATAAAACAAAAATTCTTAAGAAAGTGATTTGTGTCACAACAGAATAAATATGGGGAAAAAGCATCAAAACCCACCTAATTAAAATATATGTTAGCTAACTTTAATTTCATCTGTGACCCATTGGTTGTTCAGGAGGGTGTTATTTAATTTCCATGTGTTTATGAAGTTCTTGTAGTTTCTTTTGCCTTTAAATTTCATTGCACTATGGTCTGATAATATGCATGGGATAATTTCAATTCCTTTGCATTTACTTGAGCATGTTCTATGAGCTAGTACATGGTCTATTTTGGAGAATGTCCCATGTGCAGCTGAGAAGAATATGTATTCTGATATTTTGGTGTGGAACACTCTGCAGACATCTACTAAGTCCATTTGTTCAAAAGTTTGATTCAGTTCTAATTGATTTTTTTGTCTAGTTGAAATATTTGTGACAGGGGCTGAGGATGTAGCTTAGTGGCACAAGCACCTGCCTGGCAAGTGCAAGGTCCTGAGTTTGATCCCCACTACCACACACACACACACACACACACAAAATATTTGTGGCAGTGGGGTATTGTGATCTCCCAATTCAATTGTATTAGTGCTTGTGATCTCCTAATTCAATTGTATTAGTGCTTATTTGATTTTTCATGTCTATTAATATTTGTTTTATATAGTTAGCTGCACTGGTATTTGTTGTATATATATTTATGATTGTTATCTCTTCCTCTTGTAAAGGTTTGGTCCCTTTACAAGTATCTAGTGACCTTCTTTATCTATCTTAATCACTCTTGGCTTGAAATTCACTTTGTCTGCAATTAAATAGCTGCCCCTTCTTTTATCTGGGTTCCTGTCATGTAAAGTATTATTTTCCATCCTTTATCTTTCAGTCTATGAATTTCTTTTTGAATTAAATGTATTTCTTATATACAGCATATTGCTGGATATTGCTTCTTGATCCATTCTGCCAGTCTGTTTCTTTTGGTTGGTGAGTTGAGACCATTCACATGGATGATTATAACTGATATGTATGGATTTATCCTTGTCATGTTATTTTTCTGTTGTTGGCTCTCTTCTTTCTCTCTTCTGTTTCTTGCCTGGTGGATTCCTTCTGTTGGGGTTCATGGAGTTGTAGTTCTTGTTATCTCTTTCTAGAATGTCCCTCAGAACATTTGGAGTGCTGGTTTGGTGTTCATGAATTTCCTCAGGTGTTTTTTGTCATAGAAGTATCTTATTTCTCCATCAATTTTGAAAGATAGTTTGCAGGGTACATCAATCTGGGTTGGAGGGGTTTTTTTTGTGGCTTAAACTATTTCACTTCAAGCTGTCCTTAACTTGAAGGTTTATGTTGAGAAGTCAGTATTGATTCTGATGGACTTTCCCTTATAGGTGATTTGTTTATTTTCTCTAACAGCTTGTAATATTCTATTCTTGTGTTGAATTTCTGGAATCTTGATTATAATATGACTTGCTGTAAGGGCTGGGGATTTAGCTCAGTAGCACAAGTACCCGCCTGGCAAGTGCAAGGTCCTGAGTTCATTCCCAGGTACCGCCAAAAAAAAAAAAAAAAAAAAAAAAAAAAAAATAAATTCTGTAGATTTTTTTTTTATCATGGCTAATTGGTGTTCTATACATCTCACTTACTGTATGTCAAATTCTTTTCCCCTGCCAGGGAAGTTTTCTGCCATGACATCTGTGAACAGGTTTTTTTTAATATCATTTGTGCTATCTCCTGCTTTTTCATTGATTCCAATCAATCTTATGTTGTTCTTCTTTGCATCACCTAGCAGCTGGTGGATTGATTCTTTATGGCCCCTTGCTATTTTCTTCCCTTGCTGTTTTTAAGAAATCTTTCTTTTCATGATCACTAGCCACAAGCTAGTCTTCTATATCTGAGATTCTGTCCTCACATTGACTCATTCTGCTGCAGATACTTTCAATGGAATTTTTAGTCTCCTGGATATCTTCTTGAATCTGTTTCATGGATTCCATTTCTTTCCTATGTTGGGCATTCATGATTTCCATCATTTTCCTTTCTTTTAAGAACCAGGAATTGAGCTCAGGACCTCATGCTTATGAGGCAGGTGCTGTGCCACTGAGCTAAATCCCCAGTGATCATTTTCCGAAGCTCCTCTATTTTTTTTTTTTATCTGTATCTCCTCTAGAGTCACTAGGCATGTTTTTCTTTTTTTTCTTTTTTTTTATTTTAAAGAATAAAAGAAGGATAACTTGATAATAGGGGGGACTTAGCAAATTACAGACAAAATGGTAGGAAATTATCAATGGTTATCATTTTACATATTATTATCTACAAAATAGTTTCTCAGGAAAACA
>NW_004955422.1:25907913-25916309 GCF_000276665.1 Chinchilla lanigera | reverse complement strand
CTCCTTGGCCTCCTCCTCATCATGGCTATAGAATACTGAGGAGGCAATTCTTACTAACATCTCAAGTGAGCTATCTGGGGTGAAAGCCATTCTTTGTAACTTTTTCTCTCCAGGTTCCCATTGCTTTGGGACCCCACAACCAGTTAGTGTCCTCTCCCCAATTGTCAGCACAGGCAGCAGGAATCCTGCTGCAGACTTCCCCAGAGCTTTACCACAGCCTGTACTGTCAGGGGAAGAATGGCTTCCAATGAGTCTCTGCAGGTATCGTGCAAGGTCCTCCTGGTTTACACCTTCTGAGCGGCTCTCATGACCCCAGTCCACTGGACCTCTGACTCCGCGGGCTTAGTCTGCATTCTCATGTTCTCTGAGTCCTTGTTCAGCTGCTGCTCCTCCGCTGGCTCTGGACCTTTCTGGTTCCCAATGGCAGGAGCAAGGGTGGCCCGTTGTATGGCATATATTCCCAGGGGTTGTTCAAAGTTTCAATGATTCACACACATCCGTGGGTGGGCAACTGCAGTCTATGCATGGTGGTCCAATTGTGTCTCTGTTACTAGGCATGTTTTTCATGGTGGTTACTATCTCTGTAGTTATCTGAGAAATTATTTCAGATTTGATTTTTTCTAAAGCCTCATTCATTTGATTTGTTGTTACCACTTCAGAGAGGCCAGGGTGGGTGGCTTTTGGATTGTCCCACCTCATTGCCTCCTGGGTTTGTCTTTGGTGAACTGGATGTCTGGGGTTGCATCTTGTTTAAGTGTCTTCTCTCTCTCTCTCTTTTTCTATTCTAGTTTAATTCCTGGGTTGATAATTGTAAATTGCCAATGGTGAGTTGCTTTGTTGCTAGTATTTAGAACTGTTAGTAAATAACTACTTCTCAGAGGTGTCTTCCAGGTGTACTTGGCTTTTGGGTTTCAAGTCTTTTGCAGGGTCCTACCTCTTCAATTTGTTGGGGATGAGAAGTTGCTGCCTGTTTGGCCTAGTCCCTGGTTCTTCGGCATTGGTCCACAGTATTTTCTATGACCTTTAGGCAATCTCAGTCTTAGTATACCGGGAAGAACAGCTGGTTAAAACCATTATGTCACTTTGGTTAAAGTGGTACCATCAGCAATAACAGTAGCATCAAACACAGCTTAGAAAATGACAAACTGAGGTAACCATTAATGTGCCACCTTTAACTGTGTCAACTAGATTTGTGGCCATATAACAAAATCTAAACAAACCAGAAAATTATATGCAGTAAATTAGCCCTCAATATGGCAATTTTACCCTGAGGGCAGAAAATTTAAAAGGGGTTAGGGAAAAAAATAGAGAAATAGAAGAAGAGGAAAAGATTAGAAGCAAGGCTAGAGGACAAAGGAGGATCACACAAACTTTGGGAGACTGGTACAGAAGACTGGAGGAGTAGAGAGAAGGAAGAAATAAAAAGAAGAACAGAACAACCAGAAGGAGGCTACAAACCACATTTCACTCATATCAAAAAGATCAAACAATGAAGAAGAAAAAAAAATGAGAGAGGAAAAAAAGTGTCCACGTCCAGGTTTGTCTCTGCTGTCACTGGTAGACAATGTGTAGAGACAGAGTCCAGATTGTGTTGATTTATTCCTGCAAGCCAGCAGTAGCTTTTTGGTGGGGTAACAGATAATCTCAGCAAGCCTGCACCGTATTTCCCCTAAAATTCAGGCTGGTTTCTGGCCATGAAGCTGGTGCCAGACCTGTTCAACCTGCAGCCATCAGCACACTTTCTATGGATTTGAACTCAGCTAGGAGGGCCGGGGATATAGCTCAGTGGCATAAGCGCCTGCCTGAACTCAGCTAGGAACCACTAGATGGTCCCAGCAGTTACTCTGAGTTCTGAGCTCAGTTGGCCCCTGTCCAAGATGGCTTTGCCAGTTGCCCACTCCTGAGGAACAAATGATCGTGTCACCACCAGCTAGTGCAGTTCTCTATGCCCATGGTTCCCTTCCACTACTGCATCTCTCAGTGGAGGCCTCTGGTGTTGCCAGCACTTGCTGTGAGTCTGCAGGCTTGAACTGCTCCTCCCACACAAGGAGTCCCGACTCAGGGAGAAGGCTCTGCAAGCCACCTCCTTCTTCCTTGCAGTTTCTCTCTTAACTGTCTCTGTGGGCTTTATTTCTTGCTTCAGATCCTTCCCGGGTCCAGGGTCCCATTTCCCTCTTTCTCTTCCTCGCATTGCTATGTGAGAGTCTGGGTGGCAACTCTCAGAGAGGCTCTCTCTGACCCTTACCACTCTGCCATCTTCCTGGAAGTCCTGTTGGCTAACTTTAAAGGAGGCTATACAGGAAACTATGAAATAAAGCTGACCCCCACCCAGAAGTTAAGAACTCTTTATAAAATAGCTTGGCCCTCCTTTGATGGTAAACAGCCAGCCAGTGGGTGGGTGGGGCTGACAAAGAACAACTGGTGTATACGTAGGATTGTGACAAGAAACAGAGGGCTATCAGGATCAGTCTCCCTACATTGACTCATGGTTAAATATAGTTCAGGCTAGACCCTGTCTAGCTGCTTATTGACAAAAACTGGAGGGTTTTGCTGGCATGAATGCAACCCAGCTTTCAGAGGTGTCTACCAAAATGTATGTAAATCATGACCAGGAGGCCAAACAAAAAGCTGATAGGAAGCTCAAAAAACAGATCTGTTAATAGCAGCACACACAGGAAAACAAAAACAACAAAAGTCACTAAAGGACAAAGACAAGAACACTGACAAAACAGGAGCTAAATCGAGCCTAGGTCTGCCAAGCTAGATTGAGATCAATGTGTGCAATGTAAAAATAGACACTGGAGAAACATATGGCCAAAAATGATAACAGGGATAATAAAAATTCCAAAAGTAGGAGGCTGTCTGCAAAAGGCTATTGCTCCCAAGGAAAAAAACTCAGATATTGGCCTTATTAGATGGACAGGAACTAAAGGTTACCAGGACTAGGCCAGAGTGGGTTCTATCCACTGCAATACCCAAAGCCCATGGTTATGATGAAGAGTAGGGGGCCAATTCTCGGATTCTCTGGTAGATGGTAAAACTGACTACTCAGTAATGACTCAGCCCATTGGGTCATTATCCAAAAATCATGTGACTATTGTTAGAGCCACTGGCATTCCAAACAGAGGCCATTTTTCCAATGTGAGAGATGTATCATTAAAAAAAGAGGGCCAACATAAGTTCCTGTATCTTCCAAATTGTCTGGTTCTCTTGCTAAAAGTGGACCTACTTCAAAACTACAGGCCCAAATTATAACACAACACAAGCCAGACATTGAGGAATGCCTCACCCAGCTCAAAGAGTGAGCTCAAGCTACAAAAGGGGCTGATGGACAATACACTG
Organism: Chinchilla lanigera; assembly: GCF_000276665.1. Lineage (NCBI taxonomy): Eukaryota > Metazoa > Chordata > Mammalia > Rodentia > Chinchillidae > Chinchilla > Chinchilla lanigera. Next base: position 25,912,967 of record NW_004955422.1, on the reverse strand, counting down.
AGGCAACTACGACAAATAAGAAAGATCCTCGCTCTGCAGGTGAGCTTTGAGAAAGGGAGCTAAAACTGGAGCTGGGACACATCTGCAACAATGCCAAGCATACATTGTGCCACAAGAAACACGCAAAACTGGGGGCTACTTGACAGAGACAGTTGGCAGTGGAGAAAAAAACAAGAGCACTGTGAGGTTAAAGAACATACCCAAAAGAGCCTGCCGATTGAGGAGAACCCACAAGACAACACAAGACTGCCCTGGAGGAAGTCAAACAACTCAAAGCCAAGGTGAAAAGAGGTCCAACACCTGTGGGAGCACACAGAACAAGAGTTAACAGCTACAGCTGGCCTAAGAGGCTCCCCAGAAGCAACTACAGACAGAGGCAGAAAACACATAAAGATGCTGGGGCAGATATGTGGTGAGACAGAGGCAACTTGATGAGTGACTCAGGAAGCCAAGAAAGCTCAAGAACATGCTGAGCATAAAACAACACTGTCTCGCTGGGAGGCGAAAGAAACAAAGCAACTAAAACAGTTGACAGAGGCACGTGTCCAAACCAAGGTGCAGACAAAAGTGAAAGCACAAAAACTGCAGTGGTACATACAAGAGGAGATGACACAACAACAACAACAAAAACAACAGTGGACGTAGGGCCAGGGATATAGCTCAGTGGGACAAGTGCCTGCCTGGCAAGCACAAGGTCCTGGGTTCAATTCCAGGTATCAAAAAAAAAAGAAAACAGTGGACATAGAACAACAAAAACACAGTGTCTAGGAAAAGCTGCAACATCTGCAGCAGAGGTTGGAGGCAGAGACCCAAGCCAAGACCCAACAGATGGAGATGAACAAACACAGCAGGCTACACATCGAGAAAGAGATCCACGTGGTCTTTCTATGGTTGGAGACAACTGAGCAGCAGTCGGGGGGAGGGGCTAAAGATGAACTGCAGACTATGTACATTGGAGGAGAGGAGACAAAGAGAGAGAAGCAACAGGCACACACACAAAAGGCTAAATGTTTGTGCAGGTAAGTATAGCAGGAGAGCCAGCACAAGCATGAGAGGTAGAGCTGGCCCCGCACATAAAGGCTGAAGCTGAGACAACTCGAAAAAACAGAGGTCTCTACAGTCAGTGGTGGAACTATAACTAAAGGCTGAGAAGACAAAAAGGCAGCTGCAACAGACAGAAACAGAACAAACACGCTAAGTACAGGTAACCCTAGAGACAACTCAGTGTAACATAGAGGCAAAGCTACAAGACAAGCGTGCCTCCTTTGCAAAAACAAAGAGACTACACAGCTAAATTACATTCAGCAGGAAAAATATGTAACAGTGGCGCAGCTGCAAGAGAAAAGAAAGCAATGGACACAGCAACAGACAAAAGCTAAATGTGCTCTTGAGAAGGCTGAACAGGGACTGGAGTTCTCACACCTAAAGGCCAGTGAGACACTGAGGCTACAGCTACAGAGGAGATAGCACAAAAAAAGAGCTTAACACAGGTCAAAGCCAAAAAATGAATCAAATCAGGATAATTAGCATATTCATCACCTCAAATATTTATACTTCTTTGTGATGAGAACATTCAAAGTCTCTCCTAGTTATTTTAAAAGATACAATACAATATAGGTAGCTATTTTCTACATTTTCTGTGCATATCCCTTTTATTTTTTTTTTCTATTACCTGATTGCTCTGGCTAACATTGTCAGCACTATGTTGAACAGGAATGGTGATATTGCACATCCTTATTTTGTTCCTGATTTTTACATTTAATATGATATTGGCCGTAAATTAGTCATAAATGGCATTTATCCTATTGGGATAAGGTCCTTCTATACCCATTTTCTTCAGGGTTTCTTTTTTTTATCATGAATGGATGTTGGATTTGTCAAAGGCTTTTTCTTTGTCTATTGAGATGATTATGTGATTTTTGTCCTTGCTTCTGTTTATGTGATGAATTACATTTATTGATATGTGTATGCTGAAACATCCTTGCATCCCTGGGATGAAGCCTACTTGGTCATGGTGTATGATCTTCCTTTTTTTTTTTTTTTTTTTGTACTTTTTGAGACAAGGTCTCATTATGCAGTTCAGGCTGGCTTTGAGCTCACTTTGTAGCCCAGGCTGGTCTCGAACCTGCAATGATCCTCCTGCCTCAGCCTCCCGAGTGCTGGGATTACAGGCGTGTGACACCATGCCCAGCAATGTGTATGATCTTTCAAATGACTTGTTACATTGTTTGCCAGTATCTTGCTGAGATTTTTAGCATCTATTTTTATTAAAAAGTTTGGCCTATAGTCCTCTTTTTTTATTTGATCCATATCTGGTCAGGGTACTGCTAGTTTGCAAGAATGATTTTGGGAGTATTCTTACCCTCTTGATTTCATTAAAAAAGTTGAAGAGTATTGGTGTTAGTTCTTCCCTGAAGTTCTTGTAGAATTTGACAGTGAATCCATGAGGCCCTGGGCTTTTCTAAGTTGTTTGGTTGTTCCTTATTGCTTCAATTCCATTGACTATTATTGAATTATTCAAGATTTTTAAATCTCTTTGTTCAGTTTTGGTGATTCATATGTATCTAGGGACCTCTCTATTTCTCCTGAGTTCTCCAATTTTTTGGCATATAAGTTGGCTAATCATTTTCTTCAGTTCAGCAGTATCTGTTGTGATTTCACCCTTTTCCATTCTAATTAATTTGTGTCTGTCTTTCCTTCTTTTGGTAAGATTAGCTAAGGGCTTTTTAAATTTTGTTTATTCTTTCAAAGAACCAGCTCTCTGATTCATTGAGTCTTTGTATTACTTTTTTAGTCTCCATTTCATTGATTTCCACTCTGATCTTTATACTTTCCTTCCTTATACAAGCTCTGGGTTTGGATTATTCTTGTGTTTCTAGGATCTTGAGAGGCATCATTGGGTTGTTTATTTGGGCTTGTTCTATTTTTCTGATATGGGCATTCACAGCTATGAACTTCCCTCACAGGATTGCTTTCATTGTGTCCTTTAGTTCTGGTGTGTTGTATTTGCATTATCATTTAATTCTAGAAACTGTCTTATTCCTTCCTTGCTTTTGTGACCCACTGATTATTTGCAGATAACATGATCCTCTACTTATAAGACTCAGAAGATTTCACAAAACACTCAGAATTAATAACAAACAAAAAAGAACTAATAATCAAATTTAGCAGTGTAGCAGGATACTAAAAAAACACACAAAAATCAGTAGTGTTCCTATACTCTAGTAACAAACTGAGAATTTGGAAAACAGTACCATTCACAATAGAATCAAGAAAAGCACGTAAGGACTGACCTAACAAAGGATATGAAAGATTTCTTTCTTTTAAGAGAGAAAAAAAATAATAAAAATGATACAGAATTTCAAAATAAGATGATAGGAAATCAACAATGGTTATTATATTGCATATTGTTATCTTCAAAGTAGTTGCTCAGATTACCAGATACAGGCATGCAAAATTGATCAAACTATACAAGCACTAACTGTTCCTTTCAATGAACTAACAGAAATTAGTAGTACAATTATCTTAGTTATCTTACGTAAAGGATTTCTTGTATGAAAATTACATCACTCTGAAAAAGGAAATAGAGGAGGACATCAAACAATAAAAAGATACATCCCATTCCTGGGTAGGTGGAACCAATATAATCAAAATGGCTAAGCCAGGCATAGCTCTTTAATGGTCACAGATGTTGAATGTTTTTTCATGTTTGTACTTCTTCTGAGAAGTATCTGTTCATTTCAGTTCCTTATCTTTTGATTGGTTTTTTATTTGGGAGTTAGGGTTAGGGTCGGTCTAATATCTTTTAGTTCTTTTTATATAGTAGATATTAGTCCTCTAAGGAATACATTGCAAAAATGTTTTCCTATTCTGTAGGTTGTCTCTTCACTCTGTTGGCTGTTTTCTTTGTTGTGCAGAATCTTTTTAATTTGGTATGATCCCATTTGTTGATTCTTGGTATTATCTCATGCAATTGGAGTTCTGTTCAGAAAGTCCTTGCCTATGCTTATGTCTTCAACAGTTTTGCCTATTTTATCTTCTTGGAGATTTAACTGCTTCTGTGTTAATATTTAGACCTTTGATCCATTGTTATTTTGGTTTAGTACATGGTGAGATACATATGTCTAGATTTATTCTTTTGCATGTGGCTATCCAGTTTTCTCAACATCATTAGTTTTGTGTGTGTGTTGTTTGTTGTTGTTTTTCCTCACTATGTAGCCCAGGCTGGCCTCAAACATGCAATGATCCTCCTGCCTCAGCCTCCTGAGTGTTGAGATTAAAGGCATGAGGCTTTTCAGCATCATTTTTAAAGAGGCTATCTTTCTTCCAGTTTAAGTTCTTCTATTTAATATCATTACATTTATCAGTCTTTCAATCTTTATTTTATACCCAGTGCTTTTTGGGTTCTTTTTGTACCAGGAATCAAACTCAGGATCTTGAGCTTGCCAGGCAGGTGCTTGTGCCACTGAGCTATATCCCTGGTCCTGCACCCAAAGCTTTTTGTATAATATTTAAGCAATCTTTTTCTTACCCCAAGATCTAAAGTATCTTGGGGTAAGATACTTTTACTCAAGTATCTAAGCTTTATCCCCAAGAGCTTTGTTTTCTGTTTTGGTTTTGACAGTTAAGTCTTGGTTTTGACAGTTAAGTCTTTAACCCATCTGGTAGGACCCAGTTTCATCTTTTTCCATGTAGAATTCCATATACATAATTATTTTTTCTAGTTCTATGTACTGGCTGCCTCTAATCCCAATACTCAGGAAGCTGAGGCCGGAGGATCACCGCCAGTTCAAGACCAACCTGGACTACACAGTAAGACCTTGTCTAAAAACACACACACACACACACACACACACACACACACACACAGAATACAATTCCATATATTAAATAATCCCCTCCTTCTAAAAATAACAAAACTGGTTAGTTTTCTTTTTTTCATTTTTTTATTTAAAAGAGAATAAAAAATAAAAAAGCATTAAAAATGATACAGAGGGCCAAGGATACAGCTCAGTGGCACAAGTGCTGCCTAGCAAGCACAAGGTCCTGAGTTC
>NW_004955422.1:25902877-25904510 GCF_000276665.1 Chinchilla lanigera | reverse complement strand
TAGCCCAGGCTGGCCTCAAACTCACAACGATCCTCCTGCCTCAGCCCCCCTAGTGCTGGGATTACAGGCATGCACCACCATGCCCAGCTCTAACCTTGATATTTGCTGCATTCTGTTTGCTAGCATCTTTTTGAGTATTTTTGCATCTATGTTCATTAGGGAGATTGGTCTGTACATGTCTTTTTTGGTTGGGTCTTTCTCTGGTTTTGGTATCAGGGTAATACTCGCCTCCAGGAATGAGTTGAGGAGAATTGCTTCCCTTTCAATTTCATTAAAGAGTTTGATGGTTTTAAATCTTCTCTAAATTTCTTGTAGAATTCAGCTGTGAATCCATCAGGACATAGGCTTTTCTCTTTTGGTAAGTTTTTTATTTTATTTTCAATATAATTGACTGATATTGGGTGATTCAGAATTTTTATATCTTCTTGCTTCAGTTTTGGTAATTCATATATATCTAGGAATCTGTCCATTTCTTCTGTATTTTCCATCCTGTGAGAGTATAGATTTTCAAAGTAGATATTGATGATCTTCAGAATTTCTATAGTATCTGTAGTGATTTCACCCTTTTCATTCCTTATTGCATGAATTTGAGTTTTACTCTTTTTTTTTTGATAAGGTTGGCTACGGACTTATCAGTTCTATTTATTCTTTCAAAGAACCAACTCTTTGATTCATTAATTCTTTGTATTGTTTTCTTAATCTCCATTGCATTAATTTCTGCTCTGATCTTTATAATTTCATGTCTTCTTTGGGCTTGACTTGCTTTTCTTTTTCTAGAAACTTGAGGTGCAGTCTTCCCTCTACTGACTGCTTTCATTGTGTCCCACAGGTTCCAGTAAATTGTATCTGCATTTTTGTTTGATTGTAAATATTGTTTAATTTCTTTTTTAATTTCATCTTTGACCCATTCATTGGTTGTTCAATAAGGTGTAATTTATTTTCCATGTGTTTATGGTTTTTTGTGATTTCTTTTGTCAGTAATTTCCAATTTCATTGCACTATGGCCCAATAATATGTATGGGATAATTGCGATTCCTTTGCATTTACTTAAGCATGTTCTATGTTTGAGTATATAATCTATTTTAGAGACCATCCTGTGTGCAGCTGAGAAGAATGTGTATTCTGATGTTGTTGGGTGGAACACTCTATAAAGGTCCACTAAGTCCATTTGTTCATAAGTTTGGTTTAGTTCTGTTATTTCTTTGCTGATTTTTTGTCTAGTTGATCTATCTCTTTGTGACAATGGGATGTTAAAGTCCCTCATTACAATCATGTTATTGCTTATTTGATTTCTCATGTCTGTTAAAAGTTTTCTTGTAGAGTTGCATGCTCCTACATTTGGTGCATATATATTTATGATGGTTATCTTTTTCCTCTTGCAGTTTTCTCCTAGTAAGTATGTATACCTTCTTTATCTCTTTTGACTGTTCTTGGTTTGAAGTTCCCATTGTCTGCGAACAGAATAGCTACCCCTGCTTTTTTCTGGATTCCTATCACATGGAATATTGTTTTCCATCCTTTGACTTTCAGTCAGTGAATTTTCTTTTGAGTTAAATGTGTTTCTTGTAAACAGCATATTGGATTTTGTTTCTTGATCCACTCTGTCAGTCTGTTTCTTTTTTTTTTTTTTTTT
>NW_004955422.1:25895664-25902777 GCF_000276665.1 Chinchilla lanigera | reverse complement strand
TTTTTTGGTTTTTCTCTGGTACCGGGAACTGAACTCATGACCTTGTGCTTGCCAGGCAGGCGCTTTTGCCACTGAGCTAAATCCCCAGCCCCAGTCTGTTTCTTTTGATTGAATTGAGGCCATTTACATTAATGGTTATAACTGATACATATTGGTTTATCTTTGTCATGATATTTTCTTACTGTTGGTTCCCTTCTTTTCCCCCCTGTTTAACTGCTTTCCCTGCTTGGTGGTTCCTTTCTATTGTTCTTGTGATTGTGGTCATTTTTATCTGTTTTTAGAATATCTTTCAGTATTCTTTTGTTGGTTTGGGTTGGTGATCATGAATTTCTTCAGTTGTCCTTTGTTGTGGAAGTATCTTATTTCTCCATTAATTTAGAAAGATAGTTTTGCAGAGTACATCAATCTGGATTGGAGGTTGTTTTCTTTCAGGACCTGAAATACTTCACTCCAATCTCTTCTTGAGTTGATGGTTTGTGTTAAGAAATCTGTTGTGATTCTGATGGACTTTCCTTTATCGGTGATGTTTCTTTTCTCTAAATGCTTTTAACATTCTGTTCTTGTGCTGAATATCTGGAATCTTGATTACAATATGACTTGCTGTAGATTTTTTTGATCATGGCTAATTGGTGTTCTATATACCCCACTCATTTGTATGTCAGATTCCTTTCCCATGCCTGTGAAATTTTCCATTATTACTTCTACAAATAATCTTTTTAAGTCATCCATGTTGACTCCTGCTTTTTCATTGACATCTGTCAGTCTTATATTGTTTTTCTTTGCATCATCTTGCAGCTGTTGAACTGTTATTTCCTGGTTCCATGTTATTTTTAAAAGATCTTTCACTTTGCAATCAATAACTGCAATGCTGTCTTCAAGACCTGAAAGTCTATCTTCAGTTTTGTTTAAATGTTTTTGCCAGCTTTCAGTGGAATTTTTAATTTCCTGGATGTTTCTTTGAATCTGTTCCATGCATTCTAATTCTTTCCTATATTATTCATTCAAGGTTTCCATCATTTTTCTATGCTCCTCTTTTTTTCAAATCTATGTCTTCTTTAGATAGGCTAAGCAGTTCTTTCATTATGGTTGTCATTTCTTTTTTTTTTACCTGAGAAATTATTTTTGATCTGATTTCTTCTATAGCCTGATGGAGTTGTTTCTTTACTTCATTTGATATCATTTCAGAAATTTCAGGTGTGTGACTTCCAAGTTCTTCTGTATCGATGTCTCCTGGAGTTGTTCTGGGTGGGCTGGAGGTCTGAGATTGCATTTTGCTCCTTTGTTTTGACATGTTCTATTTCAAATAAAATTTTAATTTTCTTTTCTGAGGTGATCCTTGTGAGATTTGGTACTAGGTAGCTATATCACTAATATCAAGGCCTCTCCAGGAATAGTCTGTACTTCAGGGATATCTTCTGTGTGTAGGAGGTTCTTGATTTGTGTCTGTCCCAAGATCCTACCTTCCCAATTAATTGAGAGTGGGATGTTGCACCACTTTGGGATGTTGGTTTCTGTTTGGCTCAGTCCCTCATCTTTCGGTGTAGAGCTGTGGTGAGATTATTACCCCAAAGCTTCCCAATATAGCTACACAGTGGAGAACAACTGATTACAATAGATATGACCTCCTAGCTACAGTAGTACAATTAGGAATAAGCACAATTTAGAAACTGACCAAATGTGGTAACTATTGATTTTGTACTTTAGACCATAGGGGCAAAGCCTATAGTTATATAACAGAACTGATTGTAAATTATGAGTTTGTATGCAAAGCATTTGCCCTTGTTAGAGTGGGTTTACCCTGGGTTCCTCCAGACAAGCCTGTTGCCATGTCCCAGGCACTTACCGCACTGGCTGTCCAACCCACAGTGCAGGAGTATGGGCTGGGCACCAGGATTCCCCCAGACTGAGGCTACTGAAGCTCCTGAGTTTCACCAAGGCTAAGCATCACTCCGCGATGGTGGAGGGGTAGGGCAGAGTCTCCCCTCTCCCAAGAAGCCCACAGGAGCTCCAAGTAGAGACCATAGCCCTGATGCAGAAGCCTTGTGGCAGGGACAGCACCCAGCAGTACCAGGCGTCACACAGTACCTGTAGGCAGGTGGGCAGTACATGCACCAGCAGCACCAAAAAACTAAACTATAAAAGACAGAAATGTCTTGGTGTCAAATAAACAAAACTAAAACTAAATTTAGGAGTAAATCCAATTTTAACATAGAAGTTTCTTTCCACAAGAATGTAAAAATGAGGACCTGGGATTTAGCTGAGTGGTGCAGTGCCTGCCTGGCAAGTGTGAGGTCCTGAGTTTGATTCCATGGCAAATGTACTGACAGTTGGTTTCTTTTCCTTCTTCTTTTTAATCTTCTCCCCCATCTTCAGTGTCTCCCCTGCTCCTCCACTGGGGTCCTCTTCACTACCCTGCTGACCTAGAAGACTGCTGCAGCCATGAACCACACTGTGGGCCAGGTTGCGGGGAGTGGAGGGCAGGTGTTGGAGGACACAGCTGGCTCCACCCTTGCACTCTGAGCTTATTGGGGCCTGGGGGCCTGGGGTGTGCAGGCTGTGGGGTAGAGCAGCACGAGCTGCTCACAGCCCCTCCTGCACCATAAACCCCATCCCACCAGGAGGGATTTCCATGCTTCCACCTGCCCAGAGCCTCCAGGAATTGGAAAGCCCTGGTTACACAGCAATCCTCCTCCCTCAGCGTCCCAAGTGCTGGGATTACAGACATATACCACCACACCCACTGATACAACTGTATTTGAAGGCTAGCAAAGAATAATTGAAGGGAAAAATCATTTAGGACAGTGGTGGTAAACCTATTGCACACATACCACAGAGGGCTGTTTGTGTCATTGAAAGCTCTAAAAGGTTCACCATCATGGGTACAGGAAAATTTAAATGTTTAGCTTCCATACTAAGAATCAACGGATTTTTTTTTTTTTTTTTGTCTTTTTGAGACAGGGTCTCACTATGCAGTTCAGGCTGGACTTGAGCTCCCTTTGTAGCCCAGGCTGACCTTGAACTCACAATGATCCTTCTGCCTCAGCCTCCCAAGTACTAGGATTATAGGCATGCACCACCATGCCTGGCACCAACAGATATTATTTGAAACTGAAAAACAATATTCAAAGCAACATACCCAAGTTGCTGCCCAGTGCTTGCTTAATGAGCATATAAGCAAAGTGACCAGAATGAAAGCCACATTGAACACTGGTGAAGAGGTCTTTCTCATCTGTCCATGGCAAGGGTGAGTCTGATTCCCAAATTCCCTATCAGCAGCCACCCCACTCCCCTGGAGTCCTGATAAGGTACCACTCTCCCCCCATCTACCTAATGGCTACAGTTTGTCCTCACTGAAAAAAAAAATCACTTATTCTAGACCTGACCTTCCCTTCTTGTTCATGGTGTTCCATATCCAAATCCTCCATTGAGATGCCATTCAGTGGAAGAAATAAGGCAAGGAGGCTTTTCACATCCTGACCTCACCCAGGACCAGCACCTCATGAAACTGCAGGATGGTTACAAAGACTTCATTTGGGCCCCAGTTCCAGCAAAATGATGAATTAAAAGATAACCTGAAAATTTCTACTACAAATGCCTGGAACTTCTGAAGAAAACAGTTTACTCATTTATTTATTATTTTTTTGAGACAGGGTCTTGCTGTATAGTTCAGGCTAGCCTCGAACTCACCATGTAGGCCAGCAATCCTTCTGCCTCAGCCTCCCAAGTGCTAGGATTGTAAGTGTGCGCCACCAGGCCCACCAAAACAGAATATTAAAAATCATTTAATTTTTTTTGTTTTTTAATGTATAATGTGGGACTGAGATACATAATCCAAAAGTACAAAAAGTAAATGAAAATAAAGTATCCATCCATCCTTTTTTACCCACTACCAGTCTCTTCCCTGGGAGGAATTCCTAACCATCCCATTTTATATATCCTTCTTAAATTAAATGGAAAATTTTTAAACATATACTGTGTCTTATGTTAATGCAATTTATCTTAAATGCAGGGCAAAGATTGGAAGATAGAAATGAAAGTGCCCAGGTGCTAGAATCAAAAGAGAACTTTAAAGTAGTCCAGCAATTTAGAAGTTTTAATGTTTATGTGTACACAAGACTTTAAGCCCAGGGGAAGCAGTAAATTGGAATTGAGATCCCTAAGCAAATTAAGAACCTCAAAATCTGGACTTGCAGTGGAAAGCTGAGCAAAAAAAAACAAAAAAAACAAAAAACAAAAAAAACCAAAACCTTCCTCCCACAAGAGTGAAACAAGAGTGACTAAACCCAAAGTCAGCTCACCCTTTGCATGGAGTTGGGTCTAAATTTTACCTCCTGCATGATTGAGGGGATCAGGCAGAGAAGTTACCATCAACACTGCCCCTGAGATCTGGCCTTTCCTGCCCAGACTCTGTGTTTCCAGGTAGGAGGACTAGGCCAGGATTTTATTCAGTACCAGACTTATCTCCATACAATTTCCTCTCGTCCTTTACCTTGAAAGTCTCTGCCATCCTAACACCTAACACTCATGAGCACTGAAGCTTAAAAAAGTAGAACTAGCACTCGGGAGGCTGAGGCAGGAGGATCGTTGTGAATTCGAGACCAGCCTAGGCTACAAAATGAACTGAAGGCCAGCCTGAACTGCATAGTGAGACCCTGTCTCAAAAAGATAAAAAAAAAAAAAAAAAAAAAAAAAGACAAAGCAGAACTGATGTGGCCTCGTGTGGGCATCTGATCTGGATGGTGAGCTTGCCTGCCACCCTAGCTGACTGGCAACTTCCATTTGTGCTACTGTCCTCTACACTGACAGGCTCTCCTGGGGGCCATTGGTCTGATTAGCATTCTCTCAGTAACGGCACCACTCTCTTTGCTGTTCTGATCAAAATCCAGGGTGGCCTGGCAGATGAGAGAAGGATGTATGTGTCAGCATGCTGAGTCCTGTCTTACTCCATGTCCCCTCATTCCACACCTAGTGTTGCAGGCCACCTCAGGAGCTAGGGTGGGGGAGAACGGACCTCAGTCTCTCCAGGAAACACAGACTGTGGATGCGGCGGGATACATTCTTACCGTCACCCCGCAGCCCCAAATGGAGTATCACTAGCTGCTCCATCGCAATGGAGGAAGAAGATTCCTCCAAGGAGACAGGAGAAGGGCATTCCACACAGAGGAAGCAGCCTGTAACACGGTATGAGGTAACTATTGTATTTAGGGAACCCCAAGAATCCCAGAGTGGGAGTCTGGGGGAGAAGAGGCAAGGGAAGGGGCAGTTCACTTTAGATTCTATGCTGAAGGCACTGAGAATAGAGGTTTTAAGTGGGGAAGGTACAAGAGCCTTTCCTGCCCAGGCACAGGTGTGCAAGCTACAGAACAGAGCCATGAGGAAAGATACTGACCCTGGCTATCCGGCCAGTTACCCTGTTGTACCCAGGAAAGAAGGGCAAAGGGCTGGCCCGAGACCACATCTTTCTCTTTTCTTGCCCTCTCACCTCATTTTATTTTTTGTTTGCTTGGGGTTTTTTTTGTTTTTTTCTGGTACCGGGAATCGAACTCACGACCTCACACTTGCCAGGCAGGCGCTGTGCCGCTGAGCTAAATCCCCAGCCCCTCTCACCTCATTTTAACTACACTATCTCCCCCCTCCTCCAGGGAACTGAATCATTCTCCAAAATTCAAGAATGAGAGGTAGCAAAGTTTCACAAAGCTCTTGAGGCCTGGAAAAATCCATTGGGTGCCTCCAGGAAACTACCACAGACACTTCCTGGAGCACCTGCTGTCTTCTGAAGAGACCTTTCCTCAGTCCCTCACAGAACATCTAGGGACATTTCTTCCATCACTTTATCATGGACAGCATCCAAAGTTCATGCCAGATTAGAAAGCTGAAGCAGCCACTGTGTCCAGGAGCCTTGGTCACTGGCATTCCTGGGACAAATGAAGGGTCCTGTGGTTTGGTTCCCTGTAAGTGTCTCAAAGCCCTGGGCAGAGGCCTGCTTCATCCTGGGAAGAAAAGTCAACAGACAGAACCAAGGGTGGGCCTAAGTTCTGCCATGCTGCCCTCCCCATAGCACCTACCTGAAGATCATGTGGTACTGATCGATGTCACTGAGGCCAGAGCCCTGTGGGATTTGTGAGTTCCTCAACACCACACAAGTCACACAGTAGAAATCAGAATGGTGCACCAAAGATCTGGGAATCACTTTCAACATCTTCTCCCACACTCTGCCAAGCTCACTTACTAAGTTCCCACCCTGGTAACAGCAGGAGAAAGAGGTTGAGGGGCTGGGGCCAGGTATTAGCTTCCAGTAGAAGGAAGATGGGGCCAGGTATCAGCTCCCAGAGATGAGGGACTGAGGCTAAAGAAGGGAGAAGGACTCAGCCAGGCAAGGGCAGGGGTTTGGGGGAGAAAACAGGAAAGGACTAGGCATGGGGAGGGAGTTTTACAGGGCCCGTGCTGACCACCGACCAGCCTCCAGGAAACTTTTGTCCCCGTGAAGTATGCTCCAGTCTCCCCATGGCATGCTCCAAACCAATTCCATTCTCCAACTCTGTGGTGACAGGAAGAGCAGTTGCAGGTTCCAGAAGGAAATCTGAACCAAGGGTGGTTGTAATGCCATGGGACCAACCACCTCTGTTTTTGTTGGAGTGCTAATTCAGGGGCCAGATCCAGGTAGGGGGCCATCAGCCACAAGATGGGCACCCAAAAGATGAACAGGACAAAAATCTTCCACCAATGCTTCATGTCTGGCTCAGGCAATGGCTCATGTGGCAGGCAGCTGACGGGCTTCTCCACCTGGAAGATTGTGGGGCTGAGGCTACCTACACACAGTACCAACTGCCCTCCATCCTGCTGGCCTCCACAGCTTCCCAACACTGTATGCCCCACACTCCTCCAACCTCTCATATCCTGCCTCCCCCTCCATTTCCTTACCTCCAAAGTGAATGTGGGCTGGGCTGAGATGGAAGATGCCAGGGAGACGATTTCTACATCACTGAAGAGGAGACTCCCAAAACTTTAGTTAGAATTATTTAAAAAAAAAGGGGCTGGGGATTTAGCTCAGCGGCAAAGCGCCTGCCTGGCAAGCACAAGGTCGTGAGTTTGGTTCCCGGTACCGGAGAAAAA
>NW_004955422.1:25791395-25895564 GCF_000276665.1 Chinchilla lanigera | reverse complement strand
ACCGGAGAAAAAAAAAAAAAAAAAAAAAAAGAATTATAAAAAAAAAAAAATGGAGTTTTAAAAACTGGCTCTGAATATGGGGTGCTTACACGAAGAAGTTCATAGTGAACAACAACAAAAAGATGCCACGGCAGAAAGACAACATGTGTTGGGTCCCAAATGCCCCCTGCAGGAGGGAGGATAAGCTCAGTGTCATCCCAGATATATTACAGAGCTCGTCATAAAGTGCACATTGTGACCTCCTTCATGTAGCCTGCCTGGAAAGTCATCATCCTGTCCTGCCCAAATGGCCTAAACTGAATGTGCGATCCACAGGGACAGGTTCCTTTGTCTTTCTTCTTTAAGTGGACTTCCATGTAGATGTCTCAAAGACATCTGACCAGAATAAGCCTGAAGCTGAATTCAACTTTTCCATATAAGCCAATCTCTTCCCAAGGCTTCCCTATCTCTAAATAACCTCCCATTTCCACAGTGCTACGGCTTATGCACCCAAAAATTCATGTGTTGGAACATTCATTCTCAGTGCTACAGTGTTGGGAGGTGGGGTCTGGTGGGAGGTTTTGGGTCGGTGACAGAGCACTTATGAGTGGATTAATGCCTTTCTCTTGGGAACAGCAATGGGCTAGCCACTGTGGGAGTTTACCTCCTTAGTCTTTCTTGTACACATGGCTTTCTCTCTGCTTTTGACTTCTGCAGTGTTATGAAGCTGCACAAAGCCCTTGCAGAGTCCAGACCCCTAATCTTGGGCTTTCTACCCTCAGACACCTGAGCCAAAGCAAACCTCTTTCTTTTATAAATTACGCAGTCTCAGATATTCTGTTATAGCAACAAAATGGACTAAGGTACCTGGTTACTGAAACCAAAACCCATGTATTATTCCACCTCTCCTATGATACACAAATCCATTTGTTTTTTTTTCCTATCCACCTTCTCTGTATTGATCAGCCTTCTCATTCCTGGGACAAAATACCTGGCACACACAATTTAAGGAAGATAGGTCGGGCATGGTGGTGCACACCTGTAATCCCAGCACTTGGGAGGCTGAGGCAGGAGGATCGTTGCGAGTTCAACACCAGCCTGTGCTACAAAGTGAGCTCAAGGCCAGCCTAAACTGCATAGCGAGACCTTGCCTCAAAAAGGCAAAAAAAAGAAAAAAAGAAAAAGAAAAAAAAACAATTTAAGGAAGAAAGATTTATTCTGGCTCATAATTTCAGAGGGTTCAGTCCATGGTTGCTTGGTTATAAGGCAAAAACATTATGGTGGAATGGTTGAGCAGAGGAAAGCTGCTCAACTCGTGGCAGCCAGAAATAGAGAGAGCAGGAAGAGCCAGAGAGAAAGGGGGGCGGGGAGAGAGAGAGAGAGAGAGAGAGAGATCGCCCAAAGACATGCCCCTGTGACCCATCTACTCCAACAGGAACTCCTACTAGCACATTCTACTGTGAACTTACCAATGGATCAATCCACTGATGAGAATAGTGCCCCCCATGGTCCAGTCACCTCCCCCAAACTCCTTCTGGACAAATGAAATTTTGGGGGGACATTTTTGTTGTATTACTGTGGGAGCTGTGCCTCTCCAGAAAATGGGCTGCAATGTGAAGTGGTGATGGAGGGTTTAAACTCCACACACCGGTAGGCCTGGAGGGGTGGCACACATCAGGAGGAGCCCAGGGTCTAGAAAATAAATTAGGGCAATAATTGAGGACAATCCAGCACTCAGGAGAACTATTGGGATGCTGTTCTAGTAAAATCAACCTATAAGGTCCTGGTTCCCATAGTACTTTGAGGTCCAGAAGAACTGGGTTGGAGTAAGGTCCTGCTATTAATCAGTTTGCTCTTGGGGAAATGACGCTAAGACCCACTTTCCAGGACGGAGATTCTCACACCTTAACAGCATCAGAATCACCATGGTGCTACTCGTAGACTTGCTGATTCAGTAGGTGAGCACTACATGTTTGCATTTCTAACCAATTCCACGGTGGTTATGATGCTGCTGCTCATTGCAGGGACCCTAAAAACCACTGTTCTAAGACATCCAAAAGTCTGAAGTGAAAGACTTGACACTGTTCCTAGCACAAGGCAACCGAAAGCCTGTACTGCTACAGTTTTTCTACCCGGCAGAGGCCTTCTCCCAGGACCCCGATCCACGCAGCACAACCCAGAGACCACCAAGCCTTCACCGCAGCGCGCAGACGCAACTCCAGCGCGAGGGGGCGTGGCAGCACCGGTGGGCGGAGCAGTACCGGTGGGCGGAGCAGTCTGTGAGACCGTGGTGAAGGGTGGGGCCAGGCGTGCATACTGCTGCGCCTGCGTGAGGAAGCAGAGGGCGTGGCTCCGGCTCCCGGCCGGAAGCAAGAGGCTGCAGAGGCGGGCCGGCTGGCGTCCCCTTTCCGGCCGGTCCCCATGGAGGCGCTGGGGAAGCTCAAACAGTTCGATGCCTACCCCAAGACTCTGGAGGACTTCCGGGTCAAGACCTGCGGGGGCGCCACGGGTAGGCCGCAGCGGGGCCGGGGTTGAGGGGAGCGGGGTGACCTAGAGCTTGGCCCGGGCGCGCCTGGACTGTGAACGGCCTGCTGGTGTCTGCGAGAGTGGAACAGAGGCCATTCTGACCCTCGCTCCCGCCCTGCAGTGACCATCGTCAGTGGCCTTCTCATGCTGCTGCTGTTCCTGTCCGAGCTGCAGTATTACCTCACCACCGAGGTAAGGGGCGGGGCCTCGCACGCCGGCGGGGCGGGGCATTCCAAGGTAGGACCTTGGGGTGGGCGTGGGGCAGGAGGGGCGTGGGCCCCAGTCCCACTGATGCAGCGCTGCCACAGGTGCATCCTGAGCTCTACGTGGACAAGTCACGGGGAGATAAACTGAAGATCAACCTCGATGTCTTTTTCCCGCACATGCCTTGTGCCTGTGAGTACCTCATCAAGGGTGGGAGTGGGAAACCCCAAGGTTTCCAGGTGGGCTTCCAGATCCTCACGTCCAGCCTTAGATTCTGGACTGGAACCCAGGACAACCTCCTTCCCCTAGTCCGGTTCTGGCTCCTGTCGGGCCAAAAGACAGGTTCTTTTCCTCCGAAATCCAGACCTCCCCGCCCTAGAGTCCTGGTGTTTAAACTTGACTTCCTGCTTCTAGATTTGAGCATCGATGCCATGGATGTGGCAGGGGAGCAGCAGCTGGATGTGGAACACAACCTGTTCAAGCAACGACTAGACAAGGATGGCCTCCCCGTGAGCTCACAGGCTGAGCGGCATGGTAACCAGGGTGGGGGCTGGGTCTCAAGTCCTAGAGCCGGACATGCCCAAGTCTTACCTTCTGGCAAGAGGACTGTGGCAGGCTCATTGACATTAAAGAGTTAATGCCTACAGAAATCAACTCACTTGCCCACAGTACACAACTGTTGAGAATCAGAGGCTGGGCATGGGGGCACACACCTGTAATCCCAGAACTTGGGAGGCTCAGGCAGGAGAAGTGCTGCAAGTTCTGGGCCAGTTTAGTCTATATAGTAACTTCAAAGGCAGTCTGAACTACGTACCAAGACCCTGTCTCGAAAAACCAAGAAAGCATTAGAGTGGAGCCAGCCATGGTGGCATGCTCCTGTAATCCCAGCTATACTCAGGAGGCTGAGGCAGGATAATCAAAAATTCTACCCCAGCCTGGGCAACTTAAGGAGACCCTGCCTCAAAATAAAAGGCTGAGGATGTAGGTTTGTGCTACAGTACTTACCTAGACTACACAAGACTCTTGATTGAATCTCTGGTACTGAGGGAAAAACCAAAACGGAGCACATGTGTCTAGCCTTTATGTTTTGAGTTGGGTACTTAACCTGCCTTTCATTCTGTTTATTATAGTTGAGTAACAGAAGCTTGAGGATGGGCCTGGCGTCCTGAGTACTTACTTCCCCAGCCCCCTGGCTGCATTCAGCCGCCAGTATTCTTCTTTTTGGAATGCAGGCAGTCCAAGGTTAATGTTTAAGTTCCCAAGGTCTAGTTTTGTCTCTTGCAGTCTGTGCTCCTCAGCTATGAAGTGGTGATAAACAGTAGTACCTTATCCCATGATTAAAGGGTCATACAAAACAGAGGTGATTTCCTAGTTATAGTTGTCTGGCCTAAGAGTTTTTTGACTTGATGATGGTACAAAAGTGTATCTTTACAGCTGTTCTAGTCATCACTTTCAGTACAGTAGTCAGTAAATAACTACAGGTGTTCATTAATTTTTATAAATTCTTTTAGGCTTTGTGTTAAATGGTTTTACCCAATTTTAGGCTCATGTAAGTAATCTGAGGTAGGAGAGGCTGTATTATGATATAGTTTAGGTGTATTAAATGTTTAAGATAGAGGCTGTGTTATGATATTGTATGCATTTTAATGCATTTTAAATTTACCATATTTAACTTATTTCTTCTTTCTTTTCTTTTTCTTTGAGACAGGGTCTTGCTATATAGTCCAGGCTGGTCTTGAACTTATGGCCAACCTCCTGCCTCACATATTTTAATTTATAATGGTTTATCAATACTTAACCCCATCATAGGTTGAGGAGCATCTGTAATATGTATAAAGTAAACCATAGCCTCCTTTCATTTCTCTGAGTAGCTTCCTATAGCAAGCACTGTGTGTCGTTATTCAGCCTCAGATCCATCTTCACAGAGTCACTGTGGAGATGAAATGAGACGATGTGTGTGAAGTACAGTGATCTATATGTACGTAATATTTATCATTTACTGTTAACGCTTGTGTGTGTGTGTGTGTGTGTGTGTGTGTGTGTGTGTGTTACAGGTGATTGAACAACATCTCAGCCCTTTTTTTCCCTTAAAGACAGGGCCTGGGCCAGGGATGTAGCTCAGCGGCATAAGCGCTTGCCTGGCAAGCCTGAGGTCATGAGTTCAGTTCCCGGTACCAAAAAAAAAAAAAAAAAAAAGACAGGGTCCTACCAAGTCACTTGAGTTGCCCAGGCTGAGCTTGAACTTGCAGTCCTCCTGCCTTGGTTTCCCACAGTGCTAGGATTACAGGCATGGATTGCCAGGCCCAGCCTTACTATTACTTTTTATTAAAATGTGATACAGATAGATGTAGATACAGATACGTAGAAGTGCTTCATGTCCAACCTATAGTACGTAGTATGTAAATGTTAGCTGCTGTTTTAACTTCAGGGTCCCCAACCTGATGGCCAGGCGACCTGTGCAGGAACTAGGGCTAGAGATGTTGCTCTCTGTGCCCCCAGTTGATGCCTGTGCCCTTGCCCTTGCCCTTCCCTTAGAGCTTGGGAAAGTCGAGGTGATGGTGTTTGACCCAGCTTCCCTGGACCCTGACCGCTGTGAGAGCTGCTATGGTGCTGAGTCGGAAGACATCAAGTGAGCCACACCTGGGGGCGGAAGCGGGATTCCCGTCAGATGCTGTCTGTCAGCCCCAGTGTTAGTCAGCCTGGCAGGTGGAGGGGTTACACCAAGAATGGGTGTATCCCCAGTTATTGATCTGGTGCAAATAATTAAGCCCCTGCCTGGGAGCGGCAGACCTAGGAAGGCTCAAGTGGTCGCTGCTTTTCAGCCTCGAAGAATGGTTCCGAGGTGCTCTCTGGAGTTCTGCTACCTGGCTTCTGCCCTGTGTCCGCAGACCAAGCTACATCACCTCACTACGTAGATCGTACAGAGACTAGATGTATATTGTATAGAAAGCCCTGATGTGGAAAGCCCAGCCCAGACCTTCGGTCCCACTGTCTGCTCACTGTGCAGTGTTTCACTGGCTCTGACCTCAGCAGGTCTGGGTGGGGCTTGGTACGTATTTTCTAAGGTTTTTAAGGGGTAGGCTGCGGATGTAGCTCGGTGCCTAGCATGTGAAGGGCCCTGGTTTTGACCCCAGCATTGCCCCCCAAAAAGATTATTTTGGTGGTAAAATATATGTGACATAAAATTTGTCATTTAACCTTTCTGTGTGTGTGGTGGTGGAGGTCAAACCCAGTTCCTCAGAAATGTCAGGCAAGCACTCTAGCACTGAACTATACTCACAGCATCATTTTAACCATTTGAAGTTGTCCATTCAGTGGCATTAAGAATATTCAGCGTTTTGTAATCATCACCACCATTTGTTCAGCACAGGAACAGAATGGGAACGTGAGTTTCAAATAGCCCCTAAGGAAACACGGGAGAGCATTTGATGGTCAGGGCTGAGGCTGGCAGAGGCTTCGTGGCAGGCTGCACTGCAGAGCTGCTCAGCCTTTATTTCCTGAGGAACCTGTGCCGGCCTCGTCCCCAGCCCGGCCCCTCTCCTCCAGGTGCTGCAACACCTGTGAAGATGTGCGGGAGGCCTATCGCCGGCGAGGCTGGGCCTTCAAGAACCCGGACACTATTGAGCAGTGCCGGCGGGAGGGCTTCAGCCAGAAGATGCAGGAGCAGAAGAATGAAGGCTGCCAGGTGTATGGCTTCTTGGAAGTGAACAAGGTACCAGGAGGGATTCGGGCAGGGCAGGGCAGCTGCACTGGACTGGGTCGAGAGAGCTGCACGGTGAGCTGAGGACCCACTCAGGTCCTCAGGAGGTGAAGAGAGGCTGCGGCCGGAGAATGAGAGGAAATATCCCCTACAGGTGGCAGGAAACTTCCACTTCGCGCCTGGAAAGAGCTTCCAGCAGTCTCATGTGCATGGTGAGTGAGCCGCATCCGTGGGGCAGTTGAGACCCTCATGCGCTCCTGGTGAGCTGCACTGCCCCTTCCTGCCTGGGGTGGTTTTGTCTTTGGCCCAGAGCAAAAGCTTGCACCTCAGGGCAGCACTTTGGCACAGTGGTTAAGAGGACAGACTAAGGAGCCAGACTGCTGGGTTTGCACATCAGTTTCAAATCTACTGGCTGTGTGACTTTGGGAAAATTTTTATTCTTTTTAGCTTCAGCTTCCTTCTTTATAAAATGGAGATGGTAGTACTTACTCCTCAAGATATTTAGACAGGGTAAAGGTTTTATGGGCTTGGGGTGTAGAGCACTTGCCGAGCATGCACAAGGCCTCTAGGTTGAATGACTAGGACTGCAAAAAAAGAAGACAAAAGAAAAAAGATAGCACAGAGCTTGCTTGTGGTGGGCACTTGTTTAAGCAGTAGCTCTCAATATCAGACGGCCTGTGTGTGAGGCTCCAGAGGAACCGAGCTGCGTCTTTTTTTAACACAGGTTCTGCACTCCTGAGCTGGGTCGTGTTTGGGAATTAAGGACCCTACTCAGTCTGTTCTGTGAGGTGGGGATGCTAATATAGTACTTCCCTGTCAGGGGTGTTGGGATGAATGAGTGAGACTTCTGATTTGTTTGTTCATTCATGCATTCACTAGACATTTAGTAATCACCTATGATGTGCCGTGTATTAGTTTAGATCAGTGATGGCTAACCTTGTAGAGGTTTCAATGGTACCAACAGCCTGCTGTGCACGTGTGCCATAAGTTTGCCAGCACTGATCTAGATGGTAGGATCGAGTATTTAATGAGGTCTCTGCCCTCAGAATATTCTAGTAAAGAAACAAGTGTGTAAAATACGTGGTGTGTGGGCTGGGGATATAGCTCAGTGGCACAAGCACCTGCCTGGCAAGTGCAAGGTCCAGAGTTGGATTTCTGGTACCAAAAACAACTGGAAATAAAATACGTGGTATATAAGGTGGTACATATAAAGTAATATAGGCTGAAAAAAGATGAGATAAAGACAGTGGAGGTGAGGGCTAGGGCAGGACAGTATGTGCTGTTTTAATTAGCGTACTCAGGGAAAGACTATATTTGAGGAAAGCGAGGAGCTAGCCACAGGGGTGTCTATAAGTGCCAGTCCCAAAGGCAGGAATGTGCTGAGCGAGTTCAGGTACAGTGGGGACGGGTGGCCGGAGTGGCATGAGAGTGTGGTGAGAAACTCTATGGGGGCAGGCAGGTGTCAGTGTGGGCACGAGGCCTGTGGCCCTCCAGGTGGCAGTGCTGAGAAGACAGAGCCTCTCTGCTCCGCTGCTGGGGCTATTGTCCAAGTTGTGGGACAGGACGTTCAAACAGAAGACTTGCGTTGCCCAAGGCCGGAGATCTGCCTGAATTGGGAAGCTACTCACTGACACCCTTTTTGACTGGGGTGTGGGGCATGATGTCTGTTGTAAAGTTTACCGTGTATTTCCTGTTTTGGATCCTACCTGGTCCTCATGACAGCCCTTTGCAGAAGACAACATAGACCCAGACAGGCCAGTGACTAGCCCAAGATCACGCAGCTAGGAAAGGGCTCTTCGGGCCCCAGGTCCTTTTTCTTCCTAGGCCAGAGTACTTCTGCCCCCCACCCCTCTGTACTCTTCTGTGGCCAGGGAAAGGCCCACTGAGGAGGGGCCGGGAAGAAGCTTGTTAGTCAGGGCAGACCCTGCTGCTGAGGCAGGGGTATTCCAGTCCTCTCTCCTGCTGTGGCTCTTGCACCATAGTTCTCATCATTGTTCTCTTCCTTCTCTCTCCTTCCCTCCCCCATGCTGCAGTACATGCTGTGGAGAGTAAGTGGCCCTGTTCCCCAGGGAGGCCAAGCCCCCACTTCTAGGGCAGCTGCCCTCCTAGGATGGGGAGGTTTGGAGGGGTTTGAGATGGGCCCTTCTCTGGTTTGGCTGATGGTGACTGTCAAAAGCACTGGGACGTGTCTTTGAGGCAGGGTTCCTTGCAGCAGGAGGGTTGGGGTTTGAAGGCAGGAAGAACTTGTTCTAGAAGAGCTGGTACAGGTGCCGTGGGAGTCCTTTTGGGAAGCTTTGAGCTAGGAGCAGGGGAGAGCTTAGTATCCTCGTGTCCCAAGCACTGGGGGGTTAGTGACTGGCATTTAGCTCTAGTTATTGAGATAGAATCAGTGGCTTTTGTTTCCTGAGACCCAGGCCGGGCCTTAGTAGGAATAGAGCTTTGGAGTTTGCTGTGTACGTCAAGGAACAGACACTGTGTTCTTATGATCTCCAAGGAGGGTGTGGACCTTCATGGGCCCAGGACAGGCCTTTCCTGGCTGTCCTTAAGCAGGACCAGGAGTGCCAGGCTTGAGGGTGATGAGGGGTCAAAGAAGAGCCAGGTGGGTCACACTGCGGAGGGAGGAAGGAGGAGGCCTGAGGGAGGACTCTGAGGGAGCCAGGAGGCCGTCC
Organism: Chinchilla lanigera; assembly: GCF_000276665.1. Taxonomy (NCBI): domain Eukaryota; kingdom Metazoa; phylum Chordata; class Mammalia; order Rodentia; family Chinchillidae; genus Chinchilla; species Chinchilla lanigera. Next base: position 25,886,486 of record NW_004955422.1, on the reverse strand, counting down.
TGCTCCTCCTGATGACCGCTTCTCCTTTCTCTCCTAGTCCATGACCTGCAGAGCTTTGGCCTTGACAACGTACGTACAGAGGAAACCATGGCGGGCGGGGCGCGCGCTCTGCTGTGCTTTCCTTTCATTGCGCTCTGAGGTGGGGGAGCACATAAGAGTAACACGCCCTGTTCCCCCAGGGACCCTGTCTGAGGGGGAATGAGAGTGACTTTTAAACTGTCATCTGAGGGGGCCAGGAGCAAGGATGGGGTTAGGCAGGCGCATCGTAGGGAACCCCGGGGCAAGGCCAGGAGGGGTTGTGCACTCCTGCGAACCGCAAGGGCAGTTGTGGATGAGTGAGGCAGAGGCCATCGCAGGACCAGAGAGAACACGGGGTTCTGAGGCCACACAGAGGACTCTGGTCTTCCCCCGAGAGCAGAGGAAGACTGTTGACCTACCTGAAGCAGGGTCATAACGTAATCAGATACGCACTTTTGGAAGATCCCTGAGTGGCTGAGTTTGGTACAGGTCGGAACAGGGAGTACAGCCGAAGACTGGGGACCCCTGGCCTCGGCCTTCATGGCCTGAGGCCCTAGGCAGGGCCGGCACCTGCCGCTCAGAGTTGGTTCCAGGCCTGTGTGGGCGCAGTGTGTATGAAGCCAGTGTCTGAACCTCTGGAGCCTCAGGAGCCTGTGGACTGTGAGGAGGGGCTCCTGGGTGGGAATGGGGTTGCTTCCCACTTCCCTCGTCTCCCTTTCTCCCACCTGCACACACACTCAGGCGTCAGTCACTGCTGTAGTACTGAGCTTGGCGTGGGCTGGGGACTGTCTGGGCCTCAGGCTGGTGTTGCTTGCAGATCAACATGACCCACTACATCCAGCACCTGTCATTTGGGGAGGACTACCCGGGCATCGTGAACCCCCTGGACCACACTAACGTCACTGCACCCCAAGGTACCAGCTTGGGAGGTCCCCCCCCGCCCGCTGCAGAAGCCGTGCCTGGCACCCATGCCAGTGCCTTCTTCTCCCTGCAGCCTCCATGATGTTCCAGTATTTTGTGAAGGTGGTACCCACAGTGTACATGAAAGTGGACGGGGAGGTGAGTCTGAGGGGCCTCGGGTGTCAGTCACCGCCTCGTGCCACACACTGAAGTCCTTTATTAATCCCTTCAGTGTGGGAATGAAGCGCGCTGTATTCCCGTGTGGGTGAAGACCTGCCCTCACAGGAAGAGGCAGGCCCCAGACACGGACTGCTCATTCTCTGCCCAGACAGGCTGCACCCATTCCTCCGGTGACCCCTGCGCACTCGTCCGCCCCAGGCTGGGCTTCCGCAGACCAAGCCTTCCTGGGCCTGGCTCTGTTGGTGCCGGGCCTGCAGAGCAGCCTCTCTGCGTTGTAGAATGTGAGGGGCCGAGGGGCAAGAGTGTCGGTCATGCCTTAGGATAGGGCCTTGGAGAGTCGCTTCTCATCCTGGACCCCCGCACAAGTAGCCACCAGATGGAGCTTGGGTTAATGAGCTGGTGATCAGAGGGGAAATCAGGCCAGCAAAGCTGAGTCAGGACGTCTGGGTGGTCTCCAGGTCTCGCAGTGTTGGTTACCAACATGGTGCCTCTTTCTCCCCGCCACGCACTCAAGGCACAAGTCGAAAACAGGCCCAGGGCTGGGAAGTTGGGGCCGGGCCGCAGCCCAGCTCTAGCACTGGCTGCCTTCCCACCCCAGGTGCTGAGGACAAATCAGTTCTCTGTGACCAGACATGAGAAGGTCGCCAATGGGCTGCTGGGAGACCAAGGGCTGCCCGGGGTCTTCGTGCTGTACGAGCTGTCGCCTATGATGGTGAAGCTGACAGAGAAGCACAGGTGAGGGTGGGGACAGGAGCGCCAGGGCCAGGGCCTGCGGGAACGCAGTACCCACCGAGCCCCTCCTTCCTCTGCCAGGTCCTTCACCCACTTCCTGACTGGCGTGTGTGCCATTATCGGGGGCATGTTCACGGGTAAGAAGCCCCGCGTGTCTCGGGGGTGCGGCCCAGTGGGGAGGATAAAGCCTGGGCCTCGCGTTCTGCTTGGGGAGGAAGGGGCATTTCAAGGGCCAAGGGAGATACCAGTCTGGCCAGTCGGGCGACGGGGCTCACTGGACCAAGGTGCCAGCCCTGTCTTGCCCCCAGTGGCTGGCCTCATCGACTCACTCATCTACCACTCAGCCCGCGCCATACAGAAGAAAATTGACCTAGGGAAGACAACGTAGTCATCGTCTTCCCTGTGGTTCTTCCCTCTTTCTCCTGTTTTTCTGGCCTGTCGTTGTCTCCCTCAGCCTCTTCCTCCCCCACACTCCCCGCCTCCCCAGCCCCAGGTTGATAAATATTGATTGTGATAGTACTCACTGGTCTCCGTGTGATTCTTGGGTCTGGCTGGACCCTGACACCAGGCCATCATTTAGCCACATACTTACGTCTCTTGGCTGACGAGTCAGGGCCCACATGCCCTCCCAGAGCCTGAGGTGGGCACCCGCTAGCTGACGGGGTTTTATTCGTCCCAGACTGATGTCCACTCCGTAGCTCAGTCCTCAGTCCCTCTGCTATGATCAGATGGACTTGTCCAGGGTGAACACCTTAGAGCCACCATGGCCCTCAGGCACCCAGTGCTCTTGAGTCAGGGTTGGGGTTTGCCCTCTCTGGTGACAGCTACAGTTGGAGCTACACCCCACAACCATGGACTCTACCGTAGACTCAGTCACCCAATCTTATGCTACCTGACCCTGCTCTGTACCAAGCCCCACACTGGCCTTTGAGACAGAAAAATACATCCTGGTCCTTGGAGGCTCCTGGATGGAAGCAAAACTGAAAAACCAGGAGGGGAGATAGCAGGGGCCATCTTGGAGCAGCGTCAGCCCTTCCTCAGTGTGGAGAGCTGTGGTCCAGAGGCCTCGCCACTCCACAGCCCAGAAGCCCGGAGGTTGACCTTGCTCAGCTCATCAGAACAGGTCTTGGAGTGACGGCACCAACACAGCAGAGAGCATGGGTAGTGCAGAGAACAGTACTGTAATGACACCACAGTCCCTGCGATGACCCAGGAGCCGTGTGTCCTTGTGAACACCAGGCAGCTAGGAATGGGGGTGACAGTGCTGGCAGTATGAGCCTTGTTTCTCCTTATTCCCTCTGGGAACCCGCACTCACCCTCTTAGCTTGTGTGGTTTGGGAGGAGGGCTGGTGTCCCACCCTGTTTCCCTGGCCACTGTGACCAGGACAAGCCAGGCCCTGTGGGGAAGAGGGCCACTTCCTTCCCCTCTGGGCTGAATAGGGAAGCGAGGTTGCGGCGGCAGTCCTGCAGTTCCAGCGGGAGAAGCTGCCTGCCAGGGCAGCAGAGCTGAGCGAGGTGCAGAGACAGCTGGTCTTGGCGACTGCCTGCACGCGAAGCCAGCAGCCAAACCCATTCCCGTAGGACTGCAGTCTCCCTTGCAAACAGAGTGTCCTCACAGACGTGCTCCCCCTTAAGGCTGGTGAGGAATAAATGATGGAGTAGCACAGTGCTTCGATGTGGAACAGCAGAACCACAGGCAGATGAGGTAAGTCGGACCTGGCCCTAGCAGGAATGGGCAGCAGGTGGCCTCCCTGAATGCTGCCCAGTGATAATGGATGCCCTGGGCCCCCAGCCAGTCCTGCGCTTCCATCCCTGTGCTTTTTAGCAAATCCCCAGCCCCTGAAACCAGTCAAGAACACCGGTGTCTTCTGCCGCCTGTGGGAGCCCACGCTGCACAACACAATCAGGGTCTGATGGACATGCAGTTAAGTTTTATTGAAGGAAAGCACTGACCTCCGGGACAGCGCGTATTGGCAGGGGACTTGTGTCCAGGTCAGTTGGAGTCAGAGGGTTTGTGCAGGGGGCTGAAGATGACCTGGCTGATCTGGCCGGGCATGGTGTAGAACACGAGGAGGAGGAAGACGGTGAGGAGAGCCAGCACCAGCAGGAGCACCAGGATGCGCCAGTACCGGCGCAAGATGAAGAAGACGAAGGTCTTCAGCGGGTTCACGAACCAGTTAAAGGAGGTTTTGGGGCGGCTGTTGGCAGAAGGGCAGAGTCAGGATGACCAGGAAGCCCCCCAACCCCCATGCCTTGGCTCAGTCCTGCAGGGCGCCACTCACTTGGGCTTCTCCAGGGGCTCTGGCTCTTTTCGCCCCTTGCCCACCGGCCGCTTCTCCGCCTCCTCTACAGTCAGCAGCTCAAACTCCGCCTCCACCTTCCCCTAGAAAAGACGCCCGTGTGTCCCTGGGAGCAGAGGCCAAGCGCTTAGCCAGGCCGGGGTCCCCGCACCGCTCGCTCACCGTGAGGATGTAGACATTGCCTCCCGAGTCTGTGAATGCCAGGTCCTCAGGCTTGCCCTTCCTCCTCTTCTTCCTCTTCTTCTTGCCAGCCTTTGCCTCCTGCTCCTCTCGCTCCACGTCCTCTGCCTCTCGCAGCTTCACTACCGGCCACCAGCCCCGCAAGCGGCGGCAGCGGAATAGATTGCACCTCGGCCCGGCCCCGTCGCGGGCCAGCCTCACAGAGCACTGCGCAGGCGTCCGGGCACCCCGCACCATGTCCGGCAGCTGCAGCTCCAGGGATCCTGCAGCATCAGAGCGCGCTGGGTTAGGTGCGCGATCCAAGTCTAACTGGGCCAGGGCTGAGGGGGCTGCATAACAGGGGCACCAAAATTAGAATGTGGTCAGGCCACAGCTGTGGGCCCTACAACTGGGCCAGCAGGAGTCGGATCCCCACAGAAGAGGGCCAGGGCCTGGGATCAGACAGCCAAAGTAAGGATCATGGGGTCCAGGGTGACTTCAGCCAGGGTAAAATCAGAGGACTGAGGCAAGGACCGTGAGTGCAAACGGAAGTTCTTGTCCTCAGTCCAGAAAACAAAGGTTCGGGCCTGAGGTCTGAAATCCCAGGACTCGGGTGGTATAGAGTAGGGAACCAAGGGACAAGGGCGGCAAGAGGTGGTGGGCAGTGAGGGCAGAAATCGGGCAGAAGGCTAAGCAGTACCAAGGAAGTCGTTGGCGGAGATGCGGTCATAGTCCCAGACCTGCAGCACCAGCACAGCTGGCTGCCGGAACTCGGCCTCCTCCAGGGCGAAGGGTCCAGGTCGGCGCCAGACGCTCACCTCCCGCTCCGTGGGCAGGTAGTCGAAGCGGAACACAAAGCGCCAGTTGAAGTTCCCCTCCCCAGTCAGCGAGTTGAAGTGGACGTCTGTCTCCTGTTTGTCATGCTCCAGCCCCTTCATCCAGCTGGGGCCAGGGGAAGGGGCAGGCTGGGGCCCAGAAGGTGGCTCCTCGCCCAGCTCTAGGCATACCGAGGGCTTGCGGGCAGGCTCTGGACTCAGCCAGAGAGCCCAAGGCCCTGCTTGCAATCCCCCCTTGTTTAGCCATTGGCCAGCCCTGCCTGAAGACCTACCTTTTCACATAGATGTCACTTGACATCTCCCCGGTAAGTGGGTTCACATCATCCAGAACCACATCTTCTGTGTTCCAGATGACAACTCTGAGCTCATAACTGGGGGATGGATTAGGGGATGGTTTTCAGACTCTTAAAGGGGTCTTGACAGGGCTGCAGGGAGCAGGAAGGACTGGGGCCAGGGCCGCTGACATTCACGGAGCACCTGATGTGCACCCCGTTGGATCATCAGTATGCCTGTGCTCCCATAAAGGGACAGCAGGTGGCACCAAGAATGCTCTCCTGGCCCAAGACAGTACACGGAGCACTTCCTATGCATCTGGAGTCAGGACCCTGAAAGGCTGCGTGGCATAGCATCAGACGCAGAGTTGGACCCACCGCAAGCCAAAGTGATGCACAAGCTGAAGTTCAGGGTGCAGAAAAGTGACAAATGAGCAGAGGGGAAAGCCAGTCTGCAGAGAGAAGGGGACAGCAGACAGTGGGCATGACAGCACGCAGGCCTGCAGGATAGGGGGGCGCTGCAACATTCTGGGGCCAGCCCTCATGTGGCCCTATCTGTGCCTGTCCCAGGGTTGGCCTGATAGCTGCTTTCTCTTACCCAGTATCAGCTTCCGCGTGTTCATTGGCAAAACCCTGTTTTCTGCTGGTGACCCCGCCCCTCACTCCAGCCACATCAGTCTGTGTGATTCTGGTTGGGCAGGTCCCTAACTGGCTTCGGGTTGGGGACACCACCTGGGACTGGCCTATGGTGTATTACACTTCTTGTCTACAATAATAGGCTTGAGGAGCTGTATTTGACCCCAGCTGGTCTAACAAGAGGTGGCTTAGGCTCTGTTCTAACCAAAAAGGTGTTCATTTCTGCTCAGATGGCCCGGCTGGTAAGAAATAAGCCTGGCACTGTTAGAAGCCGTCTGCTCCCAGACTAGGAAAGGCCACCTGACAGTGGCACCAAGGAAAGCAAACCCAGAGACAGACAGTGACAGACTGGTGGTAGCATCCAAGCATCTGGATCCAGCCCTGTCTAAAGTGGCTACACCCACAGAACTCCCCTCGGACTAGCTCAGATGGGGAGGGGTTGACTGAAAGATTTGCGGACTCTCAGCTTACAAGTGATGGACACCCAACTCACAGCGGCTTATGGGGGAGGGTTCTTAACTCACCTATCCCATAGTCTGTGGTCAGCAGTTCAGCAGTCTCTGCCTACCTCAGAGAGGGCTCATATTTTCATAGACCAAGATGTGCCTGCCCCTTGGGTGAAAGGGCCAGAACGCTCTCTCACCTGATTGGCTGCCGAGGCTTAATGTCAACTGGGGGTGGGGCAGGCACGTCCTTGGGGAAAATGTCAATCCACATGTGAAGGGATCCCTAGGGGCAGAGGACTAGGTCTGAGAGTCTTGCTAGGGTCCCCACCTCCCCTGACAGGCCTGTGGTCACAGGTTATGCCCTGCCCCAAAAGGACAGAGCTGGGAGAGGGGCATCCAAGCAGATCCTGGAGATGGGCATGAAGATGGAGTCCAGGCTAAGGGTTATAGGGTCAAAGTCAGGTTAGGGACTCAGGGATAAGGACCCAGAAGTGGAAGATAGGGATCAAAAGTAAGATCTGGTATCCTAAGGTCCAGATCTTAGTGAACAGGGTAGAAGTCAGCTTGGGACCCCTTGGTCTGAAGCCTGGTGTCCCGGATGTGGGGATCCTGTAAGAGCAGATTCAGGAATGGGATAAGGGGTCCAGCATGGAGGGCCAAGATTCCAAGACTGGAGTGGGGACGCTGGCAAGTAGCATCAGGCCCACATGGAGGTCTTAGAGGAAGGGTACCTGGGGGCCAGCGGCCAGAATCAGGTGGGAAGCCTGGGATTCTGCGAGTCCTGAGTCTTGGGAGTGCTGAACCCCGCCTTACCTGCAGCAGCCCTGGGCTGCGGGGGTGGTAGAGGGGCCGAGTCTCTACATGCTCAGGTACCAGCTGCATCCCAAGCCCTGGCATCTCCTGCCAGTGCCGCAGGACAAGCAGTGCCTGGGCCTCCTCGGAGGTTCCACTTGCCACCTGGGGGCCCACACCACCTGAAACAAGAGGCGCATGAGCTTGGGTGCCACGCAGTGCCAGCTCTCCCTTCTCCTCCCGCACCCCCTCAGCAGATCCAAACCGGGACTACCGCAGCGCTGGGTACAGCCCGCAGGCAGGGAGGCGAGGAGGGCAAGCGGGCCACACACACAGTGGGAGAGGCTACTGCTGCGACAGCTTTGCTTGGTGAGAGCCGGCAGTCAGGGGGAGCAGGGCACGGAAGGGGCTGCGGCCTATGCTCAGACCCTGTTTAGGGACAGACCACTGGCCATTCCTGAGGCGTGAGTCCAGTTCCGCAGCTGCACGCTGCCGTGTGGACACTCTGTGGAGTTGCCCTGTGATGTGGGAACTTGACTAGGGGTCCAGTTAAAGACTATTCTCTACCCAGCATCCAAGAACCTTGTTCCGACTCAACCAAACTCACATTTCAGCCTGCTGCCTTCGGCAGGCTCTTTCCGGAGTGCACTACACTGGCACAGGCCCTCTACCTTATTCTACCTCCACATTACTCCCCTCAGCCTGTCCAGCAGAGGGCCAGTACCTGGGGGCAGGGTCTCAGGCGGTGTCAGAAAGACTTTGCTCCCCACCTTGACGGCCCCCGCTCGGTATTCAGGGGCAGGGAGGCCACAGCGTTGGCACAGCCCTGCCAAGATCTGGGAAGGCCGGAATGCGTCACGCCAGGCATTGTACCCATCCCTAGAGGCAGGAAAGGGAGACGCCTCAGCTGGTGCTGGTGTACGGACACAGATAGGCACAGGGCAGGGATAAGGACCCTTGAGGACATGGGATCCAGGCTCAGAACCCCCATGAGACAGGCTGTCCTTGTTTACAGAAATGATGAAAATCAAAGCCATCAAGCACTTTTTTTTTTTTTTTTTTTTTTTTTTTGCCTTTTTGAGACAGGGTCCCGCTATGCAGTTCAGGCTGGCCTTGAGCGCAATTTGTAGCCAAGGCTGGTCTCGAACTCGCAACGATCCTCCTGCCTCAGCCTCCCAAGTGCTGGGATTAGAGGCATGCACCACCACACCCGGTGATATCCAGTACTTTTATGAAGGAGATATCGTTACCATTTCTATTGGGAGATAAGAAACTAAGGCCCAAGAAGGCGAGTGATTATTAGTTACAGAATCCCAAAGCCCAAGCCAAGCCTTGGCTGTTGAACTTTGATGTCTTGGCACTGGGTGGTGAGTTCCCCTTCTGTGATGTTCCAAGACCTGGAGACACAACTGGGAATCAAGCCCGAACGTGTTGGGTCAGAGAAGCAGAGGAGATCCCGAGGACCCTGCCAGACTCACACGTCGTACTGGGAGGCCAGCCCACAGTTTGCTCTGTGGTGGCTGTAGAATCGGTTTTCCAGGTCAACGTGGGTCTCCCCAATGAGGTCATCGGAACCCACAAGGTCATGATCAAATACAGCCACCGTCAGCTCTGTCTCAGCTGGAAGTGATATGCTTAGCTCCAGGACCCTAGCCAAGAGAAAGATGGCCCTCAGTATTAGTCTGGACTGGGGTACCACCCCACCCCATCACCAAGCCAGGTACCTGGTGAGAGCCCTGCGGCCACAGCGCTGATGGCCAAGCTGCTCCCCCACTCCCAACCCTAAGGCCCAGCCTTACTCTCCAAAGACGGGGTTGAGCTGCTTGGGAATGTAGCGCTCCTTGGTGTCCTGCCGCTCCCTGCCAGCGCTCACCACCACATAGGGGTCAGCTTTGCCGTTGGGGTCTGCGGGAGCCAGGTTGGTTGCCTAGGGGACGGCATGGAAGGGAATTGGGAAAAGTGTCACTGCCATAGCCCACACCCTTTTTGAATCTAGTCTCAGAATAAGTATAAGAAGGAAGTGACCAAGGGGGAGATCTCCCACTGAAAGGTTGGATAAGATGACTTTTCAATTAGTTATGAAATACTTAAAATATACAGGCCGGGTGTGGTGGTGCACACCTATAATCCCAGCACTCAGGAGGCTGAGGCAGGAGGATTGCTCCAAGTTCAAGTCCAGCCTGGGCTACATAGTAAGTGCAAGACCAGCCTGAACTACATAGCAAGACCCCATCTCAAAATACAAAAACAAAACAAATAAATAAATATATATATATATATATATATATATATACATAAACAAATAGGTGTAATGGAAACTGTTGAAACAGAAAACACTTGTCTAAAGGACTTACTACCAAATTTACAAATTTCCAATACTGAAGATTGAGCCCAGCCAGCACTTACACATGCAAGGTAAGTGCTCCAGATAGAAGGAGAGGGAGGGAAAGGAACGGGGTATAAGATGAACTAAGAGGGGCTGGGGATTTAGCTCAGCAGCACAGCGCCTGCCTGGCAAACACAAGGTTGTGAGTTGGATTCCCGGTACCGGAAAAAACCCAAAAAAAAAAAAAAAAAGATGAACTAAGAGGCTTTCTACGTGCACCAACTCCCCAGGATGAATGCAAACATGTACTGCAAACATATCCTAACACAAATAAAAAATAAAAAGTGTTCTATCACTGAGCTGCACACCCAGGCCTAGACCTTTATTTTTATGATAAGCGTATTTCCATCCTCATCTCTGAACCACGGTTAATCACTCACCTGTGTATTTTTATACTTTTACGCCATGTATCTCTATCCCTAAGTAAGACACAGCACTACTTTGTATGTTTTTTAGATGCATGTTTTAGCCGGGCATGGTGGCGCATGCATGTAATCCCAGCACTTGAGAGGTTGAGGCAGGAGAACTGCCACAAGTTTGAGGCCAGCCTGGGCTATATAGTCTCAAACAACGCATGTTTTAAACTTTATTATAAAACAAATTAATAAATATAACTTCTGCATAAGTAACTGTTGTGATTTTTTTTTTTTTTGTACCAGGAATCTAACTTAGAACCTTGCACTTGCCAGGCAGGCACTTGTGCCACTGAGCTATATCCCCGGTTCTGCATAAATGATTAAATATTATTTATTTGCAACTATGTTTTTTACATTTCTACCTGCAATATTCAGTATAAGGGTTCCAGTTGCTCTATACCTTTACCAACATTTGGTATTTGTTTTGTTGGGTTGTTTGTTTGTTTGTTTGGGTCAGGATCTCACTATGCAGTTCAGGCTAGCTTGAACTCACTATGTAGCCCAGGTGGCCTCAAACTCACAGCAATCCTCCTGCCTCAGCCTCCTGAGTGCTGATCCTACAGGCATGTGCCACCTCGCCCAGCATCAACATTCAGTATTGACTATCTTTTTCATTTCAGCTATTCTAGTATGTGTGCAGCAGTAGCTCACTGCAGTCTTAAATTGCATTTCCCTGATGATCATCAATGTTAAACTTTTTTCCACGGGTTTACTGCCCATTGTGTGCATGTGTGTGTACGAGTGCGTGTGCATGCCTGTGCGTGTGTGTGCACGTGTGTGCATGGTGACTGTTCGAATCTTCTGCCTCACCATTGAGGTTTCTGTTGTTTCATGGTACTAAGCTTCACAGATGCTGGACAACTGCTCTTTCTACTGTTATACCCCCAGGCCACGTTTTTATTAATTTAAGTTTTTTTTTGTTTTGGTTTTTTTCTAGTACCAGGAATCAAACTCACAACCTCACGCTTGCCAGGCAAGTACTGTGCCGCTGAGCTAAATCCCTAGCCCCTAACAAGGTTTTATTTTTGTGGTACTGGAGAATGAACCCAGGGTCCATGCACCGAGCTACGTCTCCCACTCTTTTTAATTTTCAAACTCACTAAGTTGCCCATGTTGGGCTCAATCGTGTGACCCTCTTGGCTCAACTCCCAGACTACTGGGATTACAGGTGTCCACCCCGACCTCTGGCTCGGAGTTCAGGCTTTTAGCCACTTACACGAGTGTGCAGTCATACCGCACTGAGGTTTTCACGTGTACTTCCCCAGTTAGCGATGATGTTGGCCATAGTTTCACATGCTTACGAGGCATTTTGATTCCTTGTTTTGTGGACAGTGCCTGTCAATGTCTACTGCCAGTTCTCCACCGGGCTGCTGTCTTTCTCTTATCGATTCTACACATAGAGTCTGGATATTTGTCCTCGTTAATTTTTTTTTTTTTTTTTTTCTTTTTTTTTTGGTTTTTTTCTCCAGTACCAGGAACCGAACTCATGACCTTGCGCTTGCCAGGCAGGCGCTTTTGCCGCTGAGCTAAATCCCCAGCCCCTGTCCTTGTTAATTATCTGGAACAAACACCTCCCCGTCTGCAGCCTGTCTCTTTCCTCGCTTAGTGGTGGCTTTTGCTGAGTAGAGGTTTTAACTGTAATAAAAATCAGTTTATTGACATTTTTTTTTTATTGACATTTCATTTATGGTTAATGCTCTGTTTTCTTTAATAAATCTGCTCTGTCCCCTATGGTCATAAAAGTATTGTTTTCACCTCTAAGAACTTTAACGTTTTTTGTTTGTTCCTCGCCAGGGAAGGCTGGGCCGGCGTGTTTACCCTCCTTTCTCTCGCTCGCCAAGGTTCTACTTCATGCAAGAATCTTGGTTCTGCCTCAAGACAACCTGAGCTTTAGAGCTTGTCTTCCACTTGGCATTCTTATTCCCTCTTCATTTGGGGAAGGTTGGGATTACCCTTGCTTATGAGCTTAGCATTAACACAGTTTAGCATTAATTAGTGTCTCTCTCTCTCTCTCTCTCTCTCTCTCTCTCTCTCTCTCTCTCTCTCTCTCTCTCACTCTCAAAACAGGGTCTATGTAATTCAGGCTGGCCTTGAACTGCCTATGTAGACTGCGCTAGCCTTAAATTCACAGCAATCCTCCTGCCTCAGCCTCAAGAGTGCTGGAATTATAGGCACACCTCACCCCTTCTCTCCTTCCTCCCTCCCTCCCTTCCTTCTTTCCTTTTTTGTGCTGGGGATTGAACCTAGAGCCTCAGCACGTTAGGACTTCAGCATAAGCTTAGCCTTTGTTTAAAAGTTTATTTAGCATCTCCAGATGTCTTCCAAAAAGAATTTGCCCGCCCATCTAACCTACCCGTCTGCTAGAAACAAAAGGTGGCGATGACCTCCATTACCAAGTTGGCACACTAGGAGCCGTGGATTATGACAGAATGGCACTGCAGACCGTTTCTCCAGTGAGGTCCTAGAATCCCTATGTTTAAACCAGACAGAAGTACACCATGCACTCTGGTGACAAGGAGTGAGGGGGCAGAGCAACCCCCTCAGTCCCCATTACCCCCTGAGATACTTTCAAGAAAATATCAGGCCCCTGCTGCAGGGAAGCTGCAGCAATGGAAGAACGTCCCGAGGTGTTGGCCACGAGCACTCCTGCAGCTTGAGGTCCGGAGCTGCACTTCCCATTCTGCGGGAGCAGAACAGTGACCAAGGGGCCAGGAGTCCTCCTACTCTAAATTCTAGATCTGCTGTCACCAAGCACAGTCTTGTTTGTGTCTCAGATTTCCCATCTGGAAAATGATCAAGCTGGGCTCCGTGACCCCCGAGATGCCCGCTGAAGCCTCACTCTGTAGGTCTCACGTTCGTCCCCTTTGCTGGCGCTGCAGGTTTGCCAGCAGGACAGATGCTCACCTTTACAACATACACCCTGACCAGGAGCTTGATGGGTCGGTTCTGTGGGATCCCCCGGGAGATCTGGGGTTCAGGAAAGGATGCCGCCTCTGATTCAGGGTAAATGAGGAAGGAGCCCTAGGGTGGAGGGCGACAGGAAAGGCTCTGGTAAGAGCTTCCCCCTGAACCCCTGCCTGCGCACTCTGGGTCCCTTTGCCTTCCCCAAACATACCTTGAACTTGCCCACGAAGTATCCCGACCCTTCTTCCTCTCCGTCCCCACCCTGCCCTCCGTGCCCTCGGTACAGAGGAAACACGTTCAGCCAGTCTTCAAAGTGGTGAAAGGCTTCCTCCAGAGAGCTGTTGTAGATCTGAAAGGCAAGGGCTTCAGTGACAGCTCCACATCCAGAATCCAGAAGGATTCCCACCTCCCAACACTCAGTCACCTTCAGAGTGGCGATTGTTTTTTTCCGAGATGCAGTGCCTTCGAGGACGTCAGCCTCACCCTGGTCCTGGGCCTCCCCATCTGCAGAAGTGAGGTTGAGCCCCTCTGAAAACAGCAGAACTGCCCCAGAGCAGAAGCATCTGGGTGCAGAGTGAGAGGGGCAGACAAAGCAAACCTCTTACCTAAATCCCCAGGATCATCCATTTCCTCCTCATCCAAATTGGGCTGAAATCCAAGGGCAGATAAGAGATTCTTCCCCACCCCTTCACGTCCTTAGTGTAGTCTGCCTTTTTTCCAGACACTGACTTAGGAAACCTTGGTTCAAGTTCCAGCTGGGTAAGCCACTTGTTTTCAAAGCTTGCATTATCTTCTAACCCTGCATCTCCAGACAGTAGCCAGTCAGTGGCTCCTGAACCATGAAGATGTGGCTAATGCTCAAAGTATAAAACGCACACACTAGCCGGGTGTGGTAGCACATGCCTGTAATCCCAGCACTGAGGAGGCTGAGGCAGGAGGATTACTGTGAGTTTGAGGCCAGCCTGGGCTACAAAGTGAGTTCAAGACCAGCCTGAACTGCATAGTGAGACCCTGTCTCAAAAACAAAAAAATAAAACAAAAACACACACACTAGATTCTAAAAGTTTACTGTATCCTAAGAATATAAGGTATCTCGTTATGAATTTTTATGGTGATTATCTGTGGCAATAATATTTTTCTATACAATGCTAAATAAAACATTAAATTAATTTCACCTGTTTCCCTTTACTTATTTTTAATGTGGCCATTAAAAAGTTAAAATTACATATGTAGCTTGCATTCCATTTCTGTTAGACAGCAGAGCCCTGGACAGTGGAGCGAACAACCTGCAGCTCCTAAAACTGTGGTTAAAGATGAGGAAAGATGATTGTGGTAAAGAGCTCTGTAAACTATAGCGCTCCCCATGTGATGAGATCATTCTTCTGGTCCTTTGCCCTCCCCCCACCCCCTGGCCATCCTGCGACTCACCTGCGCCTGCAGCTCCTGCAGGGACGCGTAGTACTTGGACCACCAGTCGAGCTCTTCCGGGTCGGGGATGTCCTCCTCCAGCTCTGGGCCCTGGCTCAGGAGGCCTCCTAGGCTGAGCTTCTTCAGAGGAGCCTAAGGGGGTGAGGGCTCAGTTACTGTAACCCAGCACCACCCCCGGCCCTGCCCATCTCTTCTGCACCCTTCTCACACACTGCATCACCTTCAGGAGCCGTCTGGATATCCCAGCCTCAGCCAAGGAGGGATCCAAGGCCTTTGGTCCTGGGAAGGGGAATGGCACCGTGAGGTCAGGTGATGCCCCACTGGAGGGTCCCCAGGAACCAGAGGGACTTCTGTCTGGAAGCCGCTAAAGAGGAGGCCCCTAACCTGGGGGTCCCCTGGACTCCAAGTCCTCTGTGTCTTCCTCTGCTCCTTCCTCCTCAGGGGAATCCTCATTTCCCTGGAGGGTGAATCGCAGCATGTGGGGGACAATGTGGGAACCCACAAGGACTGTGCGACCAAAGGCCCGGTGCTCAACCACCAGGATGCTGAGTGGGGGCTGCAGGTAAGGCTGCTCCGGCAAGTCCTAGGGGTGAGAAAGAGGAGCTGTGTCTGCAAAGACCTGGGGAAGAAGCAAAGACGGGGACAACAATCTACACTTCATTGCTTCTGCCTAGCTGTATTCCGCTGAGTCACTGCTTTCTGACTCTATGTCCCAGCTACAAAAGAAAGAAAGCCCTAAACTCAAAAGGTTGTTCCAAGTATCAAATAATACACAAGTACTTTGGAGCTTAGCACACATGCTGGGTTCCATACACACACAGTAACAGAGTCGAAGGGAGAAACAAAAAACAGACAACTCAACAATAAAGGAGGAAGTCAGGTATGGTGGTGCACGACTGTAATCCCAAGTGCTCCAGAGGCTGAGGCAGGAGGATTTCTGTGAGTTCAAGGCCATCCTGGGCTACATAAGCAAATTCAAGGCCAGCTGAACTACCAACCCCTCCCCGCAAAACACCAATACAGATAGAGACTTCAATGCCCTATTTTCATCAAGGGTTTGAATGACACTGGCAAGCAGCCAAACCTAAGCCCATCTATGGGCTGCGCTCCACGCAACACAAGAGCAGCACCTGGTGTGCGTCTTCCAGGCCTTTCTTCTTTTGAGGTTCACAGAGAAAAGTGAGGCTCACGTGATACAGGTGATTTGATGATTTCCTGAGCAGCACTGCCAAAAGCTGGCTATGAAATGGTGATTACAGATTACACAGCACAGTTCTCTTCCCAGCCTCAGTGTCTCAGAGATGAGCAGATTCTGAGGTTGGCCTTCAGGACAAATGGTCGACCCACTCATTCAGTAGACCTAAGAGAGGCATCAGCAGGCCACGGAGACACACAGCAAAGTCTGGCTCACTGCTGGGTCTGGGTTTGGTCTGGCTTTCATTTTGGTGTGTGTGTGTGTGTGTGTGTGTGTGTGTGTGTGTGTGTGTACTGGTGAATGAATTCAAGGCCTTCCCACTGAGCTACATCTCTAATCCTTTCCTTAATCTTTCACTCTGAGTCAGGGTCTCACTAAATTGCCCAGGATGGACTAGAACTTGCAGTCCTCCTGCTTCAGCCTCCCAGAGTGCTGGGGTTACAGGCATTCACCCCCATGCCCAGCCCCCTGCCAATTTTTGTAAATGAAGTTTCACCCAAACATAGTCATTTCATTCATCTGCACGTTGTCTGTGGCTGTCTCCATGCTGCAGTGGCAGCTGCATAGTTGCACCTGAGACTGTGTGGACCGTGAAGCCTAAGTATTCGCTATCTAGCCCTTTATGGAGAGTCTGAGACAACTGCTAGAGATTCACCACCCATCACCTCTTCTGCTTCCCCTCCCGGGGTGTGCCTGGCCGGCCCCTGCCTCACCACTGTCAGGTGCCTGACGAGCTCGCTGAAGTTGGGGCTGTGGCGGTAGCTGGCCAGGACCTCCGATTCCACACGTTTCCCGGCCACTTCCAGCACGACTTGGGGCTGCTCCACCTCAAACAGGTGTACACGACCAAGGCCTCTCAAACCCCAGAACAGCACCTAGGGAGTCAGGAAGTGGAGGATTCAAGGGTCTGCACTTGGCAAGAGGGCCACCTGGCATGGGGAATGAGGGGGCTCGAAGGGCCCGCTGCTACCTCAACACGGAACTCCCTGAGCACCGGGCGCACACTGGGTGGCAGGGACAGGCGTCCAGAGAGGGGCTCAATCAGGGGTGTCAGATCCCGGGGCTCCACATCCCTGGGAACTGAGAGCTGCAGGGGAAAGAGGTCAGAGGTCAAAGAGGAATCAGGCCGAAGGCAGAAAAGCCTGGGCTGGGAAAGGGTCACGGTGAGGCACAAACACAGAGGAACCAGACAAGGCAGGATTAGAGATGTTGGGGTGGGGTCCTCAGAAAACAGCCAAGCTCAGCAAGGGTGGGAGGCTGGTGAGTAACAAGGTGGGCCCACAGCTGGTGCGGTATCCAGCTAGACTGCGGTATCCTGACCTCCAGTCGGCCACTGTACTCCAGCTCAATAAGTTCAAAGGTGGCAATGAGCTCCCCAGCTGCCTGCAGTCCCTTCTTCAGAGGGAAAAACTGCAGCTCGGGTCGCTGGTATGGGTCCTCGGTCAGCTTCACCCTTGGGGCGGCCAGCGCCCTGCCCAGGAACACAGCGGGGCCCTGTGGGGAACAGGACAGTGAAGGCACAAGGGAGCCAGAGGAGCGGGCATCAAGGAAGTGGGGTCCGGGCCTGGAGCCCGGCTGGAGCCAGGCCACACTCACAAACTTATTGTGGTCAAAGACGCTGATGACCACTAGCGGAGGCTCCTGCTGCAGGTGCTCCCGCCTCCCATCCACGATCAGCTGCTCGAATACCAAGAGCTCATCCCACAGGGGACTCAGGGTCTGCTCCAGGATCTGTGGGCCACGCAGAGGAAAGGACAGCAGCAGGGGTCAGAAGCGACTCCTGCGCACGGTCAGGGCAGCAGTCCTGCTCCAGTGAGACTTCCAGCAGCGGCGTGTCACCACAGGCCACCCCTCCCAGCCCTGGTCTTTCCCAGCTGTCTCTGCCACCCTCAGGGCTGAGTCCTAACCCAGCAAGCCACTCCTCCCCCGCTCCTCCCTCTGCTTCGCCTCCGCCCCTAGGTTGGGGCAGTCTCCCCAGAGCCAGTCCTGAAGCCCCAGGGAAGACGGAGTCAGGGCCTTGAGGAAAAGCACAGCCTCGCCCCACCTGCCGCTCGCCTCTTCCCCCACGCCCTCACCCGCGTGGTCTGGCACTGGGTAGAGATGAGTACTCGTGCAAAGGGGTCCGAGAGGCCACTGTCATCTGCTGCCAACACACCTCGGGCCTGGTACAGGTGAGCGCGGAGCTGGAAGTAACTAAAATCTGGGGAGAGGGTGGGCAGGGTCCATTCTTGCTCAGAGGACCCCTCAGGTCCCTCACTCCTGGGCAAGTGGCAAGGAAGGCCGTGCCCACCCCGCGCACCCTGTGTGCTCACCGTCCCGGTGCAGGCTGTGGGGCAGCCCGGCCGAGGGCTCAGGCAGCAGGTCGGGGGGCAGCTCGGAGGTGCAGGCCTTGGCTTGTTTGCCTAGCCCCAGCCACAGGAAGAGCTCGAGCTTGGCACAGACCTCCCCAGGGGCTGCCCCGGGTGCCTGCGTGGAAGAAGGCATGCTGCGGCCCAAATCCCCCTATCTTCCCCCAGCTAGAACCCACACTCCTGCGGCCCCAGGGTTACCCTCTTAATGTCAGGTCACACCCCAGCTCCCCAATCCAAAGACAATCCCTCTGCCTCTACCCCTGCACTCCCCTTGAGGCCCCTCGTCCCTGACCCTGTTCCCTATACCTCCTGCCCTGACCTTGCTAACACATCCCAGAGCCACAGCACAACCCAACCCAAAAACTACACTCCGAACTTTTCCCTCCCTCCCGTCTCCTCCATTCCCAGCACATTTCCATGCCCTGTTCCTGACCCAGGCATCCCAGCTTCCCCACTGGGGATTCTCTTAGTATCTTCAGTGAATCTCATTTAGAAATATTTTGCCTACAGATCAGCTACACAGGTAAAAGCCCGGTTCTTTGCCTTTTTCATGGCCCTGCCTGTGTGTGAGAGCCTGGTCAGCGCAAAGGCCGGAGCAGGCCCAGGGCTGACGCCTTTGCAGGCTGTCTCCCTTCCGGCTGACCTGGGCACACAACCTCCTTTCGGCTTTTTTAGACAACTGAAAAGGATTGGGAAGCTCTTGGGTGGGAACCGTAAGCCGCTCCCCCGATGCCCAGCCATGCCCTATGAGCCTCACCCCTCTCTGCCCAGCACCCACCCTCCGCCCCACTCACTGTGAGCAGCAGACTCTGGATCCTCCCACAGTCCCGGCCCCGCTCCTCCTCCACCACGGAGAACAGCACATCCTGGGCAGGGATCCGAGCACAGGCCACACGGCGCCGCCCACAGAGCATCCAGACCAGGACATCGGGGAGGGGCGGCTGGGGCTGCGGGTAGAGGACCGGGCCAGCTATGGGGCTGAGACCACCTGCTCCGCTCCCACAGCTCAGGACCCACGCGCTGTTCCTAGCCCTGACCTCCCCTGAGCCTCAGCGCCAGGTGGCCACCACTCCCTGACCTCTCTTGTTTTGTTTTGTTTTTTGTTTTTTTCCCGGTACGGGGAATCGAGCTCACGACCTTGCGCTTGCCAGGCAGGCACTGTGCCGCTGAGCTAAATCCCCAGCCCCCACTCCCTGACCTCTCTGCCCCTAAAACTCAAAGTCTGAAGTCGCAAGCAAATGGTACTGGAAGATCTGGATGCTCGTATCGATTCTTATATCCCTCACACAGAAAAATTAGTCTGAGAACAGAGATCTACACATAAACTATAAAGCCATAAGCTTTTAGAGGAAAGCAAAGGAAAAAAAGTTTGGTACAATAAAAGCTGCCTGGCTAAGCAAAGTGCTGGGGGTTGGAAGTTGCTCCTGCAAAGAATAACCTTAAACTGACTTTTCACTGTGCTGGGATGTTGCTAAATATCAAATTCTAGTTTATGACAGAAGGCAGAAGGAAAGGCAAATGATTTCTAGAAAAATGTACCTTTATTCCAGGACTCAAAGGATTTTTTTTTCTACAGTACTGGGGATGGATCCCAGAGCCTCATGCATGTTAGGACTCTACCGTAGAGCTGCATCCTCTACCTCATAAATGATTTTTTAAAGAAATATAATGAATAGCTCATAGTCAAAACCAACTAAGCACAGAAAACTGCAGAAAGAGACAGTAATATGAGACCCTCCCCCCAGTAAAACTACTGTTATAATCATCTGACATAAAAAACTATTTATAGCCCGGTATGGTAGCACAGGCTTGTAATCCCAGCACTTGGGAGGCTGAAGCAGGAGGATTGTTACGTGTTCAAGACCACTCTGGGCTACAAAGTGAGCTCAAGGCCAGCCTGAACTGCACAGGGAGACCCTGTCTCAAAAAGACAAAACAAGGGGCTGGGGATTTAGCTCAGCGGCAAAGCGCCTGCCTGGCAAAGCGCAAGGTCGGGAGTTCGGTTCCTGGTACCGGAGAAAAACCGAAAAACCAAAAAAAAAAAAAAGAAAAGATAAAACAAAAGGAAAGAAAGAAAGAAAAAGAAAAAATGAACAGGTAAGCCACAGACTGGGAGAAAATATATGTAAAAATAAATAAATACCTAATAACTGACTAGTATTTATCATAAATGACCAGGAAATTTTTTTTTCAAGACAGGGTCTTGATATGTAATTCAGGCTGGCTTTGAACTCACTACATAGTTCAGATGGCCTTGAATTTACAGCAATCCTCCTGCCTCAGCCTCCCTCCCGCATACTGGGATTACAGGCATGTGCCACCACACCCAGCTGGAAATCTTTTTTTTTTTTTTTCTTTTTTGGTCTTTTTGAGACAAGGTCTCGCTATGCAGTTCAGGCTGAGCTTGAGATCATTTTGTAGCCTAGGCTGGCCTCAAACTCCCAACAATCCTCCTGCCTCAGCCTCCTGAGTGCTGGGATTACTGGCATGCGCCACCACACCTGGCTGGAAATCTTTTTTTAAAAAATCCATAATTTAACAATTTAAAATAAAGCAAGTTAGTCTTTAGATTGGCAAAAATATGAAAAACATTGTACAAAGATACATGAAAAGCAAATGAGCACATCAAAAAGAGCTCAATATCACTGGCCACCAAAGAAACCTGAGTTAAAACTACAATGAGTTACCACTATACACTCATCAAAATATATAAAAGACCCGTAGCACCAAACGGTGGTGAAAAAAATGGAGCAAGGGGAACATTTTTATTTTGATGGTGGCTACATAAAATGTAGCAATCCAAAAGGACGAGCTGGCAGTTTACCATAAACTTAAACACAGAGACACCCTATCATTCAGCAATTCTGCTTCCAGGTATTGACCCAAGAGAACTGAAAGCCAAGATCCACAAATGATTTGCACAAGAATGTTCAGGGCACCTAACTCGGAACAATCAAAATCATGAAACAAGGACTGAAACATACTGTTACCTCCCGAGGTGCTGCAGAAAAGAAGCGGAATTAAAGAGCAAAGCGAACTCACCAGCCACCTTCAAACCTAGCAAGTTTCCTATGAAGCAGGGAGAGACCACGCAGAGTCAGAATGTTGGCAGCTTGTGCAAGAACAAGAAGCAGATTTCTGGAATCTTCCAGTTCTACATTCTAGACACTGAGGAAAGGACAGTCCTGACCCCACTTTCAAAACTCTCAAAAAGGTGAAGACAGAGGTGAACTTAATCAAACCAAGTCCACAGCAAAGCCCAGTTCACTTTCAGACGGTGACTCAGCCCTTACCACACCGGCCTGATGGGAGAAGGGGCACAGTGCTTTCTGGAGATGAACATTATTTATTTCAGTTTCTACTGTGCTTTTGTACAAAAATCCAGACACATAATAAAAAGTTACAAGACGCAGAGAAAGAGAAGAAAATGTGGTCAAAAGAAGAAATAATCAGCCAGGCGTGGTGGCTCACGCCTGTAATCCCAGCACTTGGGAGGCTGAGGCAGGAGGATTGTTGCGAGTTTGAGATCAGCCTGGGCTACAGAGTGAGCTCAAGGCCAGCCTGAACTGCATAGTGAGACCCTGCCTCAAAAACAAAAAAAAAAAGAAGAAGAAATAATCAATACAAGTAGCCACATGAAAACCCATATGTTAGAATTATGAGACAGGAACATTAAAATAACTATGATAGGGGTGGGTATGATAGGGCACACCTGGAATCTCAGCATTCTGGAAGGAGGCAGAAGTTTGAGTTCAACCCAGGCAATCTAACACTTACCAAGATCTTATCTCAAAATAAAATATTAAAAACAAAAGAAGGCTTGGAATGTACCTCAGGGCAAAGGCCTGAGTTCAATCCTTATTACTACAAAACAAAACAACGAACAGGGCTGGAGATGCAGCTCAGTGATAATGCTTGCCTGCTCGCCTAGCATATGTGAGGCTCTGGGTTTGATTCCCTAGCACCACTTTATTTATTTAGGTTTTCTGAGACCCGGTTTTGCTATCCACTGTTGTTCAGGCTGGCCTTGAGCTCACTGTACAGCTCAGGCTGGCCTTAAACTCGTGGCCATCCCCCTGCTTCAGCCTCTTGAGCTGAGATTACAGTGTGTACCACTACACCTGGCTCTAAGCACCATGATAAACAAACAAAAAAGGAACATAGTAATTCTAAAGGATATTTTGGGAAAATCACACAGGAGTTAAAAGATGGATCATTTCAGCAAACACTTAAAATCTGGATATAACAGAAATTAAATAAGAGATCCAGGGCTGGGGATATAGCTCAGGGGCACAAGCGCTTGCCTGGCAAGCCTGAGGTCATGAGTTCAATTCCAGGTACCAAAAATAAAGAAATAAATAAATAAAAGATCCACTCAAAGTGCAAGAGAGACTGATGGATTATAATATAATAGTATAAAAAGTTCCTCATCGGATATTTGCAAAAAAAAAAAAAATGTAAACTAATGCTACCTTTCTCACTAAATGTTTTGTTTTGCAGAATATATTTCTCACGAAAATGTCATTTGTGTTAATATACAATGGGTTTACCTTTGTTATGTTAACTGAATAATTTTTGTTTCTCCAGTTTTTAATTTTTTTCTATTTCTTTTTCTTTCTTTTTCTTTTTGAGGCAGGGTCTCGCTATGCAGTTGAGGCTGGCCTTGAGCTCACTTTGTAGCTCAGGCAGGATTCAAACTCACAACAATCCTCCTGCCTCAGCTTCCGGAGAGCTGGGATTACAGGCGTACACCACCATGCCCAGCTTCCTATTTATTTCTTTTTTTGTTTTGTTTTGTTTTTTTTGGTTTTGGTTTTTCTCCGGTACCGGGAACCGAACTCACGACCTTGCGCTTGCCAGGCAGGCGCTTTGCCGCTGAGCTAAATCCCCAGCGCCTATTTATTTCATATAATGGTAAATAGTAGTAGATGCAGCCTACATAATCAAAAGTTCTTTAGGATCACCAATGATTATTAAGGATGTAAAGGAGTCTTCAGAACAAAACATTTGAGAACCATTTAAGAAACCAGTGCTTTTACAGAATGTGGGCAAAATGTTCTTGAAAGCATAGTTTCTAATGATCAGCCATTGGGAGCAACTCACATATCCATCACCAACACAGTGGACATGTAAATCACAGTATACTCACACAATGAAATAGTACATAGCAACAAAAACAGATAATTTACAGTTACATGCAAGAATCAGGATAAATGTCATAAACATAATATTAGATAAAAAAGCAAAATACTATAAAGCTTGAAAAAGATGCAAATTTATGTCGTAAAACTTTTTTTAACTTTCTATTTTGAGAGAGGGTCATAGTAAGTCACTAAATTGCCCAAGCTAGGCTCAAACTTGAAATCTTCCTGCTTCAGCCTCTCTAAGTGCTGGTATTATAAGTGTGTCCCACTATGGCTGGCTTCATAAAATATTTTAAATGTCAACTGACAAAGGAAGCTTCCTATTTATTTATTCATTTATTTTTGGGTTTTCTTCAACAGGGTCTTTCTATATAGTTCAGACTGGCTTTGAACTTACTACGCAGCCCAGGCGTCCCTCAAACTGGTGGCAATCCTCCTGCCACAGCTTTCCTAGTACTGAGATTATAGGAGAGGATTATACCAGACCCATTACAAATTTCAAAAGCATGTTGGGCATAGTGGTGCACACCTGTAATTCCAGCACTTAGAGGCTGAAGCAGGATGATCATCGCAAGTTTGAGGCCAGCCTGAGATACATAATGAGTTCAAAATCAGCCTGAACTTCACAGAGTTTGTCTCAAAGAAAAAAAATTAAAAAGGCTAAGGGAGTGGCTCAGTGGGAGACTGCACACTTAGCATGATGATGGGTTAGATGCACAGCACACATGTGCACGTGTGCACACACACATACACACGATTTTGCAATAAAATTCAATATAAAAAGATCTTTACCAGGCATAGTGGTGCACACCTATAATCCCAGCATGCTGAATAGTTTCTTTTTTTTTGGTTTTGGTTTTTTTCTGGTACCGGGAATCAAACTCACGACCTTGCACTTGCCAGGCAAGCACTGTGCCGCTGAGCTAAATCCCCAGCCCCCTATCCCAGCACTCTGGAGGCTGAAGCAGGAGGGTCACCTCAAGTCTGAGGCCAGCCTGGGCTACACAGTGAGATCCTGTGTGTAAAAAAAAAAAAAGAAAAAAAAGCAGCTCTATCCTATCTGTTCTTCAGACCTCGGCCTCCCAGTTCTGGGCATTTGTATATGCTGCGCATTCTTTTTCATTTTCCAAATCCTAACTTATCTTCAAGCTCCAAGACCAATATCCAATGGCTTGGAACTCTAGCTCTGCTGCTAAACTGCAGACCATGTCACGCTCCTTCTCTAAGCCTCCATTCCCTCTCCTGTCAAATGGGGTAAACTCTCCCAAGGAATGTAGAAGGATCACAAGGTAACTCATGCAGACACTTAGCAGAGAACACATTCCCAAGCTGTGAACTCCTTCAACCTGCCGAACAGGAAGGTTGTGCCCAAGGGAATTTACCCTCAGATGTCCACCCCTAAAGAGATCTTGAGGATTCCCTGGATCCCTGCTAGACCTTAGCATTCTCTCTTCCTCACCTTCAGCTGCTCTAAATGGAGGTTGGTCCAATGCTCCAAGCAATGGCATCAGTGCAAAGGGCAAGTGCTACATCCACCTGCCCAGAGGCCTCTGGGATGAGCAAGAGCTTAGCGGGAAGGGAGTACAGGTAGAGAAATGAGCTGGGGGAGGCATTACCTCCTGAGCCAGAAAGCGCAGTTTTTCCAGGAGCTTCTTGGCCAATGCCACCTTCTTTTGCATGTTGCCCTGCCTCAGCCCCCATAAAAGCCGAAGTCCTTGTTTTGCTAACAGGTTCTGGAAAACGTAAGAAGAGAACACGAGTGAGTGAGGGTCCTAGCTAGGCGTCCTTTCTTTCCTCCTCCCTCCTCCCACCCAGTACCAGGCTGTGCGTCAGCAATTTTGCTCGGCTTCTGTCCAAGGCATTGGGCCGGGTCATGGTCCTGCACTCAGCACTGCGGCAAAACTGTCTGTGGGGAGCAGCGAGAAACAAGGCAGGACTCAGAGAAGACAGCAGGGACTGTTGGGAGCAGGCTCCTGCCCCAGCCTCCTGCACAGGCCTCTCAGGCTTGTCCTCAGGGAAGATGCCCTTCCTCTTCTGACCACAATCTTTTGTATTCGGACCACACCCAGATTCATCAAGGGCAGCCTCCCCTTTGAGCCCCCAGGCTCACCAATATTTAAGCATCCACTCCCAGGGCTACTTGGTTGGTATCACCAGTTTGCCAGCTAGAAACGCAGCCCTGCTCCAGGCCTCCTGCGGCATCAGAGCTACATGTTCGCATGCTGGGAAATTCCTATCCCTCCTTAAGTCAGAGCATCTGTGGCTTAGCCTCCACCAGGCTGACTTAAAGATATCTGGATCACTGCAGCCCAAATGCAGGCTCCCCATGATCACCTCCACCCAAGAAATGGAAAGGTCAAAATTTCAAGACTCATGCTTTGCTGCTGTTTCTCCCTCTGCATTCCACATCAATCCATCCACAAATTATTCATGCTCTACCTTGACAAAATATCGAAAATCAGGCTGGGGCTGGGGTGGAGCGCATTGGCACAGCAGGTGCTTAGCATGCGTGAGGCCCTAGCTTCAAACCCCAGCACCCATGGAAAAAAACCCAGACACAGACCGCTTGTTTCCTCTTGTCTTTCTCCAGAGCCACCCTGTCCAAGCCACCACCATTTCTCACCTAAGATTACAGCAACAGCCTCCTAATTTTTCTCCGCTCACCCTGGCCCCTACAGCACATTCTCAGTAGAACATGCAGAGCAGTCTTTTCAATGCTCTTCCAGAACATTTCAGGACTCTCCAGTGGCTTCTCATCTCAGAGTAAAACATAAAATCCTTAAAAGGGCCTAAAAGGCTCCTTGATCTCCCTGTCCTCCTCAGATGTGCCTCTCATTCTCCCGTGCAGCCCTGTGCCACCTCAGCCTCTATGCTGCTCCATGAAGACACTAAGTCCATGCACACCCCGGTGCCTCTGTTAGCTGCTCCTCATGCTAGAGTGTCCAGCCTTAGCTATCAGCATGGCTTGCTCCCTCATTCAGGTCTCTGCTCAAATGTCACCTTCCCTACCACGCTGCTCACAGCGCCTGCTACTCTCTGTCCTCACAAACTGCTTAATCTGTCAGCTAAATTAACAGTAAGGGCTGGGACTTTTTTTTTTTCCTATGGTAGTGGGGATTGAACACGAGGCTTTGTGCATGCTAAGCAAGCACTCCACCACTGGGCTACATTCTCACCCCTGGCACTCCATTTTGATTCCCACTGTATCCTCTCTCGACAGGGCCTGGCATCTGTAAGATACTGGGTAAAGTAAAATAGTTTTTCTTCTCTTAAATTTTTTTAAATGTTTTTATTTGTTTGAGACAGGGTCTTGCTATGTAGGTCAAGTTGGCCTTGCACTCCTTATGTGTCCCACGCTGGCCTCTAACCTGCCTCAATCCTGCCTCAGCCTCCTGAGTGCTTAGATTACAGGCGTGTGCCACCACTTGGGCAATAAAGTTGTTTTTGAGACGGTACTTTAGGCCTACTTTGACTCCAAATAACTTTTAAACTTTTTACTATCGAAATTTTAAAAAGTATATCAAGTAAATGATTCCAAGGATTTTCATGCTGTTTTTGTTTTGTTTTGTTTCTTACAGTGTTGACAAATGAACCCACAGGCTCACATGTGCCAGGGAAGGGATCTCCCACTGGGCCACATCCCCAGCTCGAGAGGATTTTTTTTAACCAAACCCTGTTCCCAGAGCTTACACCTCGCCTTACTCACACTCTGTCATATCTCACCAGCCTCAAATAAGACTGACCAGTGCCCAAACTGCACTTATAATATTTGCTATTGATTAAATATTGAAAGAAGAATCAAATCTTCCCAACAAGTGTCAAAATCAAAATTGGATTCAGGGAAATTGGGTGCGGCAGAAATAATTGCCCTAGAAGAAAACTATACCGTCTAAAGCTATAAATAATGAGTGAACTGTGAAATATGTAAATCTATCACTGAAATTTCCCTGCCAAAGAGTAATTTTAGTAAAATGAAAATAGAAATAGTTTAATTGTGCTGTATAGAAAAATCAAGCAAGGATGCTACTGTATTTCCCCAAAAATAAGACCTAATCAAAAATAAACCCTAGCAAAAAAAAAATTAAAAAAACCCTAGCATGATTTTTTGAGATGATTGTAATGTAAGCCCTGCCCCAAAAATAAGACCCCAGTTAAGCTCTTCAGCCAGAAAAAAGAGAGATAGCCAGGCAGACACATTTCGTATGTCCACCGCAACACATGATGATGTATTGAATTGTAAAATAATAATATTAATATGTAATTAAATATAAATAATACTACTGACATTAAAGCTAAAACAAATGTAATATCAATTATAATTAAGCATTTGTA
This sequence comes from Chinchilla lanigera, assembly GCF_000276665.1. NCBI lineage: Eukaryota > Metazoa > Chordata > Mammalia > Rodentia > Chinchillidae > Chinchilla > Chinchilla lanigera. The sequence goes on along the minus strand of NW_004955422.1, from coordinate 25,859,059 downwards.
AATACCCAAATGGGCACCTTTGGACAAGAGGTAAATGCCTATGTAAACAGATGAACTCGAGACTGACTGCTGAAAGACTGACAATCAGAGTACAAATAGCACACAAGTAACATGCACACTTGACAGTGAATAGATGTAGCTGTGTCTAATATGAATCTTCATAATTCAGTATGTTGTGTTTTTGTAATGGATATACTTAATGCATTTGTGTGAAATCAAGAAACGTATTATGAATTTTGGTGTCTGGAATTTTTCCATCGCTTTTGTGTACGCTCTCATTCTTAACTATCATCCTTTTTGTTGCCACTCCTGTTGCTTAAGCCTTCAACGAACACTTGATTTAACAGAAACTTTGTGAAGCCCCGCCTGCCTGCAGGAGGTCGTGACACGGGTGAAGAATTCATGGGGTAAAATCACTGACAGCTGTGTTGCCAAAAAACTACGAGCAGGCTCCATGCACAAGAAGTGCTCAATTAAAGACAGTTCTGTTGCTGGACATGAGAGTTTGGGGCCAATGATTTTACAGGAAATGGAATCACAAGAAACAGGCTGGGAATTCAGTGTTTGAAGAGTTATGATAATGATGAAGAAGATCACTGTATTTGAATAAATGTAGATTTCTGTACATGATGAAATGTAGATTGTTCTGCATGAAAAAATAAAACACGCCCGGAAATAAACCCTATTGTTTAACCCTTTTGGAACAAAAATTAGTACAAGGCCAAGTCTTATTTTGGGGAAAACATGGTAGATGAAAGGTGGCTGCTCTTTTGGAGCCTTGGGGGTTGCAAACAGACAGCCTTGCAGTGAGGCTCTGGGACATTCACACGTGGACCTTAGAAGGTCCAGGGTCAAGGAGGGAGGGGCGCAGGCAGCAAAATAAATGAAAAAGAGGAAAACGGGAATGTGGAGCCATGGAAACCAACAGTGAGCATTTCAGGAGGGAGGGTGGGCTCTGCCATGTCCACTGACCCTGAAAGTTGAGCAAACTGTGATAGAAAAGTGACCACCCCCACCTCCCACCCCACTGCCTGTACTGGTGGGAGGTCTTGGCTGGGTCCCCTTCCTCCACCCTGCTCTAAGTGCCCGAGCTCTCCAGGTCCTAGATCTCTTTCTCTGCTCCCAGGGCGATCTTACCCAGTCTCTACATAACATCAGCTCCCAAATTGGTATTTCCAGCCTAAAACCATCCCTAGAGTTCAACCCCCTGGCTGACTGCCAGACGTGTCCACCTCTAAGTCTAACAGACATCTTGAAGTTAAGAAGTCGGAACCGAGCTTCTAACACCCGCCCACTTCAGACCTTCTTCTCTTGTTTCCCTGGCTCAGTCGACAGCACTATCAACACAGCTGTGCAAGCCAAAGTCTTGGGAATCACCCAGGACTCTGCACATGCTCCTCCGCCCCTGTGTGTGCCTGGCCATCAGCAAGTTCTGAGCTGACACAATTTCTCATGAATCCATCCTTGACACACCATGTCCACTGCAACCACCCTAGGTTAGATTCATCACCATCCCTCACCTGGCTGACTTTAGTGACCCCGCTCGCTTGGTCCCTAACACCACTACACCCCCACTCATCCTCAAAGGATAAGCATGACTCAAGCATATCTCTTCTTTCCAAACCTTCAGTGGCTCCCTGGGTCACCCAGAGAAGCAGCCAAGGTCACTACAATGGCCTATGAGGCGCCCACATGATCTGCCTCTCCCATGACGGTCCTTCCCCTCGGCCGCCTCCAGCCTCATGTCCTCTGCTCACACTGCTACAGTCACACTGGTTCCCTTGCTCTTCCTCAAATGCACCCGGCCTGCTGCTACCTCACGGCCTTCGCACATGCCAACACTCTACACATGGAACACCCGCACAGATATGGAGGCTTGTTCTTATCTTCACATCACCTTCACAGTGGCCTCTCCTCTTTACCCTTTATAAAATCGCCACACCCCTCTCTAATGCATCCTTGCTTCATTTCCTCCATCAATACTTTTGAGAGCAGATGGTTGCAGAAGTGGGCCAGTAGCAGACTTGGAGGAGGTGAGACTTCTCTTTCCTCCAAGGAGACAAGGGGAAGGGAGTTTATGGGAGGCAGAAGTCAACAAAGGCACCTAAGGATCTGGGAGCAGCCTACCCCCATAATTTCATCAAACTCCACTGATAGGGACAATCACCTCCTTACTCTTCTGTGAAGAGTTGAGCTTCGGCCACCCTTAAGTCCAAACAGCCCCCAGGAGTCGCCCTCACCCTGCAGCTGGCGGAATAACAAGCCATTGTGGGGTCTGATGTCAGCTTACCTGCTCCCAGCCACCAGCTCTTCCAGAGCCTGCTTGAACCGTAGGCGGGCACCCAGCCCCGGCTTGCGCTGCATCTTCTCAACCTCCTGCAGCCCCTGATCCTGAGCACCCAGGAGAAGGTCAGAATCTGGCGGTCCCCAACCCACTCCCTGACCCTGGAGCCCACCCCCTCACCACAGCACCTCTAGTCCCGCCCTTCTGTAGCTCCACTGGACTCATGGTTCCATTTTCCTAGTCTGCCTGGAGCTGTGCTCTTTGTCCACCACCCTCTGCCCCTGCACCAACCAGGTGCTGGCCATTAGCTCTCTCTGGAGCTCCCTCCTGAGGGTGAAGTCACTCCAATGTCTTATGACCCAGCCTTTCCTGATGGCCACCAGTCTGGCCCTCACCAGCCTCTCGGCCACTTTGCACACACAGTTGCTGCTCTGCAGGCGCCAAGTGTAATCCTCCCAGCGGCTCCACACATGGACGCAGGGCTTGCGGTGACGCAGAGGCAAGCAGAAGTAAGGGCTGGACCAGATGGAGAGGAGCAGAGGCTTTGGGGGCATCCTGGGTGCCTGGGGACCTCCCAACATCCTCCTTGCAGCCTCCCAGAACACTTACCCACTGCCATCCACAGGTTCAGGCCGCTGGGCTGGGGTCCCCAGCTCCTCCTCTTCCTCCAGCCTGGTCCCCGTATCTTCAGACTCCAGCAGAGGCTGCACCTCCTCTACGGTGTCTGTGGTTCCCTCCCCAGCCCTGGAGCCTCTGTGCAGCTGCTCCTCCCTGCGGCCTGCATGACCTACCCACAGAGCAGCAAGCCCTAGGCCACATGCTGAGAGCCAGACCCCTCCCTCAACCGCCTCTGCCGCAATACAAGTCAGTACCCACCCTCATCCAGGGACCTACGGTATGCAACAAGAGTGACCACTCAAACCCATGACCCTCAGAGCTAGGCTAAGCCACACACCAATGGAAATCTCAAAGCTGATGGGCTTCGAGGCTACAGCAGGATCAATCATGGTGGCCTCGAAGAGCACGCAGAAAAGCAGGAAATCTTCACAGGGTGCAAGGGCATTCTGCGAAAGGGAATCACACAGGGCTCTCCCAGACCCCAGGGAGAAGCCTGGACTATCCTTGGCCACAACACCCAGAGAAAGTCATTGTAACCAAAACCCAGAGATCACCGCAGGCATCCTACCCGGGGCTGTGCCTTTGCAGCCCCGGTATTTTGGCCTCCCTGGCTGATCAATTCCCTCCCTCCTAGTGCACACTTCATTGCATAGTGCACTCTTCACCCAGGTCCCAAAATTCTCACACACACACACACACACACACACACACACACACACGCCTTGGCGTTTAATGCCTGGGAGTAGGTTCCACCCTCCAGAGCTAAGAGGCTCCAGCCCCACCTCCGGCAGAGGCAGCAACTCCTCCACCTCCACCTCCACGGCACTAGGAATTTCGGGCCCATCCGCCCTGGAGCTGGCGTCTCCATGCTGCTGCGGAACCCCAGCTGGGGCCTGGCTCCGCCTGGCTTTCTTCTTTTTTCCTGTGAGCCGGGACAACTTGGACCCTTGTGGAGCCTGGGGTGGATCAGATTCAGCTCTCCCTTCGAACACCTCCATGGACACAGCCACCAGGAGTCTGCCGCGGAACCAAATGCCTTGGCCAAGGCCTTCATTGAGACTCTGAAGTCCATCCCGGAGTCCCCCACTCGGGGGAGAGCCATAAAGGGACACCCAGGTCGGGCCAAAGGTGGGGTTAAACCCCGCTGTGAGGAACAAGAACAGGGCTTCGGAGGGAGCCCGGGGCGGGTGGGTACTAGACTCCTCAGTGCTCCACACCCTTATCTCCTCCGAGTCCTGCGCTGGGGTCGGAGCAGAGGGGAGTCCGTGCGTGCTGGCAGAGAAGTCTACGGCAACAGCTGCGGACGACTGTGGACCCACGCTCGAGGGGCGGAGCCAGAGCCCTGGAGCGGAGCCAGATGGGGCGGGGCGAAGGGCCGAGGGGGCGGGGCTTGCCTCCGCGCGAGTGATCGGCAAGGGCAGGACCGAGGCGGCCGCTGGACAAGCGGCGGTGGCGGGATTCTGTAAAGCTGGGGGTGAGCTCCCTAGTCTGGGGACAGGTGAGGCTCCGCGAGGACCGAGGCAGGACCCTAACGTGCTCACCCGCGCGCCCCGGGTGGGAGATCTGCCTCAGGTCCAGCACGTGCGTGGCGAGGGCCATGTCGGCGAGGGGCGCGTCGTCCCGCAGCTGCAGGCGAAGGCCGCGCGTCAGCGGAGGAAAGAGCTCCACGAAGCTCAGCTGCTCGTTCCACTCGGGCGCCGCCGCCTCGCTGCGCACCGAAGTCTCGCCCTGTGGGAGGCGGAGAAGCCGGGTGGGAGGGGCTGGCGCGGGGCCGGCCAGAGCCTCGGCGGAGCGGGCGCGGGGCCGCCTACCTGCTGCCCCAGGAAGGACACCCGCACGTAGGGGTCCACGAGGACGCGCTGGTCGTGTAGGGCGCGGGCCAGGCTGCCCAGCAGCCCGGGGCGCAGCGCGGGAAGCCCCTCCGCGCGGTAGACGCGCACGCGCAGCTGCGCCCACGGCCTCTCGGCGCGCACCCCGCGGGGCAGGAGCAGGTTCCTGGGGGAGCGGGGCAGGGAGACACCGAGAAGCTTAAGGCCTGGCCGCTCCGCGTCTCCGCGCTTGGAGCCACATCCGTCCCGCTCTCCCTCCCGCCTCACACCCCAGCTCACTTCTCGATGTCCGAGGTGTGCCCTGGGCCAGGGGGTGGCAGTGGAGGGGGAAGGTCCCCGCGCGCCCTCACGGACAAGGTGACTTTGACGAAACCCTTGGTCCCGGCGCGGGTGTCCCGGGGATCATGCAGAGGAGCCCATTTTTGGTAGAAGTGGCCATCTGGGAGTGTGGGAAAGGCCAGGGGTCAGGGAACACCAGCCGGATACACTGGGCGGTCGCAGGCTGGGACCTGAGCGTTGGACAGCGGTTGGGGCGCGTAGAAGGTCAGCCTTCCCAAGAGATGGCATCTGGGCACAAGGGGACCTACAGAGTACACTTCGGGGGCCCTTGTCTGAGCAGATGAGTCTCAATAAGGGAACACTTCGGTACCTGGCTGGTCAAAGACGATGCCCAAGTCCATCCTGAAGGTGCCTATCCGGGTGGCCATAAAGGGAAGGGTCTGCGAGTGGAAAGCCTGGAGGAAAGTGATGTTAGTCCACGAGTTTTGGCATCTAGTTTTTTTCTTCTTCTCTCTCTTTCTCCTTTTCTTTTCTTTTCTTTTTCTTTTTTTTTTTTTTTTTTTTTTTTGAGACAGGGTCTCTCTATGCAGTTCAAGATGGCCCTGAGCTCACTTGGTAGCCCAAACTGGTCTCAAACTTGCAGTGATCCTCCTGCCTCAGCCTCCCAAGTGCTGGGATTACAGGCATGCACCACCACGCCCGGCCTTATTTTTTTTCTCTTTCTTTTCTTTTTTTCAGAATTGGACCCAGGGCCTTCTCACTGAATTACATCGCCAATCTTTTGTTATTATTATTACTATTGTTACCATTATCATTATCATTATTTTATTATTTTGAGACAGGATCTCATAAGTCACCTAGGCTGAGCTTGAATTTGTGATCTTCTTGCCTCGGCCTTCCAGAGTGCTGGGATTGCCCGCGTGAGCCACCACATCCGGGTCCTCCCCCCTTCTCTGATGGAAACCTTCGTGCCCTCCCCTCCTCACCGTGATCTCCAGTAGAAAGTCTTGGAGGCGAAGCCGGGTCTCATGAAATTCGAACAAGAAATACTGGGTTGAAGTGGGAGTGAGAGGTTAGCTGTGAAGGGCCCGTGGCATGTTGGCCCAGCCTCTAGCGAAGAGAAGGTGGTCCTTACAACTCCACCGTGCCTCTTTCCCTCTTTCCCTCAATAAGTCCCGCCCATTCATAGGCCCAGGCCGCGCCCCCTCCGGGTCTTCCCTGGGTGCCTCCCTTTCTCCCAGACTGTTCTCTTGCTGGGTCGCGCCCACCTCGTTATAGAAGGGGCAATTGGTCCCACGTTGTGTGGCAGTAACTCGGCGCTGCTCCCCGACGCGCACAACCACATAGGGGTTAATGTTGACTCCCACCAACTTTTGGGCCTCGAGCACGGTGACTCCCACCTAAGGGGTACAGAAAGGCAAGGACAGGAAGCCAGACCTGCCAGGCTAGAGGGAGGAAAGTGTGCACACAGAGCAAGAGATACAGGAGGAGTAGGGCCTGGAAGGAAAGCAGTACCTGGAAGTCCTGGGCTCTGGACACCTGGTTGTGGTCCCGGTAGGCCAGGCCACGGGCTCGGCTGCAGAAAAGCTTAAGGTCAGCTTTCAGTTCCCCCTTCCCACCAATACACACACACTTGCTTGGCGCTGGAGTGGAGGTCCCCTCTTCCCTCTGAGTCCTTTGGGACTTATCTACATACAGAATATGACTTATTCCTGGAGTCCTGATAATATCCGTACATTCAACAAAAATTTATTGAACACCCACTATGTGCCAGCACTGTTCTAAGCACTGAGACACTGCAAAATTTGCCCTCATCAAGCTTTTATCACCTACCAGTGTTGAGCCAGTGTGACTGACCTTCATCATGGCAGTGTCTATGCCTATGAGTGATTGACCCTTGACCCCAAGATACGCACCCTCCACCCATGCTCTGGGACTGTGTTCGTGAGAGTAGATGGGAGTGGGCTCACATGTGTGAGCAGTGGGGCTGACTCAGTGGCAGGGTGTGGGAGCAGGGCTGGGTGGGTTCTAATTACCTCTTGAGGGGGCTGAACACAACCCCGGAAAGCTCCACATCGGGCTCTTCATCCAGCTCCAGCTCCAACTCCAACTCCAGCTCATTCTCCTCATCATCCTGTGGGCCTAGGCTTCGAGCCAGCCTGCGGCCCAGAGCCACTGCCCTCCGCTCCAAACGGGCCTCCCCAGGCCTGACAGAAAAGGTTCTCACAGGACATGCCTGGGACCTGTCACTCATTTCTGGGCATTTCTCACTTCAGTGACCCTAGTTCTGACCTTTGACCTTTGGCCTGATCCCAGGACACACTAATAACCCGGAGACCCTTCTAATTCCAGAATTCATTCCAATTTCAGAACTGACCTGTGACCCTGGAATTGATTCAGTCCTGATCCCAGACCTTGGAACTAACTCCAGGTCACTGGCTCCCTAAGAGTGACCCTGCTGACCCCAGGTCATCCCCACATACTTACTCCAGCTCCTGGAAGCCCACATTGGAGATGATCAACTCTGAGCTGGGAGGAGGAGAAACAGAGAGGAAAGCCTGACGACAAAGCCGCAAGCCAGCCAGCGCGGATTGCGAATCATTATATCCAGCAGACCGAGTGGGGTGCCACTGTTCCCTTTCCTGGACCTTCCTGGGCTGGGACCACCAGGCTCAGGTTGCAGCGGGGGTTACCTGTCCCGGATGGGTGCCCCAAAGTCCTCCTCTGCCCACACTCCAGCAGCGCCCTCTGGGGGCTGGTACTTCAGGTCAAGCTCCACCTGGATCTGAAGCCAGATACGTGTGCCTTAGAGCCCCTCAAAGTGCTGGGGCTTTGGGCTGGGGATGTGGCTCCGTGGTAGAGGATCCTCAACACCAGGTACAAAAAAAAAAAAAAAAAAGTGCTGGGGCCAGAAGAGCCCAAAGGACAATGGCTTTTTTTTTTTTTTTTTAAGGACATTGGCTTTTACTCCACCTGCAGACACCCTCCTTGCCTGCGTCTGTGGTAGTGTATGATTCTTCTCTGATGATCATTAATGTTAACTATTCATAACTTTGTTAAGAATTTAATGTGCAAATTGCCTCAAAGCGGCCAATCCCTTACTGTGGGCTTCACAGCTCTGCATAGCATGGTCCCTGCCAACCTTTCCAGTTCCATCTCATTCCAGCTTCCAGGTTGTACTCCTGCTCTGCACCCTGCCTGTGCTCCCTCGGGGCACTGGGCTTTTGCATAATCTGTTTCTTCTGCCTAGAACATTCTTGGTCTTTCTCAGCGCTTATAATGCTTCAGGTCCAAGCTCGCACACTACTTCCTCGGGAAAACCTTTTGCGACCCCTGCTAGATCGCAGAGTGCTGTTAGATGCTGTTTCAGCCCTTTGCCAGCTCTTTTGTAACACCCAGTAGCTGCAATTTTACATTTTTGTGTGTGTGAATATTGGCTTCATGTTTGTCCCACTGTTTAGCTGGGGAGTTCCAAGAGGGCAAATCCTTATCGGGTTCCGCTCACCAGTGAATCCCCAGTACTCTGCACTGTAATGGGTTTATTATCTAGGTGCTTACCCACACACTTACAGATTGAATGACAAACTCAACACTTCTTATGACTCCACATTATGTAAGTGAGGAGACAACTTAGAGATGCTAAATAACTTATCCAGCTTCTTAGATGGAAAGTAGTAGATCTGAGAATGAAGTTCCACTTCTATATGAACTTCTGTGAAACACCAGGAAAATCCAACCAGGTTCATCTTGGGAGCTCCTTATCTCCCCGCTGCCACACCCCACGGGCCCCATGCTGAACTGGCTTTAGCCCATATAGCACTCAAGCAGGGGCTGCAGTGAGCAGAGCGCTGGCTGGAGGACCTTGTTAGGTAGGTTCTTGAGTTTTCCCCTAGGTTGAACGGAACCCTCTATTTACAGGGAGTCTGGCCCGGAGAAGACAAGCGGATGACTGCTGGGACTCACCGGGGACACTCGAAGTTTCTCATCCACCAGGGCCTCACGAAACACCAAATGCCCAGCACTCTGTAATTGCTGCAGGGAGATCACCAGGGTCCCCAGAAGCCTGAGAGAGTGCAAGAGACCGAACAATGACCCAGGGAAATGGCACCAGCCATCTCAGACCCCTCCTGGACCCCTGACTGCCCCAGGCCCACTCACCTGGGGCTGAACACACGGCTGCAGTTGAACACCTGCACAGACAAACTCTCCCCGGGCAGTGGAGCCCCATAGTGAGGCCAGCGGAACAACTGGGGTTAGGAAAAACCTTGTGACACCCAAAGCTGGGCTGGTCCTGACCCCAGTCCAGAGCCTATTCCTAACCCTAAAATAGAAGCCAATCCTCCAAACCTGGAGCTACTGCTAGGACTGAGCTCTCAAACCTGGAACTGACCCTCCAAGCTGGGATGACTCCAAACCAGGGATGACCTGGAGCTAACTACCAATCAAGAACTAGTCCCCCTCCGTCTTAGAAATCACTTGTTCCAAGCTGATTCTGACTTCTCAAACCTGAGGCCGACTCCACTTCCTAGAACTATACCTTCCCAGTCCCAGGAATGAGTCCCTTATCCCAAGGATGGACCCGAAACAAGACAGACCAGCTTTCCCCACTTAGAAACCAACTATACTGACCTCGCCAACATCTGTTTCTCGACCACAGTGAATTTTCCTTGTTTTCTGGGTAAAGCCTGTTCAGAACTGAAACTAATCAGTTATCAGCTCCTTGTCACCCAAAAAATCATTTGCCTCCCCCGCCGTTGGGGACCATGCCTAATCCCTCACAATTAAAAAAAAAAGTAGAAAATGAGGGAAAGAAGCAGAGGGTCAGGGTTATCAGGTAAAAGAGAAAGACAAGCGGCAGAGATGGCCAGCAATTGGGTTCGAGGTCTAGAGAATTGAAAATCTAGCTCCACAAATCCTTAGAGGACCCTTGGCAGCCTCACCTCGAAAGCTGAGCTTTACTTGTCTGTCGTGGGTGCCCGGCAGCCCTGTTAGTCTCCGAACACACACAGTCAGAGCCATGGTCCCAGTGCCACTGGTTTTCCCTCTGCCCGCTTGCCCTCCTGCCCACCTGAGTTGCCTCTGACTCACTGGACTCACTCAGCAGGTTCAGCAGTCCCTGCCCTATAGTCAAACACATGGGTGGCAGGACTGGGGGTCATGAGTGGAGAGGGAGGGAGGACAGAGAGGGAGGGATAACGTACCTGTGGCCCAACTCAGGCCTCCCATCATGATAGGATACCTCAGCCTTCATCCTTCCTCACGGGCTAGGACCTGGGGTAGGGTGGGAATGAGAGGACAAGACCCCAGTCTGGTATCTGCTAGCCTATGAGGCCTCAAGGGCATAGAGGTCACATTGTTTCTTGCTCATTTCTGTCCACAACTCAGGGTGCGGCACATGGTAAAAGCTCAAAACACTGGATGGGTAATTGAGTGGATTAACAAATAAATTTCTTAGCCCGTGCATTAATGCTGTAAGTATTTAATGTATTTATTGAATTAACATGAATGATCCATAGCCTACATATAGTAGTTGTTCCATTTGCTTATTTGTCTTTTCATTTATTTATTTATGTATTTATTTTGGTCTTTTTGAAATGGGGTTTCACTATTCAGTTCAGGTTGGCCTCAGACTCACTTTGTAGCCCAGGCTGGCCTTGAACTCACAGCAATCCTCCTGCCTCAGCCTCCTGAGTGCAGGGATTACAGGCATGTACCAACACACCCGGCTTTGTCTTTTTATTTTATTTAGACAGGATCTTGCTATGTAATTAAGGCTGGCCTTGAACTCACTATGTAGCCCAGCTTGGCCTTGAACTCATGATGTTTCTCCTGCCTCAGCCTCCCAGGAGCTGGGGTCACAGGTGTGTGCTGCCACTGCCAGCTGTTCCATATGATTTTTTTTTTTTTTTTTTTTGGTTTTTCTCCGGTACCGGGAACCGAACTCACGACCTTGCGCTTGCCAGGCAGGCGCTTTTGCCGCTGAGCTAAATCCCCAGCCCTCCATATGCTTTTTAACCAGAAGCTAAAGGTCCTTAACTTGGGTTCCTAGGACAATAGTAGGACCAAAGATGGCCTCCAGGGAGTCTGCAAACTTTTGAACTAATCTGTAAAATATTAAGGATATGTGTATTTTTCTGGATATAAATTTCCTTGAATAAATTATTACCCTTAACAGATGTGAAATAATTGTGCTCACGAAAGAATGAGTGTTGCAGCCTGAAACTGTGTGTTGAATGAATTTCCTTAGCCACTCACTTATTATTCTATTTAATGTACTTCCTATGCGCAGGGCTTGTGCTAACCCCTTCTGGGAAGGAATTCAGCTACAGAGAGGTAAATCAGATGTGCTCTCTGTTTCCCAGTACTTTCAAGGACTCCAGTTGCTAACATGGCCAAGAAATGCCATCCCACAATCACCATCACAGTAGGCAAAGGCCAGGGCTAGTAATGTCTGAGGAAGGAGGTTAGAGGGGCTTTCCTGAAAAAAGGATTATTTATTTTTATTTATTTATTTATTTTGTCTCTTTTTTTTTTTTTTTTTTGAGACAGGGTCTTGCTATGCAGTTCAGGCTGGCCTTGAGCTCACTTTGTAGCCCAGGCTGGCCTCAAACTTGCAACAATCCTTCTGCCTCAGCCTCCCGAGTGCTGGGGTTACAGGCACGCACCACCACACCTGGCCTAAAAGGTGTATTTAAAATGGGTTTTGAAGACAGGAGTTGGGAGCAGAGCCAGGCAGCCAGGCAGTAGAGAGGAATGTGGGGTGTGTTCTGGGACAGGTGATTTGTTCAGTTTGGCCTGAATACAAGGAACATAAAAGGCAGCAGCAGCAGATAAGATTAGATCGTCAGAGGAGCGGGGTCTTGTGTGGCTTTGAGCTGGCTGTGGTTCCTTCCCGTGCTGCAGCATTTCCATCCCAGTTCTGGGGTTGGAAAGTTCCATTCTCTTTCTCAGCTATTAGATGTTCAAATGAGTCTGAAGGTCTATAAAATACCAAAGGGAAATGGGTTATTTTCTTTCTAAGCAAAGTCCAAGCTAGACTCAAGGCCTTTGATGTTGAAGGAGGGTTTCACTTCTCCTTCTTTGACAGACAGAGACACTGGGACCCAAAGGAGTTCTTGGTCTGTGCCAGTTAATCTTAATTGTCAGCTTGACTGGGTTAAGAACCTTCTGGAGAAATGATAGATCATCGGGCAGCATACCCATCAGTGGATTAATCTTACCCAGCAACATACTGATGTCACCTCTCTGGAGCCTGGCACGGGTATTTCCCCTCTGGGCTGGAACAAAGTTTAACAGGTTGTTGCTGCCTCAACTCCTCTAAGAATTACCACTTCAACTTCTTAATATTCTAAAGAAGGTGTAATGTGACAGGTGATAAGAAGAGTATTGGTCTGGAGGGCAGGGTTTAGGCATTCTAATTTGTCCTGTCATGCATTTAAGCAGTCTCTGGTGAGTCCTTTGCCCTCTGCACGGTTTGCCTTGCTGTGTAATTTGCGTGAGACATACTATCTTACTTTAAAGTGTGGGCATAAATGAGGATCCTGCATACAGTTGTTTAAAATGCACATTCCTAGCCAGGTCCTCACACTTAAACTCGCAGCTGCTTAGGACAGTGAGGCAGGAGGACCAAAAGTTCAAGTTTAGCCTGGGCAACTTAGTGAGACCCTGTCTCAAAAAAGAGAGAGTGAGCGCTCCCTTTGGCAGCGGAGAGAGAAAGACAGAGACAGAGAGGAGCTGGAGCCTGGCACCATGGTACATTCCTGGTACCCGCCTGTAATCCACACACACATGGAAGGTTGAAGAAGGATGACTGTAAGTTTGTGGCCAGCCTAAGTTACATAGTGAGTTCAAGGCCAGGTGAAATACATAGCAAGACCCTACCTCAAACAAACAAATAGGGGCTGGGGATTTAGCTCAGCGGCAAAGTGCCTGCCTGGCAAGCGCAAGGTCGTGAGTTCGGTTCCCGATACCGGAGAAAAACCAAAAAAAAAAAAAAAAAAAAAAATCAAACAAACAAATAAAAATAACAACAACAAAAAAGAGCTGTGGATGTAGTTTAGTGGTAAAGTGCACATGGTTTCTATCCTCAGTACAGCAAAATAATAAAACCACATTCTTAGCCCCATCCCAGAGAAGCTGAGGTATAATCTCAAGGAGTACCTGGGAACCTGAATTTCCATAAAGTACACTAGTGTTGTATATAGCAGAAGTTGGGGAAACTCTGGTTTCCCAGCATGGCTATCCGTGATTCCTCATTCCTTTCTCCAGGGCTCAGGTATGTGGGCTTGGGTATGGTGACTGATGGATACTGAATTCTTGTGCAGAACATGTTTCTGGGGGAAGGACCACAGAGCCTGAGGTCAGAGTTCTCTGGTCTGATGACTGGGATTGCAGCAGAACACCACCCCACCCACCCTACCCCCACCCCCCGCGCAGCGCCAGTATACTTCAGTTTGTTAGTTGCCCAGGTAACAGTTCCTATTCCAGATCCAGTTGCTCCTGTGTCTCGGAAACATTTGGTCACTGTGATGCATAGCTGGTCACTATGATGCACATTGTATATCCAATCCCCAATTGACAAGTCATTCTGCCTCTGTACTTCCTGCTTGCTTACCCAATATAAGCCCTAGACCACCAGAGATCAGGGCCTGATATTCCGTGAATGACCCCAATCATTGCCCATCGATGTAAATAAATCTGCCTCCAAATCCTGGGTGTCGTTTCAGTGTTTCTGCTTGCCATTCCAGGATTACAAAGAGGACAAAAGGATTTTCAGAGCAAAGCAGACAATATTTATTAAGAAGTGCCCTGGGTATGCTCTACTCCTTAATCATTCCTTTGCAAATATTTGAGCACCTACTACAGGCAAGGACTTTCAATGTGTTAGAGGATATAGAAGTGAACAAAAACAACAAAAACCACCACTCTCAAACTATGTTTTAGTGGCCATGACAAGCAAAAATAAAATAAGTCAAATATATAGCATGTTAGTGTGGAGAGCAGAGGAGAAGCTGGACACGGCGGCATGCACCTGTAATGCCAGCTACTCGCTACTCTGGAGGCTGAGGTAGGAGAAGTGCAAGTGCCAGGGAGCCTTGATAATTTAGTGAGATCCTGTTCTCAAAATTTAAAAAAAAAAAATTAAAAGGGCTGGGTGTATGGCTGAGTGGTAGAGCGAACTGAGTTCAATCCCCAGTAATACATGCACACACACACACACACACACACACACACACACACACACACTGAGCAGGGAAGGGGACACAAATCCGTTTACTTTGCAGTTTCAGACAGAGTCTTATGGGAAGTTCTCTGAGGTCACTGCTCCATTAAACGTCAGCTTAAACGTCAGAGCCCAGATTGCCTAGGCGCCCACGGCTCCCAATGATGTCACGACTAGCTCTGTGACGTCAGGTCTCCTTTGTGACGAGGGTGCAGACAGGAAGGGAAGGCTGAGTCTGGCCACGCGGCCCTAGGGTTCAAGTTGGGTCGGTGGGGCACCCGCGGGGCGCAGCAGCTGGGAAGGGCCGAGGGCCGAGGGCCTGCACGGCTGCGGGGCGACTGGGGCGTCCGTGAGGGGCGTCTGTAGATCAGGATGCGGCGGAGCACCCGCTCTGGCTCAGTCGCGTCCTCGGACGAGCACATGCCCAACTTCTACAGTGAGAACAGCAACAGCTCAGACAGCGTCCCTTCGGGGGACTGCTGCGGGCGCCGGTCTCCTGGGCCGGGGCCGGGGGAGCCCCAGGGCAGAAGGGCCCGGGGCGCGAGCTGCGGTGAGCCCACCTTGCGCCCAGGACTGCCTGGAGGAACCCCATGGGCTGGAAGCTCTCCGCAGGAGCCTGCGCCTCGGAACCACAACCGGGAGACCGCGAGAGGCGCGGCAACCGTGAGGGGCGGGGCCTCGGGTGCGGGCGGGGTCGAACCCTGGGCGCCGAGGGAGGGGGCGGGGTCTGGGTGGAAACGGGATAAGATTTGGTCCAGGTGCCTTTTGGGAAGGCTTTTATTTTTTTATTTTTTTATTTTTTTTGGTTTTTCTCTGGTACCGGGAACCGAACTCACGACCTTGCGCTTGCCAGGCAGGCGCTTTTGCCGCTGAGCTAAATCCCCAGCCCTGGGAAGGCTTTTAATAAGATCCCTTAGGGGGCGGTGCCTCGATGTGATGGACGACTCTGAGGAGGGGCGGGGAAGCCCTGTGATTGGGCGCTGTAGAGGAGGTCCTCTCTGTGGACATGATTGGCTACCTGGAAAGAGGGCTGCACCAACTGGGGGCGGGGTATCTTTTGGAGGTGGAGCCAATTCCTGACCAGGCCCCGCCCAGTCCAGGCGGGCGGGACCAAAGCCAAAAGGGGTTCCCTCCTCTGTGGGCTGGGGAACTTGGGGCCGGGCTTCCGGGGATGGGGGGAAAGTGGGTCTGAGGTGCACAAGGCCCCAGTGGAGCCCATGGGCTCCGGAGGACCGGCTGCATCTCCCGCAGTCTCTGAGGAGCAGCGGAGCCTTCTCGCCACCCTGGATCTGAGGCGGGAGATGCCTGCCCTGCGGGCGACCAAGAGCTTCCTGAGTACGCACCAGGCCAGCCCGCGACCCGCAGACTCCTGTCGGGTCCAGCCCCTGCCTCCTTCCCGAGTCCCTGCGAACTGGGCTCGTGGGCGCCCCCAGTGCCGTTCTCGGGCTCCCCCCTCTAATCCGGCTGTCCTCCCCCAGGCCTCCTCTTCCAGGTGCCGAGGGTGCTGTTGTCCCTGGTCCGAGGCGTGCTGCTCGGTGTGTGCAGGTCAGGGGGAGCGCGGGGGCGCCCCGGGCGCTGCTTGGGTGGTTGGAGG
Source organism: Chinchilla lanigera (assembly GCF_000276665.1). Lineage (NCBI taxonomy): Eukaryota > Metazoa > Chordata > Mammalia > Rodentia > Chinchillidae > Chinchilla > Chinchilla lanigera. The sequence continues at coordinate 25,843,232 of NW_004955422.1, read as the reverse complement.
CGAGGCCGGGCCCGCGGGGCTGGAGTCGATTCCGACGGTGGCGTCGGGTTGGCGGGATGGACGCAGCCTGGGGTCCAGGCTGCGTGGACCAGGGCCCTGGGGCCTCAGCCCCTCTCCATCCCCCCAGGGAGGTCTGCTGCGTCCGCTTCCTGTTCGCTGCGTCGTTGCTGAGCATCTTTCTAGCAGGTGAAGGGCGGATACGGGGGCACATCTCTGGACGCTTGATTCCCCTGTGTCCCTCAGCCCACGCGGGCTTCCCCCTCGCCCCACCGCGCTGCTCTCAGTGATCCTTCAAGCCAGGAAAGCCCTGCCCTGCCTCTTCCTTTCATTGACACCCCCCACCCCCGCTTTCTCCAGCACTCTCTTGGGGGCTCCTGCACCTGCTCCCTCCTTTGGAGAATGTGAGTCGGGGACACACCATCCTGGGGTGGTGGAGGCTGTGGCGCTCCCTGGGCTGCTGGGAGGGGGCACAGCCAGAGACTAAAGGTAAGGAAGCGCTGGGCACGGATTTCTGAGGGGCTGCGATCCTAAAGGTCAGGCAAGTGTTGGGGGAGGCGGGGAAGTTCTCAGGCGGGGAAGTTCTCAAAAAGGAGCACTCTGGCTGCCTTTAGGCTGACATGGGAAAGAGGGGGGCGGTGAGGAGCTGAGGGTCGCTGTATTTGCTTCCCACCCCTAGGACTCTAAGGCGATGCTGACTCCCAGGTGAAACAGGGCATCAGGGGTGGGGATCGGGCGGCCCAAAGGTGCCGCAGCGGGGGGCCTTGTGGCAGGGGAAGCAAGGAACCGACCGCAGGGCGCCCGTCTCCCCGCTCCAGCGAGTACCACGAGCGCGTGCGCTCCCACGGGCAGCAGCTGCAGCAGCTTCAGGCCGAGCTGAATAAACTCCGCACGGAGGTGGCCCGCGTTCGCGCGGCCCACAGCGAGGTGAGAGCCCCGAGGCTGTGCAGGGATCTGGTGGGGAGCCAGGCCCCGTGGTTCCGCCCACTTGCAGTCCCCGCACACCTTGAAAACCTCTGGCCAATTCCTTTGGGTGGGTCCTGGGACTAAACTTACAACTGGGAGCCCACGAAGCCCATGCCAGAGCACGGAGTGCCCTGAGAGTCCGGCCCACCTGTGAAATGGCCCGCACACCCCGCCCCTCCCGCCCACCCCCGCAGAGGGTGGCCAAGCTCGTGTTCCAGCGGCTGAACGAAGACTTCGTGCAGAAACCAGACTACGCCCTGAGCTCCGTGGGTAAGACCCAGAGACACGCAAGGAGACCGAGACGCTGGCCGACCAATCCCCAGATGTTGGTAAGGCCTGGCAGCCTCTGAGGGTTATTTCTTTCTACTCCAGGAGCCACCATTGACCTACAGAAGACTTCCCATGACTATGAGGACACAAAAACGGCCTACTTCTGGAATCGCTTCAGCTTCTGGAACTATGCGCGACCACCCACGGTCATCCTGGAGGTGGGGCTGGAACCAGGATGCTAGGATGGGACCAAGTGATGGGTGCTGGAGAAAGGACCAGCTCCGTGGAGGCAGGACCTGGCTGAGTTGAGGGGCTCTTGGGGAGACTGGGTCTGGCCCTGCCCAAGTGAAGCTCTGAGTGAAGCTGGGGAACTGAAGAGAACTGGCAGTGCGGGCAACTGAGCTCTGGGCAGGATCAGGCCCGGGAACAGGCCTGGAGGTGGCGCTCTGGGCTGGGCCGTGGATGAGGAGGGACAGTAGTCACTGTCCTTGGGTTCTAATGGTGTCTTCTCCCACCTCCACTTCTCTGCAGCCAGATGTGTTCCCTGGAAATTGCTGGGCTTTTCAGGGTGACCAGGGCCAGGTGGCGATCCAGTTGGCGGGTCGTGTGCAGCTGAGCGACATCACCTTACAGCATCCCCCACCCAGCGTGGCACACACCGGGGATGCCAGCAGCGCCCCCCGAGACTTTGCAGTCTTTGTGAGTAGGGCTGAGGCCAGGAGTTGGGGATTTTGCTTAGTACACACCAGGCAGTCTTGAGAACTGGTACTAGTATTTGAGTCTTTGCTCAAACTGGACATACTAAGATTTGCCTGTCAGGGCTGCTGCTCTAAGTGATCCTATCCAAATATTAGCAATTACTTTGTGCCAAGCACTTTATACGCACTATTTCATGGCATCCACATAAAAACTATGAAGCATGATAATCTCCCTCTTTAGATATGAAGTAATGTTGAGACATTCCTTGCTCAAGGACACACAATTGGCCAGACTAAAATGCTGGACTCTTAGAGCCCACGTTCCCCATTACACATCCTGTGACAGAACAAACATGAGAGCACATGTGGAGCTACTGAACACACCGAAGAGCCCCGACAAAGCTGCTTTCCTCTCCCTTTCACATGTGCCTCACTCTTCTTCCATTCACTCTTCACCCACCAGGGTCTCCAAATTGACAATGAGACTGAAGTTTTCTTGGGGAGGTTCACCTTTGACGTGAAGAAATCTGCGATTCAGACTTTCCACCTGCAGGTGTTTGTCTCTGGGGGTGAAGATGCTAAGGCAGTGGGAGACGAAGGGAAAGGGCAGTGCTTGTGAGCAGTTCTTGGCATGATTTGTCTCCTCAGAATGATCCTCCGTCTGCCTTCCCCAAGGTGAAGATCCAGATCCTAAGCAACTGGGGCCACCCACGGTTCACGTGCTTGTACCGAGTCCGCGCCCATGGCTTACGAATCTCGGAGGGAGAGGACAGTGCCACAGGAGCCACTGGGGGGCCCCATTAAACATGCTGATGATTGCAGCACAAATGCGCTTTATGCTGAAGGAAGCTGGATCAGTCCTGGCAAATGCTCTGTTCAGGGAGAGCTCTGGCTGCCTATGGCATATAAGTAGGGTAGGGTCTACCTGTTTTACCCATTTTTTCTCTGAAAACTGTATTAATGCAGTTGATGCTTATGGAATATTTAACATATGCAAGAAGCAGTGCTGTGGGTATTCTACACTAGACATTAACCTCATCCTCACAACCAGAGAGAAGGAACTGCTCAAGTCAGAACACTTTCTCAAGGTCAATGCTAGAATAGGATGCAGAGTTGTCCTCCTCTAAGGATCACTCTTAACTGCAGAGCTGCCAGGCAACTGAAGCCACAACTGTGCCTCAGTTCCCAGCCCTAATGTTGGCATTGTTAGGTGTTCGGGAAGGGGAATGAGGACATCTGGAAAGCTGCTGAGACACAGTTGATCCAGGTCTAGCAGCCTTTACACAGAGTTCTTCACAAAGATCTGAGTCTGACTCTGCTAGACAGTGTAGGTAACCTAGTTTTCAGCACTCCTTGCCCTCAAGGAGCCAGACAAGGGAGAGATGCTGCTCAAACAAACAGGACAATTCATTTATAGATACAAGAATCTTCACCCCAAAATTCAAAAGTGGATTCAGAGGGAAAAAATGGCCAAGGGACAGGGTTCTACCTAGGAATAAAAAGACAGTGTTCTACAAATTCCCAAGGAGACAGAAATGCCTCTCTGAATTGGAAAGGTGCCAACAGACCAACGAATGACTCAGACAAGACCAGCTTAGTGAATAAGTGAGTTTATTAAGGATTACAAAGCAGTGGACAGCTTATAGTCAATGTCTAGTGTAGAATACCCAGCTTACAGGCAGTTACACTACCAAAGTTTGCATGCATACACATTGCTTACATAGCTCCTACTTATGTATTGCTGTCAGTCACACAGCAGAAAGCAGAAGTAAAAACTAGAATCCATGGGAAGAATTGTATGTTCATATAACTCTGATCCCCCTTCTTAGCAGGAATTCTGGCCGGGTGTGGTGGTGCACACCTATAATCCCAGTTCCCAGGAGGCTGAGGCAGGAGGACTGCTGTGAGTTCAAGGCCACCACTGGCCAGAATTCAAGGCCAGTCTGAATTGCATAGCAGACCCTTTCTCAAAAAACCAAACCCTCCCCACCAAAAAAAAGAAAAAAAAAAGAAAGGAAGTCTGCTGGTTTCAGCCAATGCAGTGATACACAGGTCTATTTTGGTGTAGCCTGGCACAGAGCATCACACCCTGCTGAGGGACCCCCACAGGATAACTACATGGTGGCTAACTGTAAAGTGGTTTGGTTGGTTTTTTTTTTTTTTTTTTGGTTTTTTTCCGGTACCGGGAACCGAACTCACGACCTTGCACTTGCCAGGCAGCCGCTGTGCCGCTGAGCTAAATCCCCAGCCCTGTTTTTGTTTGTTTATTTGTTTTTTTTAACTGTAAAGTGGTGTTGGCCATTTAAGTTCATATGCTCAGGTTCATTTACTTGCTGCTGACTAAATCAAAGAAGGTCATTTATTTTGGTAAAAGGGATTTATTTACAACTAGCTCCAAGGAGATGGAGAGTCCATTTGCCTGAAATCACCATCTCAATGAGTACAAGTATGTTAAGGGTCTTTTTATAGGGAGGGACAGCACACATCACCACACTTGCTCTGTCATGGCCAGCCATCTTCAGCTCATTCTCTGGGCTCCTGGTGTCAGCATCTGCATATTCTGTCTGTTTATCTGGGCTGAGAGGTGGGGGAAGCTGTTTGTGCAGTAGGTCTGAGGAAACCACTTGTCTCTAGAGGAGAAAATGATCTAACTTTTAAAGTTCATTTTGTGGGGCCAGTTACATTACTTTGGGTAGGGCTCAGCAGACTATTTCCCCTACAGAGATTACCATGGGCAAAAAAATGCAACATCTTTCGCGGTAGGAACCTTCCCAGTGTATGTTACACCACCAACAGTTTATTACCAAGTAGTCTTGGGACTACTCTGTTAACACAGAGCTGTGTCTATATAGAGGTGGAACACTTACTCATCTTTAAACCTGGGGGATGTTCTTTTGTAATTTGAAGACAAACAGACCCTATACCAAGTGCTCTCAAAATCTAAGGTTAGCTGGACATGGGAGCGCACACCTGTAATCCCATCACCTGGGAGACTGAGGCAGGAGGATTACGAGTTTGAGGCCAGCCTGGGCTACACAGTGAGTCCATCTACAATGTCCTGGATGCCAGCCTGCACTACAAAGTGAGACACCCTGTCTTAAAAAACAAAAAAACCCTAAGATTAGTCAGACATGGTAGCATATACCTATAATCCCAGCTGAGGTAGGAGGACCAAGTTCAAGCCCCGCCTGGGTGACAGTGACTTAGAAAGACCCTGTCTCTGAATTGGGATGGAGTGCTGGAAATGTAGCTCCAGTTTCAATCCCCAGTACTGCAAAACAATAGCACTGTGGGAGCCTAAAGCAGGAGGATCACAAATTGGATGGAGCCTAGTTTGGGTAACTTAGCAAGACCTTATCTCCAAATAAAAGGAGCTGAGGCTGGTGGTGCATGCCTGTAGTCCTAATTATTCAGAAGGCTAAGGCATGAAAATTGTTTGAATCCAGGAATACAGACTAGTGGCACAGCAGTGGTCTTTACTGGTCTCTATTAAATGAGAGGTGCCAAGAACAAAAACATGGGCTCAAGAGTAGCAGTAACAGGCCAGGCATGCTGGCACACGCCTGTAATCCCACCACTCAGAAGGCTGAGGCAGGAGAATCATTGTGAGTTTGAGGCCAATCTGGGCTACAAAGTGAGCTCAAGGCCAGCCTGAACTGCATAGTGAGACCCTGTCTCAAAACAAACAAAAAACCCAGTAGCAATAACAGAAGCAGGTATAAAATACAAAGTGCCACCTAGGCCTGGGGGGCCTGTGCAGGAACCTTGGCTGGGGATGAAGGCATCTTGAGTGGGGCCCAACCCTGGGCCTTAAAATAGGAGACCAGCTGTGTGGGCACTTCTGCAAGCACAGCCTGTGCCAGTGCTTCCCGAGGGGCCTGCAAGGACAAGAGCAAAGTCACTGAGGTCGGGGTGGGGGATAACACCTTCCTAAAGTTTACAGCTCAACCTAAGAAAGGATACCAAATTGGCACCCAAAACTGTCCCAGACTTTGAGGAAAGGGCCTGTACCTCCTGGTCCTCAACCCCATTCACATCTAGAACAGGTGGAAGGATAAACTCCCAGACTGGTTTACCCTCGACCTTGCCCTTACTCACATTCTGGAACCGACGGTAAGGCACAAACTGCACAATGTCACGGGCTGCTGAATCCCCAGTGCATGTACGTAGCGGTCCACCATCGGCATCCAGCTGTTCCATGGCCTCGAAGTCAGCTCCACCCACACCCACAATGATCACGGACATGGGCAGCTTCGAGGCATTTACCACAGCCTGGCAGGTAGCCTCCACATCAGTCACAGCACCATCAGTCAACAGCAACAGCACAAAGTATTGCTGGGGGTAAGCCCATGTGTATATTCAGGCAGATGCTCTTTCCAAAACCGTCCCCAAACATTCCAATTACATATTCCCTGGTTATACCACCCTTACACCCACTACCACTGCTATAATACTTACTGATGCAGTCCTTTCATATGCAGCCTGAGCTGCAAATCTGGCCACATGGTTGATGATGGGTGCAAAGTTGGTGGGGCCATAGAGGCGAACTTGGGGCAAGGCTTGGCGGTAGGCATCTACAATGCCCTGGATACCTGCAGAGAAAGAGGGCCAAAACAAAGCCACTGTGAAATTCCAAACTTTCCAAGACCAGGCTAGTAGTTTTTTTTTTTTTTTTTTCTTTGAGACAGGGTCTCACTATGCAGTTGAGGCTGGCCTTGAGCTCGCAATGATCCTTCTGCCTCAGCCTCCTGAGTGCCGGGATTACAGGCGTGTGCCACCATACCCAGCAGCTACTCCTTAAATCAAGAATCTGGATGCATTTCACTCAGTCACCCCTGTGACCCAAGATACCTAACCCTCTCCTATAGACAGAAACCAATGCTCAAGAAGAGGGACTTGCACTTATTAACAGCATGGAATAAAACCCAGATTTAGTACAAATAAAGAACAAAGTAAAAGAATAGGAAATAGGGAGCTAGATCTTTTGCAAATGGAAGATCAAGAGACAGAGGGTGTGGTAAAGGGGGAGAGAACTAGAAAGAATTAAGGTGTGCTATGTATCTGTGTTAGGTACTCCCCACAATGAATGTAATCATTATGTACTGTAAATATACACAGATAAAAATCTAAAAAAGCCAATGTGGTGGTACATGCCTATAATCCCAGCACTCAGGAGGCTGAGGCAGGAGAATTGTTGCAAGTTCGAGACTAGCCTGGGCTACAAGTGAGCTCAAGGCCTGCCTGAACTGCATAGTGAGACCCAGTCTCAAAAAGACAAAAAAAAAAAAAAAAAATCTAAAAAACCCAGATTAGGGAGATTCCTTGGACAAATTCTGTGTCTCTTGAGCATTAGTTAATAAGCTACTTCACAAAATAAAGAATTATAACCCACTTAAGAATCCATATAGATATTAATCACTGGAGGATAAGGGAAAGCCATTAATGTAAAAAGAATTTAAAAAATCATTTGATGATAGAAATAACTGATCAGGCTGGGTATGACAGTTTATGCCTGTAATCCTAGCACTCTGGGGAGTGACGCACGAGGATCAGAAATTCAAGCCCAGGGCCGGGGATATAGCTGAGCAGCACAAGTGCCTGCCTGGCAAGCGCAAGGTCCTGAGTTCAATTCCTGGTACCAAAAAAGAAAAAAAAAATTCAAGCCTTACTTGGAGAACTTAGTGAGACCTTATCTCAAAAAAAAAAGTTGGGAATGTAGGTCATTGCAAAGGCCCTGGGTTCAGTCCCTGGTATCATCATTACCTGATTCAGGCAAGGATCATCAATGGATGTAAAAATTGATGATTAATAGATATTAAGGTTATTTATTTTTGAGCAGGGTCTTACTAAATAGTTCCAGCTGGCCTTGAACTCTGCAATTCTCCTGAGTGCTCAGATTACAGACCTGTGTCACCAACCTGGCTAAGTGTTTTGTTTTTGAGACACAATCTCACTTCATAGTTCATGCTGACCTTGAACTCACTATGTAGCCCAAGCTCAGAATTTGTGGCAATCCTCTTGACTCAACCTAGTGAGTGCTAGAATTACATGCATGCATCAATATACACAGCTATAACTGGCTATTTGTAGAGCCTCAAAGTTTATTCTCAAAAGATACTTACCAATTACGAAAGGAAGATCAGTATTTATATAATGAAAAAATCTGATAGACTCTCTCTTAACCAAAAGATCAAAGTTAATACTAGTAATAGGACAAACAAACATTATGTCCCCTTCCTGCTATGATATACTAAGAATGTACAGCATTATGTGATAGTATTCCTGCCAAAAATTGTGAAATCTGAGGCTACTTCAGGTAAACCCAAACTAAGGGCTACTCTAGAAATTATGTAGCCTGTATTCTTAAAAAAATGTTATTATGAAACATGAAGAACTCTTAGGGCTGGGCGTGATGGTGCACGCCTATAATCCCAGCAGTTGGGAGGCTGACATGGAGGACTGCTGTGAGTTCAAGATCAGCCTGGGCTACATAGTAAGCTCACAGCCAGCCTGAACTACCTAGCAAGACCCTATCTCAAAAAGTCCCAAATTCTCATGTGTGGAAAATGACTGAATCATGGGCACTATACTCATTAGTGGATCCATCCACTGATGAGTTCAGTAGCTGAGCATGCATTTAGGAGGTAGAGCCTGGTTGGAAGTGGATCACTGGGGAATGACCGGAGGGTATACTGTGGTCCGGAGCTTTCCCACCTGCTACACAACGAACTGCGGGTCCTCCACCCAGGCTGTTTCTGCCTTGGGCCAGAAACTGTGAGTCAAAATAAACCTCTTCCTTTAAGTTGTAATTGTTAGGTGTTGTTTCCTGCAAAGGGAAACCAAGATAAACAGCTACTGTTTTTTGGGGAGTACTTACTATATACAGGATTACTGCTTCAAATTTACTGCTTTACTCAAATCTTCCCTTTAAATACTCAATATCCTGTGATATGTAGCTTAATTGTAAAACCAAAGCACAGAGAAGTAAGGAAGTTGCCCCAAGTCATGTGGTTAGCAAATAGCAAGATGAACAGTTGACTCCAGAAGTAGATATCCAATATGGCTGACAAGAGGAGGAGCCATGTCAGGTTATTCAGAGAGGATTCACTGAAGCCACAGGTACACTGTAGTGGGGGAGGGACTTATACCCTGAAACAGAAAATCAGAAGATGATACATGTAGATCAATCCAAACATCTAGATTATCAAAAATAGTTAGTAGTGCTTGCAGGGCATGGTAGCACACACCTGTAATCCCAGCACTCAGGAGGCTGAGGCAGGAGGATCTTGCGAGTTTGAAATCAGTTTGGGCTACAAAGTGAGCTCAAGGCCAGCCTGAACTGCATAGAAAGACCCTGTCTCAAAAAGACGAAAAAAAAAAAGGAAGCAGTGCTGCTATGGCTAGTCTGCAATACCCCAGCTATAGCACCTACCCATCTAGCAAGCAAGCAACTATCCTGAAAGCACCCTAGACAGCCTCACGGAAGCAACGACAGAAGCCTAAATCAGACTCTGCAAATACCAGCCCTTTCTTCCCCACTGCCTCCCCTCTGGGCAAAGGGAAGACAAACAAGGGAACAGGTCTGTGTACTCCTGAGGGTGATCAGCCCTGCCTGCCAATTTCCAAGGACTCTGGTCAGCACATGAACATACATGCTATGCTGAGGGGGAAAGTCCCTAAGAAATCCAGGGACACTGTCATAATCTGTCTGTTGTCTGGAGGAGAGAATTCTCCTTTTTTTTTTTTTTTTTTTGAGACAGGGTCTTGCTATGCAGTTCAGGCTGGCCTAGCTCACTCTTTAGCCCAGGCTGGCCTTGAACTTGCAAAGATCATCCTGCCTCAGCCTCCCAAGTGCTAGAATTACAGGTGTGCACCACCACACCTGGCTAGAGGAGAGAATTCCTGAGACAGGGTTAGTTTAGGTTTTGAGTGCAAGAACAAAAAGGAAATTAGTGTGGCTGCCTGCAATTTCAGTAGAAGGCAAGAAGAGTTCCCACCAGACTTTTTTCCTTTGATTTAGCAATATAGGAGAAACAAAAAATTGGAAGAGCTGATCAAACAGTTTAAAACATAAACAACAAATTTACCAAAGATATAGACTCCACAAAAAGGTATCAGACAGAAATTTCAGAAATAAAAAGTAGTATAGAATTTATAAACTGCAAGGGGAGCAATTTTACTCTCATACATAGTAACCTTCAAGTTAAAACTGATCAGAAGAGGCAAAAAAGGTTACTACATACTAGTTAAGGAAACAATCCAACAGGAAGAGATTATAGCCGTAAATATGTATACACCCAATACTGGAGGACCTATCTTTGTAAAACAAATACTGCAGGACATAAAAGATCACATAAATACCAAAAAAATCACAATGGGTGACCTGAATACCTTACTTTCACAAAGAGACATATCAACCAAACCAAACAAAAATCAACAAAGAAAGAGTTGAGCCACACTTTCAAACAAGTGTTCTATCCTACTATAATACATATTTTTCTCTGCATCATATGGAACTTTCTCCAAAATAAACCAAATACTACTCCACAAAACATGCCTAAATAAGTACAAAAAAAATCAATATCCCATGTTTACTATCAGCCCATACATAGTACATTGAAAATAGAAATCAGTTACAGAAAAAACCACATACAATTTTATGAATACCAGGCAAATTAATAACTTAACAACTTAACACTCCCGAACACCCAATGTGAAAGAGAAATTAAAACAATTTCTGGAATCAAACAGTGCCATTATAACATACCAGAACCAATGGGACACTATGAAAGTAGTCAAGAGAGAGGCTTATTGCAATCAATACTAACATTACAAAAACAGAGCATAATGATGAATCAAGATATGTAAAAATCAACAACAAACCAACCCAAACTAAATTTAAGAAGGGAAATCATAAAGATCAGAGCAGAAATTAATGAAATTGACACTGAAAAAATACAAAGAATCAACAAGTCAAAGAACTGGTTTTTGAAATAATAAACAAAATAGACAAACCATTAGCCAAACTCACCAAAAGAGAGAAAAGATTCACATTAATTTTTTTTTCCCCCTGGTACTGGGAATCGAACTCATGACCTCCCACTTGCCAAGCAGGCTCTGTGCTGCTGAGCTAAATCCCCAGCCCCTTTTTTGGGTCTTTTAGAGACAGGGTCTCGCTATGCAGTTGAGGCTGGCCTTGAGCTCACTTTGTAGCCCAAGCTGGTCTTGAACTCACAAATATCATCCTGCCTCAGCCTCTGAGTGCTGGGATTATAGGCATGTGCCACCATGGCTGGCTAAGATTCACATTACTGCAATTAACATAAAAAAGGCGGCCAAGCACAGTGATGCAGGCCTGTAATCCCAGCACTCTGGAGATGGAAGCAGGACAATTGCTCCAAATTCGAGGCCAGACTAGACTACATAGCATGACCCTGTCCAAAAAAAAAATGCAAATCACAATAGACACCATCAAAATCTAGAAGATAGTAGCTACTATGAGAAATTATATTCCAACAAACTGAAAAATTTTGAAGAAATGGACAGAATTTTTTTGACAGATTAAGACATACAAATTACCAAAATTAAATTAAGATGATATAAAAATGCTGAACAATCGAATAACAAGCAATAAAATTGAGACATTAATAAGAAACCTACCAACTCAGAAAAGCCCAGGACTTGATGGATTCTCTGCTAAATTCTATAAAACCTTTAAAGACATTATAACACCAATGCTCCTCAAACTCTTCAATGAAACTGAAAGAGTACTTCCAAACTCATTTCTAGAAGCCAGCATTACTCAGATCTCAAAATGAGACAAAGACCTCAAAAATGAAATTACAGGGCAATCTCTTTTAATGAACAGATGCAAAGATCCTTAATAAGATTTTGGTATCGGATGTGGTGGTATATGTCTGTGATCCCAGCACTTGGGAGGCTGAGGCAGGAGGACTGCTGTGAGTTCAAGGCCAGCCTGGGCTACAAAGTGAGTACACAGCCAGCCTGAACTGCACGGTGAAACCCTGTCTCAAAAAGACAATTAAAAAAAAAAAAAGATTGGCAAATAGAATGCAACAAATCATTAACAGGATTATACATCACAACCAAGCAGGCTTCCTCTTAAAGATGCAAAGATGGTTCAATATATGAAAATCAATAAATACACCACAGAAACAGAAGCCAAGGACAAAAATCACATGATCATATCAATAGATGCAGAAAAAGCATTTGACAAATCCAACAACCATTCACGATAAAAAAAAAAAACAGAAGAAAGTAGGTATAGGAAGACCTTACCTGAATCTCACAAAAGCTATTTATGACAAATCAATTGCCAATATCAGATTAAATGGAGGAAAACTGAAAGCTTTCCCTCTAAAATCAGGAAGAAAAGGATACACACTCTATTTCTGTTCAACATGGTACCTGAAACATTGCCTAGAGCAGTGAAGCAAGAAAAAGAAACAAGCTGGGCATGGTGGCACATGCCTGTAATGCTAGCACTTGGGAGGCTGAGGCAGGAGGATCACTGTGAGTTCCAGGCCAGCCAGGACTACGAATTGAGTTTAAGGCCAGCCTGAACTGCATAGTGAGACCCTGTCTCAAAAAGACCAAAAAAAAAAAAAAAAAAAAAGAAGAAAAAGAAACAGAAATATCATCTTACACTAGAAAATAGCAATTATCGAGACATCAAATAATAACAAATGCTGACATGGCTGCAGTGAAGAAGGAATCCTTCTACATTATTGATAAGAATGTAAATCTAGTATAGCCATTATGGTAATCAGATGGAGATTTCTCAAAAACTTAAAAGTAAAAATTCCATTTGACCCAGCTATTCCCCTTCTAGATATCCTCCCCAAAGAGCTAAAAATATATTACAGAGATACATGCACGTTTTTATAGCAGCACAATTTATAACAGCTAAGTCTTGAAAGCAGTCTATATGTCCATTAATAGACAAATGGATGAAGAAAATGTTGTATCTACATATAATGGGAGCCAGGTATGGTGGTACAGGCCTGTAATCCCAGCACTAAGGCTAAGGCAAGAGTTCAAGGCCATCCTGAACCACACAGGAAAGACCCTGTCTCCAAAACCCCGCCCCCAAACCAAATCCGCACATATAATGGAATATTATTCCGCTATAAAGCAGGATAAAATCAAGACCATTTGTAGGACAAATGGATACACCTTGAAAACAATGTTAAGTGAAATAAATCAGTCACACAAGCTTCAATACTGCACCGTTTCCCTCATTTAAGTAATCCAAAGTACAAATAAAGAGCAAAATAAGACTGATAAAAGGAACCAGGGAGATAGATTTTTTGCATATGTGAGAGGGACCAAGGGGAAAAGGGAAGGAGACATAAAAAGATTTAAGATGTATCATGTATACATGTACCAATTACCCTCAATGAATATAATCTTTATATATTGTAAACATGAATTAAAAATAGTAACAAAAATGGGGAAATGGAGTCTAGAGATGGGAGGGAAATAAAAAGAATCAGAATATGTTCAGTACATGTACCACCCACTCCCTAAGTTAACTGTAACCATCATGTACTCCAAACATGTATGAAAAAATTAAAAAAAAAAAAGAAAGAGTTGACTCCAGAGAGGTAGCTCTAAAATTCACTCTTCTGGACAATGGAGGCAGGTATCTCTTCCCCAGCCCTCTTCTTTCCCTATATAGGCTCACCTTCAAGTGTGGACAAATCAATCTGCTTCACACTGAAGGATGGGGAACTTACCTGCACAATAAGGATTCTTAGGATTGAAGTTCAAGGCAAATTCATGTGAGACCTGAGGGCAAGAATGAAAATGAGGATTTTACTGGTGGCTGAATTTCTGGTAACAGCAATAGGAAACGGGATGCTGGCTGTGGTTAGGCCTCTGAGGAGGCAAATCCAGTGTGAATTGGAGCCAGAAGAACCACCTCCCTGACAGTGGGAAGGAGCACCAAGGTGCCGCAGCACAACGACTACAGGACAAAGTGCATCCTGCAAGATGGCTGGGTCCTCACCACTACCTTCAAGGCTTCTAACAAGCAAACTTGATCCTGTCTAACTGATCAAGCTGAAGAACTCTACACAAGCAGAAAGGGAAGAGAAATGAGTTCTCGGTTTGGTGCTGCTGTGAGGGGAGAACCTGGTCTCAAGAACAATAGAAGGACCTCCTCCCAAAGATACTGCATTGCCTGAGTGCCACTTGCTGGAGCTGCTAGGGGCCCCGGAATTGGTAGGGCTGTAGCAGAAGAATCCCAGCTGGTGTTCCCATGCCACAGGCTCCTGCAGGGCTTGCAGGGCCAGTCCGTGGGGTGGGTGGGCCATCCCTTGTGGGGTGATAACCCCACAAGGAGGCGGCACAGTTGCAGCTGCTGCAGCTACTACCATAGCTAGTATTGCATGGGTCCTGACCCAGTACCCACCTGGCTGTGGAGATCTTGCCCCACCTACGAGGCAAGGGGCACCTCTTCCAGGCATGATACGCCCTCTTCCTGGCATACAGCTGCCCATTGGTCCCCCAGTAGAATGCCTACAGGCTTGCCTCCACCCCCACATATGCAAGGCCTTCTTTGACCTCGGCCAGAGTCACAGAAATAGGTCCACAGATGTGCTTGTTATGTTGTAGACCATCTAGTGTCCCTTACAAGATCACCTCCTCTGGGAATGTGCCCACCAAGGCCCTGGACTCATCTTCACCCTTCTCTGCTCCCTGTCTGTTTCCTGTGAGGCTGTACATAGTCCTTTTATTTCCTGGTGGCCTATGAAACTGATTTATAATAAACTCTTTTAAGATAATATTATAGCCTGTAATCCTAGCACTCAGGAGGTTGAGGTAGGAGGACTGCTGTGAGCTCGAGACCAGCCTGGGCTATAAAGTGAGCTCAAGGCCAGCCTGAAGTACACAGCGAGACCCTGTCCCAAAAAGATAAAAAAAAAAAAAAAAAGAATATTACTATAAATGCATCTGATGTTACTGTGATATATTTGTGGTGCTTAACAGAGTCATGAGAAGAGCTGCCTTGAAAAACTAATCCTAATTTTAGCTGCTTCTCTATACTTTACATTTACTTCTCAAATACTAAGATTTACAATGAAACTATAATGAAACATTTTTCCTCATCGGACTTGAAAATCAGTTTATTGATATAAACATTCATATGACCTTGGTCAGGGCAGGGCTATCCACTTGGAAAGGCACTCATCTAGATGGCTCCTCGGGCAATGCTTTATGAAGCAAAAGCTAAAAATGAAAACTCTATTGAGAGAGGAAAAGTGACAGTACCTCTTTCTCCCAGGGTCACACACAAAATTAAATACTACTTTTAAAACGAGAAAAAAAAAAAAAAAAAGAATGAAAATGAGGTTCTTTCTCGACCTTTGTGCAAGAAAAAAGGCACTGTGGAGCTGGGGGTACTGCTCAGTGGTACAGCAATTGCTCATCACGAGCAAGACCTTGGGGTTCAATTGAGAGGACAGGAAAGAAGAGGCAAGAACAAGGGCACTATGGTACGTAAGGAGGTTCCTAGAGATGTTCAATCTGAAGCCTGCTGTATATATCCCTTTTGAGATGCATCACTGCACCTCCCCCTAAAGCTGAGTAACAGGCACCAAGTAAGTTCACCACATCCCCCAAAATTAAGATACTGAAACTGAAAACACATAGAATGGGACAAAGGAAGACAGGGCTCACCTGCCAGTCAGGGGGCACCTGAGCCCCAAATCCAAATGCTGGGAATAGCTTGTCCCTGTGGGAGGATAATGAGTTGAGGAAGAGCTGGTAAGGGGATTGTGAGCCCAACGGCTAAAGTAATATAAGGGAGTGGGGACAGCCAAGAGAACCAGTTACTCACGAGTCATAGTCTTGAACCACACTGCCCACACTCCATAGTGCTGTCAGGTACTCATTGACTCCTGTAGGACTCAGGTAGTGCAACGAGTCAGGTGAGGAGGGGTCTCCATTGGAGCCGGTGAAGTCCACGCCCACCTGGGAGGAGGCCAGGAAAGCAGCTGAAGGCCACCTTGAGCCCGACTTGTTCTCTTGCCCTGGGGAAGGCTACTTACAGTGAAGCTGATTTGGCAGCCTCCCATCACATAGTCCAGGAAAGAATATTCTGTTTCTACCTGCAGATGAAACCAGGGTCATTGCCTGGGGTGAAAGAGGACTGCCATTACTGGAGCTCAGGGATTAGAGCCTGGGTCACATGAGCTATTGTCTCACCTGGCAAACCTTGACACAGATAGTTCCAGAGTTCTTGTAGCTTTTCTTTTTCTGGTGCTTCTCTGGGTGGATGCATTCAAACTCGGCCTGATGAGGTGAGAAAAATTAGGGTAGGTAACTCTCCCAGCATGAGCTAAGGACTTAAGCTGTCCTTTCATCCTTCTCCCCTGGGCTGCAGCCATCCAGGCCCATCTTAACATCCCTGAATAGGGCCAAAGCTCACCGGAACAGCCTGAAGCTGGGCCAAGCTGGTGTAGAAGGTACCAATAAGATCATGTGACCCATCACTATCATAGTCTGAGCAGCGCACCTGAGAGGAAGGCGTGTGAGTATACATGAAGGAGGTGGGTAACAAGTGAGCAGTGCCTCCCCAGGCCCTCTTCCCTTGCTCAATTCCCTCAGGAGGCAGGCTCCTCACCTGGATTGGTGTGGTATAATCCCCACCACACAAGTGCTGAAGGGGAACTGAGAAGCGCTTCCACGTAGGGTTCAGGTTGTTCTTGATTACCTGGAGGTGGAGGGCAAGACCTCTCACAGAGCTCTGACCTGGTCCATGAGGCACTGCCACACTTCCACACCCACCTTCAATATCTTTATCCCTATGTTCCAAACCCTGCTAGTCACAAACCCAAGAGATTCTCTCCTACACCACCCCATCCAATCCCAGGGGTGTCACACCTCAGATCTGTATACCAGATGCCATTTCCCATCGCCCTGGCGGAAGAACTCCAGGAACGGATCTGATTTTCCCAGAAAGTCCTGCAAAGTCCCACAGATACACCAGTTACATGACTCAGACAGAAACAAACACTATGCCAGCCCTCTGTTCACACCCCTACTCCTCATAAACCACAAACCATCCCAGTCTCTTTAATTCTTGGTCCCCAGGGCCTCCTTCCAGACACACCTTCTTATCTAGGTTTCTGGCCTCCACTTCCATGGTTACTACACAACTGTCCTTCAACTCCAGAGCTGAGATCTATGCAAGGAAGAAAGTATCACACTGTGAATTCTCTATCATTGTAAGCCCCTTCTTGAACCCTTGCTGTGTTTTTCCTTACCGTGATGGTCCCCTGCCCAGCAGGTTTTCCAGGCTTCAGCATTAAGGGTAGAGTCAGTATCTGGCTGGACACAATCTGGGGCAATGCAAGGTGGAGAAGGTTTTATTATCTCAGACAGGGTTAGATACTGTTTACCTCCCCACCTCCAGTCGACATGCTGGGTTATCTGAAAGGGCACTTAACAAAACTTGTGTCTGAAGGATTCTAATAATTCCTGGCCCTACCTACCTGTCCTAGAGAACACTCAGCTCCCCCTAGGAAGTCATCATCCCCCAGCTCTGGTGTCTTGTTGTCTATGTCATAGATTCCAAACCGTAGCTTCTGGATTGTCTCAAAGTGGTACTCAAGCTGCAGAGTCTTGGAGAACTCAGGGCTTGAGCAGTTCCGTACTTGCTCAGTCCGGCCAAGCTGTGGGCAGAGGCCAATAAGCATCACAGTTACACACTATCCCAGAATATAATCCAAGCCTCCCTCTAGAATTTCCAAGGTCCACCTCACCTCAACCCAGCCGCCCCCTCCTACATCCTGTAAAAGGACACAGAGTGGGTCAGACTTGGAGCTGATGTCTTTGTCAATGAGATGGTCACAGGAAATGGACAGCTGAACCAAGGTCATGCAGTGGGCCATCTGGAGGGAAAAGAGCTGTGTCAAGCACCAGGAACCCTTTCTACCTTTCCCTGACTCTGAGCCTACATCCCAGGACATCCAAGGAAACTTAAGGACCTATAACCCCTCAGGCCCCTAAGGGAGCTCAAGGACACAGGAGATGGTGGTTATTACCCTGGTCCAAAAGAATATATGAACTAATCCTCACCCCAAAATTGGTCCTAATCCAATAGCGCTGCCCAGACTCAAGATTCCAATCTTGATCTCTGCAGAGACCAACAAATCTCATTCCTACTTCAACAGTCCCAGGTCAGATGTTAAGCCAAGTCCCAATTCCAACACTGTCTCCAATGCAACCATGATCCAGATACTGCTCCCAATGGTTTCTCAATAATCCTGAGGACCTACATCTTGGGTTGTGATCTGACCTCTGATTCTCCTGACCACCAATCAGCCACTTATGTCCAACTCCTCACCATTTCTACTGCCACTGTTCAGTCCAAAGCATTATCAGTTTTGGCCTAACTTAGAGCATTAGCCTCAACTGGTCCCCTCTATCCTGTGTCATCTGCAATTCCACCACCCCACTATCTCTACTCCATGCTATTCTCACCACAGCAACTAATCTGTTTGGTTTTTTTTCCAGTACTGGGAATCGAATTCACAATCTTGCACTCACCAGGCAGGTGCTGTGCTGCTGAACTAAATCCCCAGCCCCCCACAGCAACTAATCTTGTTAATGCAGAAGTGAAGTCCAGTCACACTTCTGCCTGGACCTTCTAATATTTCCTATTGCTCTTAGACAAAATTCAAGCTGTAACGTACTCTATAAGGTCCTGAAAGATTGAAATCTCTAATCTGACACTTCTTTCCTGCTTACCTATTTGTCATTGCTCAAATAAATCAACATCATTAATATCTCTAAACACTGTGTAGTACCTGGAATGTTCTTTCCCCATGTTATCTACATGGACTGCTGCTGCCTTTTCTCCTTCCAGGTCTTTATTCATAACTATCCTCTCTGTTATGAAGGAATGTGCTTACATTTTGTAGCCACTTGAAATTTGAACCCTACAGCCACATCACAGGCCAGGGATATAGCTCAGTGCACAGTGCCTGCCTGGCAAGTGCAAGGTCCTGAATTTGATTCCCGGTACCAAAAAAAAAAAAAAAGAATAGCAGCCATATCACACAGTCTTTTTGCTTTTTTGAGACAGGGTCTCACATAGCCCAGGCTGGATTAGAACTTGGAGCAATCCTCCTCAGCCTTTTTTTTTCCCTTAGTTTTTATTTTTTGGTGCTGAGGATCAAACTCAGGGCTTCCAGCTTGCTAGACATGCGTTTTACCCTGAGCTAAATCCCCAGACCCACTCTTCAGTCTCCTGAGTGCTGGGATTACACACGTGCACCACAACAGCCAGCCTTTGCTTTAGCATTTATAAGATAGACTGATCGAAAGAAATAAACGAAAAAACCCACAGCCTCTGCACTGAGCTACATCCTTGACTCCTCCCCTTTTAGTTATGTATGTTTTATTTATACAATTTGTCTTGCCATCTAGAATGTAAGGAAGAAATAGTTATTTCTTCATTCATTGTTCCACCTTAAGCACCTAGACAATATTTGCTACACGAAACCCAAAAGGCCAGAGGAGCACACCTAATCCTAGCTCTTGGGACACTGAGGTTGAAGGATCAGCACAAGTTCGAGGCCAACCTGGGCTACACAGTGAGTTTAAGTCCAGCCTGAACTACATGAGACCTTGTCTCAAAAATAAATAAATAAATAAATAAATCTTAAATTTTTAAAAAATCCAAAAGACTATTTCCAGTCCCTACTCTCAGCCCAGTCAGCTCCAAATTGACTGGCTTTTTGTTCCTCAAATCAAAGAGAACTAAGCTTCTCAAATTCACCCATCTGTCTGCTGGAAATATTACCTTTCTGCCTATAACACCACACTGGCTCCAACGCAGTCCTTTCCACTACAGACACTGTAACACTGAACCCAGGACCTTGTGCGTCCTAAGCACATGCTTCTCAGCTCCTCTCACCCTTGCTGCCCATATACTTGAAGACAATCTGCGCTGAGGGTACACAGCCACCATCAGATCTCCCACTGGACTTCATTAAACATTCTAGCTTTCTCAACAGTATTCCTTGGGGTGCTTCCAGCTTCATCTTCCCCTATACTTCCCCTCAGTAGTTTCCCTCCCCCAACCAGCCCACAGTACCCCACCTTGGTCCCTCATACTCAAACTGGAATGTTTTCCAAAGCTGATGATTAAAAACCCCTTCATTGCACCTAAACCTCTGCTTAAGTGCATCCAATAATGAGAAACCTACCACTCTTTTTTTGTTTAGTTTGGTTTGGTTGAGACAAGGTTTTGCTATGGAGTGCTGCCTGGCCTTGAACTCACTCTAGCCCAGGCTGGCCTCAAATTTGCGGTCATCATCCTGCCTCAGCCTCCCAAATGCTGGGATCTTTTATTTGTTTTTAAGAGTGTCTCACTACGTAGTTGAGGCTGTCTTTGAAGGCACTATGTAGCCCAGGCTGGCCTCAAACTCCCAACAATCCCACAGCCTCCGTCAAGAACTGGGATCATAGGTATGAACCACCATGCTCAACAGGTCTGAAGACTTCTGACCACTCTGATCACGTGCTTGGGAGATGCCCCAAGGATAAATCAGAATAGGACAGGACCTATAGTTTAGCTTTTGCTCAACTGTAATCTCAACTCCATGCCTGTTACCTTGGATGTTCTCGGGAGGTGGTGTTTGCATAGTACAGAAACAAATGAAAAAGACTGTTCATTTCACCACTGCTAAAACTAGTGAAAAACCTAAGGCAGCTTAAAACAAATGAAAAAGACTGCTCATTTAGTCCACTGCTAAAACTAGTGAAAAACCTAAAGCAACTTAAAGCTCTATTAAGGTGAATCACTTCTTGGCCTTTTGGCTAAGACCAAATATATCAAGTACTGACAAGTTAATTACTATGGATTTTTAACCAATAGGATGCTGAGTAGCAACTACAAAAGAAAAAGGGGGGAGAACCACACTACATTGCTATGATCTGAAAAACTTAAATTATAAAAAAATGGAAGAGCCAGGCGTAGTGGCACACACCGTAATCCCAGAACTCAGAAGGCTAATGCAGGGGGATTGCTGCAAGTTCAAGGTCAGCCTGAACTGTACTGCAAAACCCTGTCTCAAAAAGACATAAATAAATAAATTTATTTTTAAAAATAGGGCTGGGGATATAGCTCAGCAGCACAAGTGCTGCTGCCTGGCAAGCGCAAGGTCCTGAGTTGGATCCCCGGTACCAAAAAAAAAAAAAAAATATAAAGAAAAAGCGTAACACTAAAAAAGTATCATACTACTTTAAACTTCAATTATGTATATAAACAGTAGATTTGAATGAATAAACATACAAAATAGATACAGAAAAATGGAAAACCACATGATTGGGGGTATAGCTCAATGGTACAATGTATTTATGTACAAGGCCCTAGGTTCAATCCACAACATAATAACACAAAATATAATTTTTAGATACTCTGGAGGAGTGGAATGAAGGTAACAGTGTTACGTACTCTAAATCTTATTATTTCAGTATTTTATATCTTTAAAACCAGTTATGGTGGCACATTCTTCTAATCCCAGCACTATGGAGACTGAGGCAGGACTGCAAGATCAAGTCCATCCTGGACAACTTTAACACTGTCTCAAAATAGGAGGGGAATGAGGCTGGAAAGTGTGAAGGCCCTGGGTTCACTATCTACCTTTCCCCCAAATCATACCCAAGCCCTCCTGACTTTTCATTCTAAACCCAAAGCCTCTACTCCAACAACCCCTATCTAACATCAGGCTTTGCTTTACCTTTCCCTGGTTTCTCCTCCCTAACACTGCCTCACCCAGTCATCCCTGACCCGTTTCCAGAGTCTCTACCCTAATAAAAAGCATTATAACTACCCCATAGCCTGAAGGTTTAGCACCAAACTCCCTAGCAAGCTACCTTGTTGCACAGCTCCAGAGGGCATATCTATACAAGTGAATTGTGCAATACGTAACCCTGCATTCCCAGAGCAAGCGGCCTATTCACCCACCCAACTAGTCATCCAGAATTATTTCTGGTTCACCAAACACAGCCATGCAAACACATGCCCCTATAACTTTTTTCCATAGTGAATGTCTTATCATCCAAGAGTCTGGCTGATATTCTCTTACAGATCCTTGCACACCTTCCCAGGTAGGATTTTATTATCTCTCTTCTAGAAAGTTTTTATTAGCCAAACAGAAACCAAATCATGTCATCTCTCCACTTAAAACTCTGGAATGACCTCCCCGAACACTGAAATAAAACCCCAAGTTTTGTTTTTTTGTTTGTTTTGGTACCAGGAATCAAACTCATGACCTCCGCCTTGCCAGGCAAGCACTTATGCTGCTGAGCTATATCCCCGGCCTGAAACCCAAAGTTTTTATCACAGCCTGTAAGGCCCTGCAAGACTTAATCTTTCCCTAAATCAACATCTAGAGCCACCCAAGTATGCTCCAGCCAGGTTGTCTTTTCTGATCCACATACACAAATCAATCTAGTAAGTCAACAACTGACTTAACATTAAAAACATTACAGCAGAATTTTTACTTTTATCTGTCTCCTCTCATAATCTATAGGCTCCTTAAAACTAATACTATGTATTATCTCTACATCCCTAGTACTAGTGCTTGGTACAGTTGGCACTCATGACTTTACTGAACAAATGGTGAAAGTGCTTTTGCTTCATTCATACCTTCACGCCTTCTTCATTTGAACTAATATCTAGCAGTGAATTTTCTCCTATCCTGATCTTCTGCAACTGAGTTTTGTTCCCCACTCTTCCAGTACCGGGAATCGAACTCACAACCTTGCACTTGCCAGGCAGACACTGTGCCCCTAAGCTAAATCCCCAGCCTCTTACAACTGAGTTTTAGAAATTCAAATGCAGGATTCATACAGCTCCATATTAAACAAGAGCCAAAGATCTGGTTAGATACTTTGTAAAGGAAAAACATCAGTAAGAAACAAGTAAAGGAAGTGAACCACATTAGTTATCATGGAAATACAAAATACAATGAGATACAAATCCACCACAATGGCTAAAAGTAAAAGGACCAATAATACTAAATGTTGGCAAGGATGTGGGACGCTCACATTCTTAATGAAAGCATTAAATGCATCACTCTGGAAAACAATCTGGCAAGTTTATCAGAAAATCAAACATAAGCCTAGTCCAAGAATAATTTCATTCTTGTCTTTATCCAAAAGAAATTAAAACATCTTGTCCACAAAGATTTGTTCAAGAATGTTCGTATTAGTTTTATCCATAATAGCCAGAAACTCAAAACCCAGTGTCCATCAATATGAAAATGCTTAAGACTATTCAACAACAAAAAGAACTATTAATAATGAATGAATCAGAATACTTAGATTTAGTTTATAAAGTTTTTATGTTCTCATTTTTTGATTTATAAAGTTTTGCAACAGGCAAAAACTAAATCATGATTTAAAAAAAATTCAGAACAGTAGTATCCTGCCTTCTTCCATAGGGGAGGGGCAAGTATTGAGAAAAGGCAGAAAGAATTTTAGGAAGAAGTTAAAGATTCCTTTATCACGATAGGAACAGGGTCACAGGAACGTTTGCCCTTCTCACTTTCACCTAATGGTACACTGAGGATGTATTTCTGATTGCACAAAAACAATAAAATGACCCACAAACAAGTACTGAACTCAAGACATGATGAAATGTTAAGAGAAGTATACTGATGCCTACTTCTTTGAAATGTACCGAAAATTAAAATGGATTGTGGAACAGAGATATAGCCAAACAAATAAAATTAAATCACAGGATCTAAATGGCGAGACAATTTTTTTCAAGATTTCTGCATGTTCAAAGTTTTCATTAAAAAAAAAAAAAAAAAAAAAAAAAAAATTCAACAGTATGTGGTGGCACATACCATTAATTCCAGCACTCCTACAGGCTAGGCAGAAGACTACAAGTTTGTGCCCAGCCAGCAACATAGCAAGCCCTGTCTTAATATAAAAAATAAAAAAGGGATGGAAATGTAACTCAGTGTGAAGGCCTTGGGTTTAATCCCCAGTACCAGAATAAAAGTGAACAAACAAAACAAAACCCAAACAAAAAAGTTAAATGGAAAAGTACAGGTACTCCCGCCAGTAAAACTTTATGTGAACAACAAAGGTATTAGCAGTGACTATGAGAGGTGGTAAGACCACAGACAACTCGAGTCTTCATATTCTATGATTTTTTTTTTTTTTTTTTTTTTTTGAGAGAAGATCTCTCCATGTACTTCAGGATCGCCTTGAACCTGCTTATGTAGCCCAGGCTGGCCTCTAACTCATGGCGATCCTCCTGCCTGAGCCTCGCAAGAGCTGGGATTATAGGCGTGTGCCAACACACCCAGCTCCATGACTTCTTTATTTTTTGTCTTTTTGAGACAGGGTCTCACTACGCAGTTCAGGCTGGCCTTTAACTCACTTTGTAGCCCAGGCTGGCCTCCAACTTGCAACGATCCTCCTGCCTCAGCCTCTCAAGTGCTGGGATTACAGTCATGCGCCACAACACCCAGGTTTCCATGACTTCTTAACAACTGCGCAGAGAAAGAGTTTTTCTTTTTTAAGTCTGGGCCAAACATGCAGTGGGCCAGTTTTTCTCCTCTGCTAGGCCTCATTTTTTGGTGGTCTAGAGAATTTTCCCCTACCCATTACCATAACTGTTTCCTAAAGCCAATCCTATTACATCCATTTTGAACTCAGACCCAAAATACCAACTGTACTGTTGTTAGTCCATTTGTTTTCTGTTTTACTTGTGAGCCCATTTGTGTGTAGTAGCATATAGAAATTTTTTTTTTTTTTAAAGACAGGGTCTTGCTGCGTAGTTTTGCCTGGCCTTGAACTCCTGGCAATCCTCCTGCCTCAGCCTCTCAAGTGCTGGGATTCCAAAAGTGCACCACCACAGCTGGGTGGAAGCAGATGCTTGATGACTTGATGCTACTAAAGTGGTCTGGCTTCTAAAGGTTAGTACTTCCAATACAACATCACTGTCTTGTTTTTAACAGATCTGCTTTTTTTCTTATGAGTATCAGCAACTCTTTATAAAAACCGTATCTTCTGTAGTCTTCTATGCTTTGAGTTATATTTCCTTTAAGTTATAATCCATGGGCTTATTAATCTCTTCCATATCCTGTTTATCTCCTTTAAAAATCTACATCCAAGGGGCTGGGGATTTAGCTCAGTGGCACAGGGCCTGCCTGGCAAACGCAAGGTCGCGAGTTTGATTCCTAGTACCGGAAAAAAATAAAAATAAATAAATAAATGAAAGAAAAGAAAAGAAAAGAAAATCTACATCCAAGCATAGCTCTGTTTGAAAATCTGTGCTTAAACTCTTCACTCCTGGTCACTCTTCTGTATCTTCTGAATAGCGACATACTTTATACCAGACTGACTTTTTATATAGTGTCATTATAATTAACTTCAGCGTTTTCAACCTTTTTAGGAACAGAATTTTACAAAACCAGGTTTACAAAAGTCTGTGGGGTAGCACATTCCTGTGATCCCAGCACTCTAAAAGGCTGAGTAAAGAGGATCATGAGCCTGAGGCCAGCCTGAACTGCACAGCAAATGAGGCCAGCCTGGACTACATAGTGAGACCCTGTCTCAAAAACAAACAATAACCACAAAACACCCAACAAATATTACATTTAAGAGAGTCTATAAAAATAGGAAATTCTGTCATTTAGTTTTGTACAAGAGGTCTGGCTAATACCCATCAGATCTTTGCATACTCTTCTGTGAATTAGTGTATCTTAATACATATACCCTAATTGGTGTTACTATCACTAGGCTCAGTCTCCTTGATCTGCTATGCTGAGGTCAGAAAATCTGCATGACTTCAACAAAACTGTTTCTCATAAATCAAAATATGTAGCTTGCTATGTAAGTCTCTGTAAGACTGTCAATTCAGTAAGTAGAGGGACAAGATCTCCCTCATTGCTCTTTCAGTGACTGGCACATAGCAGGTGTTCTATTTTATATCCACTGAACTGATGTATTCTAGGAAATAAGTGATAATCCAAGGACTCTCAGAATGATCCAAATCTAGCCCTGACCTACTGCTAAAGCCAGCAGGGAGAAGTGAGCTTTCTAGGAACATGCAACACGAAAGACTTATCTCTATAAGCCCTGAATACCTTCACCTTTGCACCTGGAGCTAATCAAGAATTACAAATGAAAACAGCTGAACAGGGCCAAGCTCTTTTTGCCTTCATTTTGGGCCACTTGAGAGTCTCATTCACTTCTATTTCCCCTTGTACTTTGCTTCCCTGTTTACCCCACACCCAACCACAATGTTTTCCAAATCCTGAACCCTGCCAGAACACATTTATACAAAGTCCTCTAAAGATGCCTTATTTGTTCTCATGTTTGTAACTTAAAATTCACTAAGTATCAGAACTGAAAAGGAACTGAGTTACCACAGTCCAAGTTCCTCAACCCAAGTCAGAAAGGTAAAATGTGATGTGGCTAAGCCCATCATACTGTCTTATATCCATGTAACCTGGGCAAAAAACCCTTGAATCTCTCCAGCTTCAGGTTACTCAGACATAAGTGGGTGAATATTATCTATCTCCAAGGACTGGTGTAAAATTATAAATAATGTATCCAACATGCTAAACACAAAGTACTTAGTAGACAAGCTGGAATTGTTACCAGCATGTTAGTTATGATTAACTTAAAGCCTAGCTCACATAACCCTTTTTCATCTTTCCAGCACTCAAATTCTTTTTCTTTGGGTACTAAATCTGTATGAACTAACTGTATTTTTTCAATGTTTCATCCAACTCCTTTCCTGTCAATTAAAAAAGACAATCTTCTTTTGAGTAAGTGCTCCTTCTCTCTCTCTTGCTACATGGTATGGACCCGTGGACATAATGGCAATTCAAAACACACGGGAGAAGTCTGTCTCAGCATATTGGAGCAGGCTTTTATGGTTTGCAAAACAGCCAATTAATAATTGTAAGCAGTTAGCCTTGCTTAAGTTAAAAGCTACAGAAATAGGGCAAATACTAAAATCAGGGCTTCCCTTCCCACAGGAGCCAGTTTACCAGCACACCACTATTGATAAGAAATCTCACACTCTGCTAATAGGGAATGCCCACGCCCCAGTTGGGAATGGAACCTAGGAGCACTCCTCTGAGCAATATCCTCACCTTTTTGAGACAGGGTCTGGCTAAGTTACCCAAGTTGGTCTCAAACTTGTGATTCTCCCGCCTCAGCCTCCTAAGTAACTGGGGTTTTAGGTGTGTGTAACTATCTGGTTGCTCTTCATTTTTTTATGGCATCCTCTCTGGGTTGGAAGGTTCTGATTCTGCTCTTCATAAATCTTTTCTCCTGGTTGAGATGGATCCAATTTAGTGCCAGATGGGCTAAACTCCATACATCAATCTTTCAAACAGGAATTATACTACTCTTTTCACTCCCAAAAGCCCCATTGGGAAAAGTCAGGCCTGCAATTCTTATCTCCAACTATCCTAGGTCATGGTACAGAAGTTGCACAGAGAAGCTGCAGAAGGGACAAACAGATCAAAATTATCTGGGTTGCAGGACCACTCTAACAAAGTCATGCTCACACCTGTTGCCTACCTTGGCATGCTGGTGCTGCTCAGGTACTGGATCAAATCTTGGAAGCCAATCAGGAAATTCTCTAAAAGCTCCCAAAGGAAGGAGCACGACCCATTGAATACTCTTTTCCCGTAAGATTGATTCAAACTACATCCACCATTACTTTTCATTCAAGGGATACAGAAAAGGCAGAGAAGTTTTTTCCTCTAACTCGATTCTCCAAATTTAAATCAACAACTCCAAGGACATACTCATAGGTCACAAACTGAACTCAAAGTACAGATCCTTAAAATGTCACTTTATTCATATTGATCACCCAGGGCTACTAAAATTGTGTTCACAAACTAAAATTCTAAACCTAAATTTGGTTTAAAACTGTATGGCACTAAGAAGCCTGAACCCACTCAGGGCTACTAAAGTTGTGTTCACAAACTAAAATTCTAAACACTAAATTTGGTTTAAAACTGTATGGCACTAAGTTTGCCACATAATATGGCAAAACTGTGAAGTTTAAAATGTGCACACAGAAGTCAAAAATAGGGAAACACAATAAACAAAATGGGCACTGGGTGAAGGTAAAAAAAAAAAAAAAATTGGAATCACTAGTCCAATTCAAACATCTCAACTTGTCTGAAGTGGAGCAAATCTAACCTGTGCCCAACTCTTCACAGAGCAGACCCTATCTTGAGAAGTGGATGGGCAAAGCAGATTACCGTGTAACAAAGCCTTCAAACAGGCTAGGATTGGGCTGGGAATTTTTCCCCACCCAGACACTCTGAACACAGTATTCACCTGCCAACTTTGGGCAGGCACAATTCCCCTCAGCTATATTCTTGGCCCCACCTGCCTACTTCAAAACAAGTATAGTTATCACTCTGTAATCATGAGCTTGACCGCAAACCAAGAGAACCCTTATCAACAGGTAATGCTTCTGTCCACTGTACTTCGTATTGGGGAAATGTAAAGGCATGGAACAGGGCTGGAGCTCCTTCCTTTTGAGACTTAGGATTCGTGACACAGGACTGCCAGTGGCTTTCCATTTTCCCTCACTCAACAAGAGGTAGAGGGAAACAATATGTGCCTCTGAGGTTATCCTGCCACCTATGAAAATTTTTTACCCCTTATCAAGACCTTGAGCGAAGGGTTGGGAATTTAGCTCAGCGGCACAGCACCTGCCTGGCTAAGCGCAAGGTCGTGAGTTCGATTCCTGGTACTGGAAAAAAAACCAAAAAACCAAAAAAAGACCTTGAGCAAGTATTTTTGGGTCTTTTTGACACAAGGTCTCACTATGCAGTTCAGGCTGGCCTTGAGCTCACTTTGTAGCCCAGGCTGGCCTCAAATTTGCAGTGATCCTCCTGCCTCAGCCTCCTGAGTGCTGGGGTTATAGGCATACACCACCACGCCCGGCTTTCACTGTCTGTGCCTACGTTTTCCCATCTCAAAAGTAGGGTCAATAATGCCAATACTGTACACTGACAATTGAGAGCAATCATGAGGAATGACCCCTGCTTACCAGAATGCCTTAGTGTCTCTTACTGTTCCTCTTTTAAGTGCTCACAAATGGGTATATTTTGGGATCCTTGTGTAGTATCACTAACTCTTTGTTGGTTCATGGGACACTCAGGAGGAATGCCTCTGCTCTACCTACTCTGGAGAACCTAACCATAAGGACAGAGAGATCCTTTGAAGGAGAAAATTAAGATCTTTCCTACCTCAAGTTCCTAAGCTACAGTGTAGGTCCACTACCACAGCAGAAAAGGCAATATCGAAGCCAGCCCAAGATTTTGCGTGCCATTCCTGTTCTCTCTTTAGGTTAGGGTCCAAACTTACTACAAACTTCCAGAAAGAACAGCTAGGTTCACAGAATTCTCAAAACTGAACAGAAGATAAGCTGGCCTGATCCCAATTTGTACAATCAACACTGCAGGCAGAGCTGGAAAATGACTTGTCCTGGGTCACATTAACTCACAGAACCAGAACTTCATCCCAAGAATATTTCTCTACCTACCCATTATAGCAACAACTCTTATCTTGTAGTTCAAATCTGAAATCCACCTGACCACTAAGAGTAGTGAAGTTCATACGGCTTACACTCATGATCTATCCCAACTAGCCTTGCACACACATGGAAAATAATTCTGCATCCATCATTTTATTTGTGTGCCTACTGGGGAAGGAAGATGGGAGAAACTGCTGGACTCCACACATTTACAGGACTTGAAAGAATTAAATTTTAAGCAGCAGGAACAGTGCAAGTAAGATAGAATTCATCTCAGAAAATGTGATCTCTATCAACATTTTCAAAGAACATCTACAGGATAGTCAATTCTGCCCCACCTCTATCCTGTTCTGCTACAATTTACATTCTTTTAATGCCTATCACCTGCTAGGTGTCAAGGCAATATTAGACCACCATCCTGAATATGCCCAGGGTGGCTGCAGGGGTGAAGAGCTACCTGCAGTCTGCAGTGACTTGGCACAAAAAGAGCTGAATGCAAAGTAGCACGCCAGAACCTGTGGGAAAGTAAACTACTTTTTGTTTGTAACACAAGCATCCCTCTCTCTCATTGGAATAACTCATTTGGGATACTTGGGAGATCTTCAGATCAGTCATTCTTCAAAATATGCATGTGTGAAGTAGAATAAATGACAAGAATTTAAGACTTAAACACTATGAAAACTATACTAGAGACATAGACCGTTCACACTTGTTTTTTAATCATCATTTAAGCAATTGTCAGGAAGGCCTTCAGCTGGCTCCTGCGGTATATATGGGGTACCTAGCAAAAGCACAATCAAGCACTTATGTGAGTTATTTGAAACTGGAAATTCAAATAGGCATTTTATTTTGTTCCCTTTTCCCCCTAGGTGAGCTATGTGCACTGTTCAAAATTTTGCTAAGTACAGCTACAGCTGTCTGTTCGTGTGAAATTTGCGTTAAAAGTATGAAAACAACAGATACTGTATTTCTAATTTCAATCGGTCAATTAAGAAATAAGTGGCCACAGAAGCAAAGCTGCAACTCTTTCAGGAAACAGTACTGGCATTAACCCTAGCATTTTTGCCAGATTTATAGCAGTAGGGCCATCTGCTGGTCCCACAGGCCTCACAACAACAGCGTTATGTATACAGGCTGTATGACCCTCCCACCCCCACTGAAACCAGTGTGTGGTGTGGAGAGTGGCATAAATCACTTCCAAGTAGAACCAAAGAAATATGAGGTACTCAGCAGCATGACCAGTCAGTATCATTCAGGGCCAGTTAAGCAGCTGAGTTTCTTTTTGTCGTTGTTATTGAGGCAGGGTCTCAACAAGTAGTTCACGTCCTGAACTATGTAGCCCAGGCTGACTTTTGAAGATCTTCCTGCCTCAGCCTTACCAGTGCAGGGATTATTGGCGTGCACCACCGTGCCCAGCTTTAGCAGCTGAGTTTCTTTACCCTTCTTTTCCACTCCTCCAGGAGGTGATTTGTTGTAGAACAATGTGGCCTTTACCATTTGATATGAAGCACAAACACATGTGACAAGCCTTATTCACTAATCAAGAGTTATAAAGAAAGGATCTTACCACTAAGAGGTTAAAGCTAGAGCAGTAACAGTGAGGGGGTTTCAGTCTGAGACTCATGCCACCTGGTTACCAGAAAGTTAACTCTATAAGCAAACAAAAGGAGAAAACTGGCAGCAGAATAGAGAGGGACTGAAACACCAAAGGGCAGTCCATCCGAAGCACTGCAAGGCTCTTACCGGCATAACCTGATTCAACCTTCTGCCTCTGCCCATATATTTATGTTTTCTTGCTGGTCATTGTTCCATTTCCCCTGGTTGTTCTCTCTTTTAATGTATAATGAATGGTAAGCCATCAGTTAATTAGGAAAAAAATGATTTGAAACTCTTTCACCAAGGTCAGAGTCTAGAAGTCTGACAGCTGTGCTGCCAATCCCAATGCTCTACTGTGCCATTGACCTCTTCTCTGTATCTTTATGTCCTAATCTTCGATGGAGGGAGGTCCCTGGAGCTCAACAGAATTTAAGGGTTAGTGAGACCTTAACCCAGCATGGTAATACTACCCCAGGACTTTTAGAATGCTGCCCTCTTGTACTTTGGGCTGGAATGTCTACATTAGGTGGCTTTTTGCCCCTCCTTCTGGACTGTTCCCTGGCAAAGCATGTGTAGAAAAGTATGCTCATGCTACCTTGGTTGCTCATTGCTAATTATGATGACACAGAAAAGGAGTCACATTTTAGGATGCTTCTGAGGCTCCAGGACATAAAGTTCAAAGTACCAACAATAAACCCAGGTACACCATGTGAAGAATTAACATTTACCTGAGCTAGTACCAATAGGACATGAGCTTGCTTCTGCTGCTGAACAGAAAAGGTTTTCCCAGAAAAGTCACTACACCATCAAGAGAATTGTGCTACTACCAAAGTACACTGTTTGAAAACATTTTACAAATCACCATGACCTATCAGAATTTTTACTAAAAAAAAAAAAAAAAAAAGACACTGAAATCAAGCAACTTTTAAAATAAAAAAATAAAGTTGTAAATTTAGATTCTATCTTAGCTTATAAAAGCTCTAACTTTTAAGCCAGTGGTGCACACCTGTAATCCCAGCTGGCTGAGGCACGAGGACTGGTGAGCTTAAGGTCAGTCTGGGCAAATAGCAATACTCAGACTCAAAACAGACAGACAAAAATAATCTCTACTTTTGGGAGAACAGTAATGGATGTGCATAATTGATAACTATTTCTTGCTACAAAACACTGAAAAGCAGCAAACACTGAATTACAGAAGCAATTTCTTCTGAGCAAGAAAAAGAAACATTATCAGAGTCCACTCCTTTCAGATGCTTTATTCTGCGTTATCTGTGGGGAGCTGATTTCAATCAAGTGCTTAGTCAATCTTGATAATTTTAAAGGCAGGAAGATCACTCCAGCCCACAAGTTCAAGGACAGGTTTGGGCAACACAGCAAGACCTTGTCTCAAAAAAGTAAAACAAGGGGTTGGGGATTTAGCTCAGCGGCAAAGCGCCTGCCTGGCAAGTGCAAGGTCGTGAGTTCGGTTCCCGGTACCGGAGAAAAAAACAAAACAAAACAAAACAAAACAAAAAAAAAAGCAGAACAGTTTTAAAGTAAACCACTCCGCTACAACCTCAAATTATGTATGTCTAGTCTAAACACATCTAAAATAAGCTAGATATTACAGTTCAGATACAGGCTAAACTCTAATAATAAAGGAAAAGTGACATTTTTTAAGAGCTCTGATTACAAGCAGCAGCCCACCAGTTCCTATAACTCTAATCCAGATGGAGAGTTGTTGTTTTTTAAAGAACTGTGCTTATAAAAACTTCATTTGCTAATTTTTTCAGAAGCTAAACAAATGTGAAAGAGACAAACACAGGAGCATCAATGTCAGAAGCAGCAGTATTTTTGATTCCTATCTTCTCCACCTCAAATACTCTACACAGTAAGGCAAAAGCAAAAACAAAAGCAACATACACACACATACTCACAAAGCTTCAAAGGTGTGCAATTAAGAATCCACAGATTTTCTCATATCTTACTGTAATCAATTTCTTAAAATGCTAATTCAGACTCCTTTCCCCTGTAATAGTCCCGTGAAAAGGAGCATACGGACTCCTGTTCAAGTCCAGGTAAGTATTTCACTAGCAACACACACAAACTCTGAAAAGGTGGATGTCACAGATTTGACCTAGAATCAAGTTCCTCCCTGCCGTTCCAGATATCCTCTTCTTTCCATTTCAGCATTAGCAGATAGCAGACAAGGATAAGCAACAATTATCACCTCCAAGATCACCAAATCCACTTTTCCAAAGGCACAAAATATTTTCAGGAGTTAAAATGAAGGAAAAAAAATTCTGATAATATATACAGCTCAGTACTTTTGTGCAATTAAAGCATTAAAAGCATAAGCCTGTTTTTATTTTATGACAAGTTTATTGACAGTATTCAAGACTTTATTTTCAAAAACAAAAACTGCTGAATGATGCCAAAGCAGTATCTGCTGGCAATGTTGTGGCTATTCTGTCAATGAGCCATTTTACTATGTCTGGTTTGTAAAGTATGGACTACTACAGAACTGCCAGTAAAACAATTTAAATGTGGCAATTTTGTGAGGGTGGGCAATAATTTTTAAAATGACCACTGCCAAAAATTCTTTCTGAAGGATTTCATTAGCAGCAATTTAACGTTTTCTTTATTCATTTTTCGTGTTCTTAAAATTGTAAAGATTTTTTTTCCACACTTCACCCACACCTGTACACAATTACAGAATCCTGTAAAATAAAGCTGAAGTTTGAGTAAAACTTTTTAAGCTTCCTTATTTTTATCCAAGGTGACTATTTCCACCTAAAAATGTACATGTTCCTTTATATGTTCAAGTTTCCTGCATATACAATCCTAGATTTTCATCTAGTGGGTTAAGACTGACCTTAACTACATGGAATATTTTTACCTGAAATTTTCAATAAAAAGTTTCCTAATGGAATTTTTCATTGTTGATGCTTTGACAACTTGGAAAACAAAGTTAAAAACTACATTTCACTTAACACTGTGCTGCATTTTAAAAAAAACACTAGTAATTGTACATACAAACTAGTGTAAACAGAACATTCCTCCAAATTATGCTTGTGAACTAAATCTTTCACTAAAGTTCAGAAGTTTACAAATTTGCTTATTTATAAAGTACATTTGCAGATTTTTCTAATCCTTTAAACCAAACAAAAACAAAAAACAAAAAACAGTAAAAACTCAGGAGAGAAAAAAATTAAACCTAATGAAAATTCTTTCATTAATGTCAAGTCACCAAATGCAGACAATAAAATTTACACATAAAATTGAGAATACTATGAGTGTTTACAAGTGCACACAATTTTGAGCAAAGCTTTACAGATCCTTCATACTGTACAAAGCAAATAAAATGCAAGTTCAATTCTAGCCCAGATCTAGTTGATAAAATATGTAGTAGAGAGAGGTATGAATAGTTTCACACACATTTTCAAGAATTTTTTAAAATTGAAACTTCAAAGCCAGAACAAGATAAACAGTATACTTAGCAGTTAGCACTATGTTAATAAATCTCAGATATACACAAATCAAATTCCAAGAGGGCAAAGCATTTAATTACATTTCACAACAAGCACTGCTGTGCTTCAACGAAATATAAAACAAAGTTCTCTCCAATTTCAACATAAATCACTATTTTCTTAATTTATTTAATGAACAATGAAATCAAAGTTTCCTTTTCAGCATTCATCTAAGATGTAGAAATAACAAAGTAGTTGCAATCAAGTGTATGAAATATTAATATGAATTATGAGCATATAACCAAAACAAATCGTAAAAAAAACTTTTTTAAATTTCATCTTCAAAGCCGGGTGTGGTGGCACATGCCTGTAATCCCAGCACTTGGGAAGCTGAGGCAGGAGGATTGCTGTGAGTTCAAGGCCAGCCTGAATTACATAGTAAGACCCTGTCTTTAAAAAAAAAAATTTCATCTTCAAACAACCCAATTTCCTAAAATGAAAACAGCTTTCCAATGGGTGAAATAATTTGTGGTTGAAATAAAGACTCCCACGCAGCTCTAAAGTTGTTTGTATTCTGTCTTTGAAATGAGAAATGATTACTTAATAGAAAAGTATATACAAATACCACATTACTTTTTAATTTGAGGCAGTAGTATCTACTGGTCTGTTAAAGCAAATTTGTATTTATAAATTACCAAGACTCAAAACAAAGCCACCTTTTCTTTGACAGTCTAAACATCCTTTCCCTAAATAAAAACCCTATACTGTCAACACTCTGAGATTAAACACAATCTTTTCAGAAGAAAAACAAAAACAAAAACCTGTTGCCACTCTCAACTCTAAATTACACAACGACGCTGTTTCTACGTTCCACTGACTTACAACACCAAAAAGGCACTACGTATTTTTCTAACAGGATATATTTCTGTTAAAAGCCTGATACCTTTCTAAGTACGTTGATTTGTAGGAAATGTTAGGGATGTTTCAAACCAAACAAGCAGGCCATGTAAAAGATAAAATTTATTTTCCATGATAACTCACCAATCTCCCAGTCAGCATGTTTATAGCATAATGTGACACATCTTTTGAGCATTTCAACTTAAAAAAACAAAACAAAAAAAAAAAAAACCCTTAAGTAGAGCCTTGTGGAGCAGTGAGCAGGACACCACAAGGCCACTTTTTATGACAAGGACATTTATTAACCAGAACCTGTGTGGTCTCCCCCTATTTTAGTGTCCTGAATGTCAAAGAAAAGGACATAAAAGGGCAAGGAGTCTCAATTCTCTCATCTCTGGCACCTGCACTTTTACTCTGCATAAAGAATTTTTGTAAACAGACTCCAAGATTAGACCAAACTACACAAAAAAGCCTCCAAATTAACAGGATTAAAGACATACCAAGTTATGGACCATCTCTGAATCTTTTATTCTACACTACCACTGCTAACAAAGCTAACAATTTCAACTTCAGTTTTAAAAGCCTAGATATAATACTTTCTTATGCATGAACATCTCTTTGTTTACTTAAAAGGCCAAAATTTCACGTTATGTTGGTACAGAAGGAAATTGCTAGAACAATCAGTCCATCACTGACAGGACTTCAAATCAAGCCATCTTAAACACTGATTACTAAGAGTGGTATCTGGTCTTTGATGCCATCCAAACAACATGAACAATTTTTAAACTTATTAAACTAAAACTTGGCAGTCAAACCAAAAAGGCTCTGGTAGGTAGAGGACTCTGTAGTTTATTTGTATGGCAAAACTCTTATTCTACAAAGTTTTAAGTATGACATTAAAAATCAAAGTTCAGGGCCATAGCACAAACCAAGTGTGAAGTTTTAGGTTTAGAGGAAAACAACAACAACAACAAAACAGTTCTGCTCATTTACAAATGAATCGATTAGCAAACAAAGCAGCAATGTCCGAAAGCAGGACTGTCTATACAGCAAGAACCTTCAAGAAGCAATAAAGGTACATACAATGAATCTGTATACAGAGATTTTATTAAATTTTAAAAGAAAATGAAGACTTTAGACAAAGCTTTGACCCTAGAACAAAGCGAGTATGTTCAGCTTTAAACCAAATTCCCCGAGTAGCCAACCTCTATTTTTCAGCAGCTGGCAAGAGCAACCTCAATGAGCTCTACTGACATTTCTATTTTCTTCATCCCATACAGTATAAAACAAAACAATCTAGACTCCTTGATAAGCTTTATATGGTCATTGGGTTTTACAAATGGTTTCTCTAATGGTATGCCAAAATCATGTTTGTGTTCTTTCCAGATAGCTTTACTGTAACATACAGCAATGTTTATCCTGATAGTAAGTTGTAAACAGTCACCAATGCTCTATGTTATGAAAACCAATCAATATGCAATTGAAACAATCCACAGGTTCTAACTTGAAAATACTAGGAAAAACAAATCTGGATGCATTAATCACAGCAATATGAAGATCTACCCTATAAAGAATTAATGGCTATCCTAATACAAGTTTTACTTTTCTTGAACCTATTGGCCTGTCATTTAAGTCAATGACAGCAGCTGTGGCTTCATCCCGGGATTCAAAGGCCACCATGGCTTCACCCGTGGGCATACCTTTTTCATTGTACTTTAAACACACTGAGCCTGGGATAACTTGATAGCCATAAAAGAAATCTAAAATCTCATCAATAGACACAGTGAAGGGCATGTTCTGAACTTTAATTACAGTAGGTCCTGGTTTCCCAGAACTAGACCCAAAGCCAGGGGGACCCCCAATATGGATTGGGCCAGGGCCAGGGCCAGGGCCAAAGGCTGGTGGCCCACTCAAATGCCCTGGGGCACCTCCAAGACCAGGAGGGCCACTTCCAAAGCCAGGAGGGCCACCTAAGGTACCAGGGCCATTTCCAAAATTCTGAGGGCCCCCTGCAAATCCTGATGGCCCACTTAAGTTATTTGGTCCACCTCCAAAACCTGGAACTTCCAATCCTAGAGCAGGCAAACCACTGTTACTAACTGAAGGCATACCAGGCCTAGCATCACCAAAGGCCGCTCCTAATCCTGGAGGAGGAAGAGGTGGCCCAAAAGCATTTGACCCACCAAAATTACCAGGAAAGTTAAATGGAGGACCATTGTTAGCCTCCTTTGATCCTACTGTCAGGAAGGCATGCTCTTCACCTCCTGCACCTGGCATTCCTGCAGTGGGTATTCCTGCAGTGGGCATCCCCGCACCAGGTATTCCAGCACCAGGTATTCCTGCACCAGGAAGTGCAGCACCAGGTATTCCCGCACCAGGTATTCCCGCACCAGGCATTCCAGTACCAGGTATTCCCGCACCAGGCATTCCCGCACCGGGCATTCCCGCACCAGGCATTCCCGCACCAGGCATTCCCGCAGTGGGCATTCCTGAACTGGGCATTGCAGCATTGGGCATTCCAGCACCAGGAATTCCTGCATTGGTCATTCCTGGTACTGCAGGATTACCTGGCACAGGCATCTTTAACCCCTTTTTTCCTTGTGCAGGGGGATTTTTTTCAATTTCTCTCATATCTTCTAGGGTAACTACATGAACAAAAGCTTCTCTCCCATTAAGTTTTTTACGGTGTAAGTGTTCAGACTTACGTGCATCATCTTCATTTTTAAACTGAACCAATGCCTGTCCTAGACCTTGCCCATTGTTATCAACAAGAACATGTACAGCATTTTCATCCACTGGGATTCCTTCAAGAAACTGAAGAACATCCATCTTGGTAATGCTGAATGGAATATTTGTTATATGGGCACAGACTTTGGCAGAGTTGACATCTCCCTCTGGATTTAACATCATTTCCCTCTGGTCATAGCTGAAGTTCTGGAGTCTTTTCCGAATTGTATCTATCTTTTCTAGCATACCTTTCTTAGTAATTGGATGAACTTGAATAAAGCGATTGCCCATGTATTGTTTATGGCGACACAAAGCAGCCTTATAGTCAGCCTCATTCCTGAACTCTACGAAGCCTTCACCAGTTGCTTTCCCATTGGGTCCATAAGCTATATAAATACTATCTTCCACAATATCCAACTTTTTAAAAAAATCAATAACATGTTTGTTTTCTGCTTCAAATGGTAGCCCTTTTAAGTAAACACAAAAGCCAGCCTCATGTGGTGATCTTGACCTTGACCTTTTCTGCCCACTAGGCGATTTTGACCTGGGAAGTGTCTGAGGAGGGGGGTGGGTTTGTCCAGAAGGTCCAATACTCTGCTTAAAAGTGATATGACCTCCAGCAGCTACCCACTGTCTCTCTGTGGCAGGGCTAACTTCCACATAACGTTGAATCATCAGCATTCTGTTTCGTTTCAAAGCTTCAAATGTATCTTGTGGGGAGAGAAACTTAACCAATCCATTCCCATTATTTCGACCTACATGATCTTTTAACAAATGCACCGCATCAACACGGAGCCCATGGAAAAAATCTCTGACATCATTTTCCACTGCAGAAAAGGGCATTCCATGCACACTGACATACAGATCATCAGGATTGATGGGAAGTGGTTTCACACTGCTTTGAGAGTTCATCTGGACAGGATTAACAGGATTCAATGGACCCAGAAACATAGGGTTCAGATTATTGTTCAGATTTATAGGTGCTCCAGAGCCATTCATTCCAGCAGGTAGAGGTGCCACAGGTGGCGGATTCAAGGGTGGCATGCCTGACATGGGTGGCAGTGGGGTCATGGGCGGCACAGAAGGAACTGGGGGAATCGGGGGGACAGGAGGCACTGGAGGCAATGTAGGTACTGGAGGAGGAACTGGTATTGGGGGAATGGATGGCATCGGT
Source organism: Chinchilla lanigera (assembly GCF_000276665.1). NCBI lineage: Eukaryota > Metazoa > Chordata > Mammalia > Rodentia > Chinchillidae > Chinchilla > Chinchilla lanigera. The sequence goes on along the minus strand of NW_004955422.1, from coordinate 25,803,884 downwards.
GGCAGAGATGGCATTGCTGGAATTGGAGGAATTGGTGGTGGAGGGACTGTATTCATTGGAGAGGCTGTACTCGGAATGGTTGAGCTGAACGTTGGGCTCCCAAAAGAAGTTCCCATACTTGGAGGAGCAGTTCCTATGCTGGCTGTAGAAAACGTCTGTATGTTTTTGCTGCTTTCATGAACAGAAGTGGTAGTAGTAACTACACTTGGCGAAGGATTATTAAAGTTAGGTACAGTTGTAGGCAAGTTTACCCTGCCACTCATTCCTGAGCTAGGTGGTGGTCCTGATCTATTAGCATTTGCTGGTGGTATATCTAAGTTGGCAGTTTCAAAACGCCTACGGCTCAGTTCAATCATATTCTGCATTTCTGTTTTACTACTCAACAACAGTGTTACTTTTGACCCTTTAATTGTACCACCTGTGCGCATCATACCAAGCCTTGCATCTTCATCAGTGGCAAAAACGATGAAAGCCTCACCCAGTTCACCCCCTACAATATGCACGCCCCCATCAGGGATGGTCAATCCAGAGAAGAAGTGGCGAATGTCCATAGTCCCCGCCACAATTGGGAGACCTTGCAAACGGATGACCACAGCCATGCTGCGCTGAAACCACACACACCTGCAGATGAGAAAAGGCAACGGCCAGGTCAGACTCCTGTTTATCACACCAAATTTTTAGATGCAAGAATGACCATTAACCATATTAGACTCTCAAGCAGTCCCTCAAACTATCATAAGCAATGTCTTTTGTTAATTTAGATATGCTAAAAAGTCAACGTTCAGTGCCAACTACAATCTAAAAGCTAGAGAATTTCAACTTCCAAAACACTACTTCTGGAAACAATTACAAGTTTAGTCCCAAAACTCAAAGTTTCAGAAAATAACAACTGTAGAACAGTAAAATCACCATATACAATACTCAGACCACTAATCATTCAGTAAGATTTAAAAGAAATGTGTAAGTCAAATCAAGAAACAAAGTTTAACAATCTATGGCCAGTCTGGGCAACAGAGTGAAGCCCTGTCTCAAAAAAAATCATGTTGCCGGGCGTGGTGGAGCACACCTGTAATCCCAGCACTCAGGAGGCTGAGGCAGGAGGATCGTTCCGAGTTCGAGACCAACCTGGGCTACAAAGTGAGTTCAAGGCCAGCCTGAACTGCACAGCGAGACCTTGTCTCAAAAAGACAAAAAAAAAAAAGAAAGCTTACTCCAAAAAAATCATGCTAAGGATACACCAAAGTTAATATTTAAAACTGGTTTAGCATCTTCCCTATAAACTTGGTAATTTAATAGAATTATTAGTGTTATTTATAGGGCCCACTCTCAAAATCCAGAAGAAACAGAAAACTGAATGCCCATGAATTACAAATAATTAACACTAAAACAGATTCAAGCCTCAAATGTGTATGGTATTTGATACCGTTTTCATCTGAAAACTTTTCACTCTGCTTTACAGCTTTAAGAAAAACTGCACATATTATAAGTAAGATTAATATATACTAAGAATCCTAAAAAATATTAAATGGGACAATTAAAATCTCAATTATCTATATTCATCAGTTCGGGGTTTTTTTTGAGACAGGGCCTCACTATGTTGCCCAGGCTGGCCTTGAACTCTCTATCCTGCCTCAACCTCCCAAGTAGCTGACATTACAAATGTGCAACACCAGGCCCAGCTTACTCATTCATTTAAAAAGCAGAACTTGATTACAGTACATTCACTGTGGCTGTTTTAATTAAAACTGAGGCAATGACTCATTCCCAAACTCTCTACTAAAAAAAATTTTTTTCTTCTTATTTTTCCCCATGGGTGGGATGACAATGAGTTGCTCTTTGGTTTGGTTTTCAAAAAACTGGGGAGTGAACTTTACAGACTGACTGTTATTCTCTAACTCAACCAAAATCCTGTAGGATCATTGGTTGCTCACTGATCACCTTAGTAAGATCTACTTTCTTTGTTTTTTCTCAACTTTTCTCATTTTGACATTGGTGGTTCATATTCTTTCTTCCTCACTTTTGTTAGGTATTTACTGAATTTATTTATTTGGGAGGGTACCAGGAATCGAACTCAGGACCTTGCGCTTGCCAGGCAGACACTGTGCCACTGAGCTATCTCCTCAGTATTTATTCAGTGAATCAATGTTTAGTTTTTAAATTATACTTTCCTTTATTTATTTATTTATTTATTTGATTGTTTATTATCCCCAGCCCAATAAGATCTACTTTTAGACAAAAGAAAACTTTCTCCCAAATTTAAGTCAAATTTCAGTATTTAAATTCTAACAGTTTCTGAGAGCAAATACAGGGGTAAATCCCTTGTGAACTGACACAAATCAAATTCAAGTGACTGGAAAAAAATATCAACTTGAAATCAGTGTGGGCAAACCAACTTTTAAATATACCTATTAAACTAGCTCTGAGACACCAGGGAAGTTATTAATTATTTGAGGCCTGTTTTATGAATTCTGAAATGAGAACATTACAAGACGCAAGGTTCCTTGCCATACACTCTGAGAATTATGTAATTCCATAAAAGGAGCTCTTCAAGTGTTATAAGAATACTAATTTAAATAAAATCTTTAACTGTATCAATATTATGATTGTAGTTAAAAAAAAAAATGAATTAAAAGACAGAAACAAGCTGGGCACAGTGGCATGTACCTGTAATCCCAGCTACTTGGGAGGCTTAAGAATGAGGATCATGAGTTCAAGGCCAGCCTGAGAAACAGTGAAACTTTGTCTCAAAAAAAAACACAAAAAACAATGGAGAGAGAAATATACTTTTTGATTTTTATGGTTTTTTTAACATGCTGATCCACAATGTAAAACTACTCTCAAATTTAATCCAGAAAGAAAAGCTTGACAACATAAGATATTCTTTGTGAGACCATTATGCAACACTTGAAATTTGGGGAAAGTAAAGTTTTTCATTTGTGGATTACAAGAATCAGCAAGAAAAATTAACCCTAAAACACAACAACAGTAATTACTTTTTTACTAAAGTAATTACACTAAATTTGCATTCCTTACATCTACAATATGTTTCTATGTGAAAAACTGAGATTGCATTCCTGTTCAACTTCAAAATATATTTAATCACTTTAAGTGGAAGAAACAACCAAACTACCCAAAACTACCTGAGAGGGATATGTTAGCTTGCACTTACACAATAAAATGGGAATTGGATATGGTCCCAAGAACACAGAAATTAAAACACAAGGCTAAATGACATACAGTTAAATCTTTAAACCATTTTTCTGCTAAGAGATTTAATGAAAGTCTGTACAAGATATACATGAAACCTTGCCACTGAAAATCTGCCTCAGCTTACCAATTAGAAAAGGACTGAAAATTAAATCAGAGCAGACCACAAGATTTATGCATCAAGCCTTCTGAAGAGAAAAAAGCTTTTTAAGTCTCAAAAATGAGACATCTGTTATTTTGCAACTAGGTACCTGTTTGAGAAACAGGTCATTTCAACCTATCTTGAATCTAGCTTAATTTTTCTTGAGGGGGCACTGGGAATCAAACGTAGGATCTTGCGCTTGCCAGGCAGCCATTTGTGCCACTGAGCTATATCCCCAGCACAAGTCTAGTTTAATTATTTAAACAAGAAGGTTATATTCAATTGTTCAAGTTCCATCTAGTCTAAAATTTGTACTCTAAAACATATGATCCAGGATTTATAACTGTACTTTCAGGGAATATACATAACCATACACTGCCTGGCAAGAGTAAGGTCCTGAGTCCAATTCCCAGTACCAACAATAGATAAATAAATAAATAACCATACAGATAACAAACACCTGTATTTGTTTTTTTTGCAACAGGGTCGCACTATGCAGTTCAGGCTGGCCTTGAGCTCACTTTGTAGCCCAGGCTGGTCTCAAACTCGCAATGATCTTCCTGCCTCAGCCTCCCGAGTGAGTGCTGGGGTTACAGGTGTGTGCCACCACGCCCAGCTGAAACACCTGTATTTGTAATTCATCTATAATGCTACTGAGGAAAAAGAACAGCTGCCTTCTTACTACCTAAAAATAAGGAATGTAGCAGGAGAAATGCAGCCATGTAAAACTAATCCTTCAAAGGAAGCAACTATTCAAGGTGTCCATTCACCCGCCCCACCCAGACAGTCTTGTAGACACACACAATGTAATTACTACACATACTTTCATGTTTCTTAAAAAGCCATCTCATTTTATTCTGTATTAGACCCTCTATTCAAAATCTCTTACCTGATAAAACAAGAGATGTATTTTCTTAACAAGAAGTAGAGGCCAAGTCAATCCTGTGGGCAACCAATTAAAACCAACTTTTAGACTGCAATAGAGAATAAACGGAGGCAAAAATCAATGCAGGAAACACAAAACAACACGCACAGGCCACACTGAACTGTACATTATGAAGGCAAGTCTGAAACCACCAGAATATTTCATTAGAATGCATTAAAAAAAAAAAAGCATATATACCAAAATCCTACACATGCTTTTAACCTAGTATTGCTTTCACACGTTAGTCTCTCAAAATATTTATAATATTTAAATACATCAAGAGTGAGTCACAAATTAGCCCAAGAATGAATCAACTGAAAATTCAAAAAGTCATAAATTTTAGATTCACAGTTGGTAACTGCTTTTATCACTTGATTAAACTAATCCAGAAAAGTTCTGTACCTATCTCCATAGGTTCCCACCAAACTTTTAGCGTAAAGGAACAAGTTCACACCAAAACACCTCCAGAACACATCAAATCTTCGACGGTTCTCATAGAAATGACAGCAGTTTCTTTTTCCATGTATTTTCCTTTGCACCAAAATACCATCAAACATCACAAAACGTAAGTGAAGTAAAAATTCTGGCTATAAGAACTAATTTCACAGGTGTTCAACATATTAAGGAAAAGTTCTACCACCACAACAGTTAAAAAAAATTCATTTAAATATTGTCTGGCATCTTAAAAATATTTTCCAAAACAAAAACAGGTCCCTCAACTCTCACTGGAAGTTAGGAACAATTCACAAACAATATATATGACCAAATGATAACACAATTACATTCAAAAGGTTTTTTTCTTTTTTACATTCAGATAGAGAAAATAATTCCCACTGTTTCATATTAGCAACAGACAACTCACCTGAATGTTCATTTTTAATTAGTACTTTTCAAAATCAAGAGAGCAACTAGTGAGCTTACATTCACCAAAAAGTAAAACTAATTTCAAAACTCTTAAGTGACATTCCAAACTTGTCTAAAGAAGCCAAACACCTTTTAGCCAACTACTCAACAGTGAAACTTTTGCCACAGAACACTACGCAGTGCTCACTTCTGCAGCACATATACTAAGACCAGGGACACCACCGGCAGCTTCAAGCTCGTCCCCAAGCACCAGGGGAAGAAAGCTACGCAAATGCTACAAACACGCTTTCCAAAACCAAGCATTGTATTCATTTTTGACATGTAGAAATCTATCATAATTAAGTCTGAAGGATCTAAAAATTCATATAAAAAGTCACATCCAGCAGTTTATGTAACTGGTCACAAAAGGAAATATGAAACAGAAAAAAAACCTTCAAATACAACAGAGAAGAAGGGCATGAACTACTAAAATATTTTCATTTTGAGACAGGATCTCACTATGTAGTTTAGGATGACCTCAAACTCACAGCAATCCTACTTCAGCTGTTCCAAATGCTGGGATTACAGGTGTGCATCACCATGCCTGCTGCAATATTTATTTCTAAATTTATAGGATTATAAATCTTCTAAATCTAGAAGCTACAGAACCAGGGTAATTTTCAAGGTAAGTACTTGTGATAAACATGTAATCCCATCAGAAGCTGAAATTCTCATTTAAAAAGGTCTGGAATAAGGACTTGGCATATATGCCAGGAAAGAAGGAAACAGTTTTCTCAGTTTCTTTTCTTCCAGACCCAAGGAGGCAGCTGAAAAAGAACACCAGGATTGGCCAGGTAAGCCCAAAGGGCACTCATTAGATATACTCAAAAATCTCTACAAGGTTGCCAGAAACGACTTCAACAACTAATAGGAAAATTCTTATCCACAAAAGGTTGAAAACCCAGCTGCATCTGGCAAATGTCTAGTTTTGTATTCAACTAACAGCACAAAAGTCAATCCACACATAAATTTGTGCTGCTTTTATTTCTACAAAAGGGAAGCCCAGTATCACCCAAACCAAGTACGCAGAAAAGTGGAAGCCAGAAGCCAGAAATTCACAACCACTGGTGTTAAGATCTCTTCCTTCAGAAGGACAAAAAGGGTAAATGGAAACAAAACTGAAAATACTTACTTTCTGTTTCAACACCTCATTTTGTAAACAATAATGTAATAAATGTAACAATATTTTCTAGGAACCTGCTCATTCCTACAAGCTAAAATAGATGTCAACAACCACATGCAGGCTCCCAAATTAATCCACTGCACTCACCTTTGAGGTCTGGTGAACTTTAGAACAAAACTGAATTCTACCCAACAAAATAACTAAAAGTACATTGGGAGGCAAGAAGAAAATGGGCTCGTTTTGCTATTAATCTACTGATATACTTCAGAAGACCTAAAACAAGAATCAGCTTACTTTAGTATATTTTCCACTTCATATCCTCATACAGACTTTGTTTCAGAATGACAAATATCAGATATGTGCATAAATTACAAATACGTGCTAAAAACTTAGCATATTATGACAGATTAGACATTCTTCTTTAGTAGCCATTCCTATCATTCGGGATTTTAGGGTAAAAAGTCTGACAACAAACCTCTTCATCAAGAAGTCAAAACACGGGACAGGGGATTTAGCTCACTGGCACAGCACCTGCCTGGCAAGCCTGAGGTCCTGAGTTCGATTCCAGCACCAAAAAAAAAAAAAAAAGTCAAGGCACAAACTAGAACCTGACCATTTCCACTCTTCATGTGGTAATAAACATCCAAAATGAATTACTCTGTTCAGTCACCAGTCAGTCTTTATTCAACAAGAATCGGAAAAGCTGAACTAGACACTTCAGACCCAAAGGAAACAAAAAACCAGCAAGGCCCTCAAATGTTCACCTCCGTGATGAGCAACACAGAATCAGTTACAATGGGCACAATGCCACAACAGAGTATAATCACATTACGGTAGGCAGTATGAAACAATCATAGCTTCATCCATTTGATTTTGTCTCCCACCACCAAATGGAACACATTTCAGATTCTAGGATCATTCTAAATGAAAAAACTCTTCTGACACTTACAGATGCATCCCTTATATAATACATTGCTCAGTTTTCTCATTAACCTCCCATTCAATATTTACTCAGAGCAGCAAGTCAAAAGACATTTCTAAGACATTCTTCTGCCAAAGACTTCCAATTATTTTTGATCTCCCCAAACAGTAACACAAATGATCATTATCTTACTTCATTTATACTTCAAAGAAAAATTAGTTCTAACTTAACCAACCACATTCACCCTCACTATGGTTTTAAGACAAGCTGACTTTAAATTTAAACCTCTGCAAACCAAGGAGTATAGATGACAGTTAAATCGGACACAACTGCAATTTAGATGAAATAATTTTTCTAATTAGTTAACCTAAAACATTTAACAATATTCATTTCCATGAGCATTTATTAAGCTCTGTGGGCCAAACATTAAGACACAAAACTGGACAACAGTCTCTGATTTTAGAGAAGGATATCTAAAAACATCTTTTGTGCAACAAATTACTGACAATTCTTCCTAGTAACACCTACAAAAGAAAACACTCATCCAAACAGTGATGTGTGGCTCTTTGTAAATGGAATAAAAGCAGTATCAATACTGTCACTGGATTCTAGTATCTGGTACACAATGGCCCACAAAATCAATTTTTACACCTAAAAACTGTACCAACAACCCCAAATTCTAAGAAATCGGATATTTCACAGGGCTGGGGATTTAGCTTAGCGGCGCCTGCCTGGCAAGCGCTAGGTCGTGAGTTCGATTCCCGGTACCGAGGGGCGGGGGGCGGTTAAGGAAGCCTGACGTGTAGTAGTAGTAAACAGCACATGAAAGTAACTATCATGATGGTCTCTAAAGTTGCACATTTTCACCTAAAATACCTGAACATAAGAAAATCTGAAACTATGTATTACACCCCATATACAAAATAATCAACATTTAATCGAGCATAAGGAAGTTAACAAAAGTCACTCCGTTTTGGTTAAAAGAAGGCTGTCCAATGATACATACTAAACACATCTTAAACGAACATTTCACATCCTTCAAAAATTGTAGTGCGTTTACATGAACCACCATATTCTTCGAAAAATGCCTGATACGAATTACTTTCCACTAAGTAAAAAACAAAATCATCCATTTCATCAAAACAAAATTTCAAAAACATGTACAACCAGTCTTGTATTAATTTCTGTAACTCCAAACCACACAAATAAGATTTCTCTAGATGTCTAGACTTGTGAGATTTGTTTTTCCAACTGTAGATGCTTTCAAATACGTTAACAAGGTCCCAGACAATTCTTGCTGCTAAAACTACATTTTGCAAAATTTACACCATTTCAAACTATTCAAACAGGGCGTGGTGGCGCACGCCTGTAATCCCAGCACTCGGGAGGCTGAGGCGGGAGGATCATGTTGCAAATTGAGACCAACCTGGTCTACAAAGTGAGCTCAAGACCAGTCTGAACTACATAGTGAGACCCTGTCTCAAAAGACAAAACAAAAAAGAAAAAAAGCAAAACAAAACTATGCAAGCAATCATCTCTCACAGAAATACTCTAACCGAAACCCTTTCCCTTCAACAATCTTCTGTCGCCTTTTTCTGAACAGATTAACTGGCATCACCAGATTAACTGGCATCACCCTAATTTTAAATAATACAAAATAGTTCCTACCAACTGCCCCCAATTACTGTAGGTCATCTCTGGGAATCCAGAAACCAACGAGGGTTTTAGGGCCCAGAAACCTCTACAACAGCCTAAAATTCTCCATATACACTACCTAGCTGAATGAATGCTTAGCACTAAAGTCCGAGTAGCCCGGGCCGGAGCCCTCGGCTTTTCCACCGGAAGGCACTCACTGGAGGCACACACAGTCCATACAGCGCACCAGCTGGGTCCGCTGCACTCAAGTTCGTCCCCATCGCTAACCTGTAGATCCTCAAAGGTCCTCCCATCCATTTCACGTGGCCGCCAACCGGCGCCACCAAGCCTGAGAAACGCAGCTACCCATCCAAACCTGCACTCCGCCACGCTGCAACACGACTCCGCCTCCCGTCCCGGAGGCTCCTCTCTGAAGGGAGCAGCAAAGGTGCAGTCTAAAGGCACCGGATTCTCCCGCTGCCTGATCCCGGGGAAAACCCCTCCCCAGCGCAGGGCCCAGGAAGCGTCCCCACAAGCCCTCCACCTCCAGGCCGCGAGGGCGGCCGCCGCGAGCCCGACTTCCTGCGCTCCCGGGAGGGCGCCGGCTGGGGCGTCCCCGCGGTGTGTCCTCACTGCGGCCCCCGCTCGCCAGAAGGCCGCAGGGGCCTCCTTTCCACTTCGGGCGGAGGGAGTGTCCCGCTCTAGTCGGCTCCGGCCCCCTCCGGGACGGGGTGTTTCCACGGCAGTCCCTGTCCATTCAGGGGCCGCCCCTCTCAGACCACTCGAGCGTCCTCGCGAGGCCTCGTCCCCTCGGTACGCAGGCTCATCCTCCGGCACCCTCTCGGGCCGCAGAGGCCCAGGGGGCGCCCCAGGACCCTCACAGCTCTGCCCCGACCCTTTGTGTGGGGCGCTCCTGCGGCGGGCTCTGAGGCCTCCAAAGGCCCCGCCCCGGGCCACCTATGGGCGGCTCGAGCCCCGCACAGCCCCGCCCGTTCAGGGGCTGCGGGAGTCTTACCGGGGAGAGCTTGCGCGTCACCAGAACCCAGACCCGCGTTACCCCCCGCGCGAGTGCCTCTGCCCCGCGGCCGACAGCCCCAGCCCGAACGGCTTCCTGGAGCCCAGCGAAGCGACCACCTCTTTCGCCGCTTCACAAAATGGCCGCCGGCCCGCTCAGCGGCTCCGCGTTCCAGAAGGGGGCGGGGCGGCGAGGTGACGTCTCAGGGGGCGGGGCGGCGCACGCGCACCGAGATTCTCGGCAGCCTCGCGGAAGTTGAGAGTGTTTGATCTGATCTCAAACTCGCAACCTGATCCTCCTGCCTCAGCATCCCGAGTGCAGAGATTACAGGCGTGCCTCACCACGCCCAGCCTTCTATGCTTTTGTCCTAAATGCCCCTCCAATTCCTTCTCCCTACCTCTACCATGTAATTTGAATATGTCCATGATTGACTTTGTCTTTCAAATCAAAAGGGAGGAGTCAACTAAAAATGAGGGCTAAAATCTCATAACTCTAACAAGCTTTTGGGAAGATTTATATGGCAAGACTTGAGTGGTGCTAGTATCCCCAAAATAGCAAACTGAAAAACAAACCACATTTTAAAATCAAACCTAAGATTGAAAAAATTTTTAAAAATTAAACCTACATTTTATACTTTATAGGTATATGTTCATAAAAAAAACCTACTAAATGCAATCTAGTATCTGGGACTGGCTCTAAAAAAGAAAAGCCATTAATACAAATACTACTGAACTCTGAAAAAAAAAATTCAAATTTAATGCGGTATTAACATCGAATTTGGGGGCCGGGGAGATAGCTCAGCAGCATAGCACCTGCCTGGCAAGTGAAAGGACCTGAGTTTGATTCCTGGTACCAAAAAACCATCAAGTTTTAACAAATGTACTATAGTTTTGTTTTAAAGAGGGAAAGGTTTATTTGGCTGACAGTTCACACAGGTTTCAGTCCATAACGGGCTGGCTCCTTGGTAGGTTGGCACATGGCAGGGGTGCAACAGTTCATGGCAGCGGAAGACAGCAAAAGCAAGCAAGGGAAGATAGTGAGAGAGAAACAAGCCTTTCTGTCCCTTTTATCTTATCCAGATTGCTGGGATCCAGCGCCTGCCTGGCAAGCACAAGGTTGTGAGTTCGATTCCCGGTACGGGGGTGGGGGGCCGGGGGCAGGGGGGTGGTGATTTAGCTCAGCGGCACAGCACCTGCCTGGCAAGCGCAAGGTCATGAGTTCGATTCCTGGTACTGGGGAAAAAAAAAAAAAAAAAACTGATTGCTGGGATCAGGGCTGTGCCAATCCAATCAGCAAATTGATCCAGCGCTCACTCACTCTTCATCCCAGCATTGAACCATGACTCAATCATGCACTCTAGATTCAGCTACCTCCAAAAAAGCCCCATCTAAAAGTACATGAAAGCCAGGCGTGGTGGCGCACTCCTGTAATCCCAGCACTCGGGAGGCTGAGGCAGGAGGATAGTGGGAGTTTGAGGCCAGCGTGGGCTACAAAGAAAGCTCAAGCCCAGCCTGAACTGCATAGTGAGACCCTGTCTCAAAAAGACAAATAAATAAATAATTTTGAGCTGGGCGTGGTGGCGCACGCCTGTAATCCCAGCATTCAGAAGGCTGAGGTAGAAGGATCATTGTGAGTTCGAGATGAGCCTGGGCTACAAAGAGAGCTCAAGGCCAGCCTGAAGTGCGTAGTGAAACCTTGTCTCAAAAAGACAAAAAAAAAAAAAAAAAAAAAAAGTGCATGAGGCTTTGAGGGAGTATCTAGACACAAACCATAACATGTTGGGTGGGACCCAGGGCAGCGGGGAGCTCCAGATGTTAGTGGCCAGACAGAGGGCCAGACAGAGGGCCACTTGGCTGAAGTGGGATGTGCTTTCAAGGCAGAGACAGCACCGTTTGCTGAGACGCGAGGCCAGGCCCTCTGAAGAGCGAGCTGTGTTATATATGACTCAGGTGCGGCGAGGCAAGCTCAGGACTCACGCCACTGATGGACAGTGTGTGGATGACAATTTCCAGAGAGCGGCCACCATGTCACATTGTGAAGCAGGAAGCGCCGGGCCCATCGGGACAAAAGGAGAGTACCGGCACACCCGAATCCTTTCTAATTGTCTGAGTGTAAAAGGACTGTGAGGCCGAGCCCTGTGACACACAACTGACATCTCAGCTACATGGGGGCAAGATGATCCCAAGTTTGAGGTCAACCTGGGTAGTGAGACCACGTCTCCAAATTAAAAGACAAAAAGGGCTGGAGCTGGAGCTCGGAACTCCAGGGGGTGCCCCGGGAGGGCTGCCTCTGTCAAAGCATCAGGATAAGATGACCTGCTCCGAGCTGGGGGTGGCTCCGTGGACAGCCCTGGCCTGCTGTATGAGGCCCTGGGTTCCTTCCCAGCGCCAAGAAGGGAGGGGACACGCTTCACAGGATTGCTCTGAAGCAGAAATCCGGTTTCCAAAACGCTCCGAGTTTCTCCGTGGTCCAGTGCCCTCTCGTGGCGAGGGTTTATTCTTACACTGTTCCCACCAGCAGCTTCCGAGTTTCTTCTTCTTTTTTTTCTTTTTCTTTTTTTTTTTTTTTTTCCTTTCTCTTTGTCTTTCTTTTCTTTCCTTTTTTTTTTACTTGGTAC